>NW_024423319.1:40138384-40151600 GCF_017311325.1 Ursus maritimus | reverse complement strand
CCCCCCCCCCCCCGCCCCCCTTACCTCCCAGCTCCGCACCCCAGCCCAAACACGCCAACCCTACTCTCCTCCCATCTGCTTGCCCTGCCCCCTCCCCCCTCAGACCCTCTTAAAGATCCCCTGACTGGCCTGTCCTACCTTAGTATATCTCCCACCAAACCTCACCTCTAAAGCTACGGCCAGATAGGGTGCCGGCTAACCACGCCTACCGACTAAGCCCAAAGAAAGAGCGCAACTTTCCCTCCAAGGACTCCGGGGGAAAAAGGAAGTCTGGGGGCCAACCCTCGAGGCTTTTACTCTAGGACTGTTCCAACTTCCAGAGACAGTGGGGGTGGGAGGGAATTTGTGAGGACGGTTCCTCCCAATTCCAGGACATATGAGAACCGCTACATTTCTGAAAGTCGTTGAAGGCGGGAAACAACAGGAGTGGTTAGAAAAGACTTAGAATCAAGAATGTGAAGTACTTGTAATGAAGTACAGGAAGTCCTGCCCCCCTCTATAATGGCTTGTCCCACGCCAGGCAAGGGCCTCCTAGAGATGGAATGTTCTAGAACGCTAAACAGCCCCAGTCCCTCGTTGGCTTTCCGTTTCAGGCGGTGGAAGAGGGTGGAGCCTGGGAACAACTTCGTCACCCATTGGCTCAACACTGAACATTATAGTCACCCCAAACAGTCTTAAATTCTGGCCATTTCACCCGGAAACCATGTCTCAAATCTGCCCGCCTTCACACCCCCGCCATCTTAGTCCAGCTCCCCCTACCTGTATTTCTTCTCTGGACCACAGCAGCCCTCTGATATCTGGTCTGTATCCTGCCTACCCTGACATCAGAGGGATCTGAGCATGTCGGTTTAAAACTCCAATGGCTTTCTGGAGCCTTCTGGAAAAACCAGATGGACTTAAGGACCTTCTGCTATAATTGAATGGTAGTTTCTACCTATGAGTCTACCGTGAAGACTGAATGACAAAGTGCATGTAAAGTTGATATAATGTTTTCTATGATCACATATTTGTAAAATATACAAATTCTGTGTGTGTGTGTGTGTATGTGTTTGTACATGTTTCTATGATATTGAAGAAAAGAGTGGGAGGGTATACACTAGACTCTTAATATTGGTTATCTTTGGGAGGTGGAATTGGAGAGGAGGTTTGGAAAAAGTTTTTATCTTTTTAAAATACATCTTTCTATGATTTCATTTATTACAAATAACATACATTTCTATATGTATGCATGCATTAAAAATCTGGAAAGTCATGTACCAAAATGTTAACAGTGGTTATTTTGGGGTGGTAGGAATATAGTACTTAAAAAAAAACTTTATGTTTTTCTCTGTTGTAGAAATTATTTATAATAATCATGTGTTTTAAAAAATTTTTTAACCTATTTTTTGATAACTTGTGATCATTGTAAATAATTTTTAAATATCTATAATGTGAGTGTATCCCTATAATCTCACCCTTCCCCAGCCTAGAAGATAACTACTATTAATAGTTTGATATATATATGTCCTTCTAGTCTTTTAATATAGGCCATAGCAAATATAGTTGACCCTTGAACAACACAGGATTTGAGCTGTGGAGGTCCACTTATATGTGCATTTTTAAAATAAATTCAGTACAGTACTATAAATGTATTTTCTTTTCCTTATACTTTTCTTAATTAAAAAAAATATTTTCTTTTCTCTAGCTTATTTTATTGTAAGAATACAGTATATAGGGGCGCCTGGGTGGCACAGCGGTTAAGCGTCTGCCTTTGGCTCAGGGCGTGATCCCGGCGTTATGGGATCGAGCCCCACATCAGGCTCCTCCGCTATGAGCCTGCTTCTTCCTCTCCCACTCCCCCTGCTTGTGTTCCCTCTCTCGCTGGTTGTCTCTATCTCTGTCAAATAAATAAAATATTTTAAAAAAAAGGATACAGTATATAATACATATAACATGTGTTAGTTGACTGTTTTATTGTGAAGTCTTCTGGTCAACAGTAGGCTATTAGTAGTTATGTTTTGGGGAAGTCAAAAGTTATAGGCGGATTTTCAACTGTGTGGAGGTCATAGCCCCTAACCCCTGAGTTGTTCAAGGGTCAGCTGTAATTGGCAGTTTCTCAAACAAAGCATCTTCTCACTTGTCTTCTGGCCTTTGCCCAAGCTGCTCCATGAGTGGCTTGTCCCTGGGCTCCTCCTGTTCTCCCTGCTCCCATTCTCTTCATCCTCCTGTTCAATTTCTATTCCCCTTTCACAACAGCACTCAAGTATGTCTTTCTCTTATAAGTGTTTCTTGATCCTCCAACTCCCACCCCAAGATAGGCTGAATTGTGCCATCTTTCTGTGTCGCCATGATACCTTGTGCATATCACTTGCAGTACTTTTCAAGGCCAGGTCTGGGTCTTAATTACTTTTGTGTTTTCAGCATCTGGCACAGTGGTAAGCACCCAATAAATGAATTGTTGTGTGGATTGAAAGAGTTCATTACATCAGTAAGGTACAAACAGATACCTTTAAAGAGAGTCCTGTTTTCTTCTCTAAAATGTCTTTTTCTCCACACAGACTGATTTTTTGCCATCTCACAGCTTCTTGTGGTAGGGACCTCTCTTTAGTATTTGAAACTAACCAGTATTTGACAGATTTGGAGTTCGTAAAAAATACCCTGGAAGATTCAGGAATGAAGCTTCTGTGTGAAGGATTAAAACAGCCAAACTGTATCTTACAGACATTGAGGTAACTGATAGCAGGAGAATTTGTTGTCTGTGTTCGTATCATTTTTGGTCAATTTCTGTTTGCATGAGGGTAGAGCATGAACAAGATAATGAGGTCATTCTTTTCTTCTTTGAAGGTTGTACCGATGCCTTATCTCTCCTGCTTCTTGTGGGGCACTGGCAGCTGTTCTCAGTACCAGTCAGTGGCTCACTGATCTGGAATTTAGTGAAACAAAATTGGAAGCTTCAGCTTTGAAATTGCTTTGTGAAGGCTTAAAAGATCCAAATTGCAAATTACAGAAGCTCAAGTAAGTTGTAACTATTAGTTTCCTTGCTGCAAGAAAAAAAATTTAAATATGCAACTCAGGATGGATGTTGTATAATCAAAACACATTTCAAAGAATCATGGAAAGGAAGAATAAAAGGGACAGTCCCTAAAATTGTTCCTATGCAACAAGTTTAGGAAAAGAATTTTCATTGTAAGCGACAATAACATCGATGACTATAGTAATAGCCCACACTTATTGAACAGTCACTTTGTGCTAAGTATTGTGCTGACTGCTTTGTATCCATGATTTCCTTTAATTGCACAACGGTTCTGAGAGGTTTCAGATTATTATCTCCATTATAGCAGATAAGGAAATAGGGACCCAAGGTCATAAGACCAAATAACATGGCAAAGGCACAATTCAGAACCCACATGTATCTGACTTCAAAGTCCATGGCAGTGATTTTAATAAAAAAGTTTATCATATATGTATTAGGGTTCTCCAGAGAAACAGAACAAATAAGATGTATATAAATATACAGTTGACCCTTGAACCTCACAGGAGTTGGGGCGCCAACTCCACCCCCCACAGTCAGAAATCCATGTATAAATATGACCCTCCAAAAGCTTAACTACTAATAAGCCTGCTGTTGACTGGAAGCCTTAACTGATACTGACTGACAAATATTCTGTATGTGATATGTATTATATACCATATTCTTACAAGAAAGTAAACTGGAGAAAATAAAATGTTAAGAAAATCATAAGGAAGAGAAAATACATTCACAGTACTGTACTGTATTTATAAAAATATTCGTGTTTAAGTGAACCCATGAAGTTCAAACCTGTGTTGTTCAGGGGTCAACTGTATAAAGATTTATTTTAAGGAATTGGCTCATGTGGATTATGGTGGCTATCAAGTTCAATATTTGCAAGGTAGGCCAACAGGCTGGAGACGCAGGGAAAAGCTCATGTTGCAGTTCAAGTCCAAAGGCATTCTGCTGGGAGAATTCTCTCTTCTTCCCTGGGAGGTCAGTCTATTTCTATAAAACTTTTCAACTGATTAGGCGAGGCCCACCCAAATTATAGGGTAAATTACTTTACTCAAAGTCTACTGATTTAAATATTAATCTCATCTAAAAAGTACCTTCCCAGATACATCTAGAATGATTTTTGACCAAATATCAGGATATATGAGCTAGCCAATGTGACACAATTAACCAACACAATATATATGTGGGTTTATTTATTTTTTTAAAGTAGACTTCAAGGAGCGCCTGGGTGGCTCAGTCGTTGAGCGTCTGCCTTCGGCTCAGGGCGTGATCCCAGCGTTCTGGGATCGAGCCCCACATCGGGCTCCTCCGCTGGGAGCCTGCTTCTTCCTCTCCCACTTCCCCTGCTTGTGTTCCCTCTCTCGCTGGCTGTCTCTGTCTGTCAAATAAATAAATAAAATCTTAAAAAAAAAAAATAGACTTCATGCCCAGTGTGGAGCCCAATGCCGGGCTTGAACTCATGACTCTGAGATCAAGACCTGAACTGAGATCAAGAGTTGGACACTGAACTGACAGAGCTACCCAGGCACACCTATATGTGGGTCTTTTTTTTTTTTTAAAGCAAAAGCTCTTTAACATTAAAGCTTTCTAAAATCCCCTTTGAGACCCTTCCCCCCTGCAAAATGCCTCTTTTTGAAAATTTCTGAATTGGGGAGATATAGGCATGTGTACTTATGAGTCCTCTTCAAGGCTAAGGTTGGAGCCTGGTAACTCAAGAGAAAATTGAGGACTCAAAGATTATAGTCTCTATCATAGAAATTCTTGAAAGTGATAGAAGAAAAAGTTGATGGGATTCAAGAAATTGGACTACTTAATACAGACAAACAAAGATTGAGAAGACAGGAAGGTTGGTAAAAACCACTCTCCCGTCCCAAGGAAGTAATATTACATGGATGATGATGGTAGGCTGGGTCTCTAAGGATGGAAAATTAATAAATAATGGACTTTTAGATCCTTTGACTATAAAGTATACCATTTCTCCCATGGGGTTTGAAAGAAGCTATGAGATAGAATTCTAAATTCATGCAGGGAGTTAAAATGAGATTAGGTCATCTTGGTATTTCCTCCCAACACTTTTTTTGGAGGGACAGTCAACACTTACTGAGTTCCTACTGGGGGACACAGTGTTGTGGGAGCAAAGTATGATTGTCTCCCCTGGAGGCTGTGACATTGTCAAGGTTGGCAGTCTTGTATGGGTGGGCCTTTATTTTCTCTGCTCATGAGGTACAGTGGGTAGGGGGTAAGTAAGATAATAAAGCAGCAATTCTGTCTCTGTTCATCTTTCTTTCTCTCCAGGTTGTGTGCTAGCCTTCTCCCTGAAAGCTCAGAGGTTGTTTGTAAGTATCTTGCCTCTGTTCTCATTTGCAATCCAAACCTCACTGAGCTGGACCTGAGTGAAAATCCCCTGGGGGACACAGGGGTGAAGTATCTTTGTGAAGGTCTCAGACATTCCAACTGTAAAGTGGAAAAGCTAGAGTAAGTTTCTTAGAACTGTCTGGCATCATCTTATGACTATTGAACTTGTCAAATGCCTTCTATGTGCCAGGATCTATGCTTGGGCTTGGGAGAAGTTATTTCACCTAATTTATTCCTTCCAATAACCATATAAGATAGATTTTTTTAAATCCCTGTTGTACAGATGAGGAAGTTGAAGATCACAGGGAAATGTGACTTGTCCAAGGTCACACCACTCAAAAGTGGTATAGTCAGATATGACTCCAAAATTTGTTTCCAAATCTCCTGCTCTTTCCAGTATACAGCCATCTTGTGTGTTTACAGGAATGACACTACTTAAATATTAAGAATATTTACAATGCACCCAACACTGAACTAGATATGGGTAAAGTTATCAGAAGGACAAGTGGCAAGGCTGCCCTTAAGGACACAATGAACCAATTGGAGAACAACACAGTTCAATGTGTAATGAAATGCCCAACACTGTGGAATCATTTAAAAATGCCAGATGAGCCCAGGGAAAGGTAGGAGGTCGCTGTGCGCTGGAGACCTCAGGAGGTGGCTTTGTGAAGGAGGTGTGCCAGGAGCTGGAACTCGAAGGGAGGCTAGGAAAACATTCTCAGAAAGCTAAGAGACAGCAGTGGCTGATTTTTCTTCTTTTTCTCTTGGTAGCTTGAGCACATGTTACCTAACAGATGCTAGCTGTATGGAGCTCTCTCCTTTCTTGCAAGTGAGTCAGACTTTAAAAGAGCTGCTTGTATTTGCTAATGCCCTGGGGGACACAGGAGTACAGCATCTCTGTGAAAGTCTGCGGCATGCAAAGGGTATTCTCGAGAATCTTGTGTAAGTGTCTGCTTATCCTTTTTCTCACGGGCCTGGGCACTTGAGGTTCAGTAGGACTCCATGGTTAACAGCCACCTTGGTATCCCCATTCCTCCACGCTTTCTGAATGTTCCCTTTCTGCAGCTTGTTGTGAGTCCCTCGCTCAAGTCCTGAGCTCCACTCGGAGCCTGACAAGGCTGCTTCTAATTAATAACAGAATTGAAGATTTGGGACTGAAATTGCTGTGCGAAGGATTAAAACAGCCTGTCAGTTAAAGGATCTGGCATAAGTATCATGGACTATAGCCACAGGCAGAGTTTCCTGATGTTTCAGCAACTCTTAAAATTAAATGAGTATTTTTTGGCCTGGTGATTGAATCTCCAAGGAAGCAATAAATGAAGAACCAAATAATTTAGGGAGAATAAATGTTCCCCTCTCTACAATCTCTGCTTGGCCCTGGCCCAAGGGATTTTTTTTTTTTTTACACGATACTCTGAGTTTCTAATGTGTTTTTCTAGTGGGCAAACAGAATTCTTAAAGTAACTCAGCGCAGATGAAATGATGCCAGCCTTCTCTACCTTACTTCCTGGCAGGTTGTGGACCTGCCACTTGACTGGAGAGTGTTGTCAGGATTTATGCAATGCACTCTACACCAATGAGTACCTAAGAGACCTTGACCTCAGTGATAATGCCTTAGGGGATGAGGGTATGCAGGTGCTGTGTGAAGGGCTGAAACACCTCTCCTGCAAACTGCAGACCTTGTGGTAAGTACACAGCGACTCTTTGCTCACTGGGCTCTTGTTCCAGGCTCTATATGAAATGGAGGGTCACTGTGAAACTTGGGGTAAAACTGATTTCTTTCTTGAAATTCCCATAGGTTAGCAGAATGTCATCTCACAGATGCGTGCTGTGGAGCCCTTGCCTCTGTCCTCAACAGAAATGAGAACCTAACATTGCTAGACCTAAGTGGAAACGACCTCAAGGATTTTGGAGTGCAAATGCTGTGTGATTCACTGATTCAGCCAATATGTAAACTACAGACATTCTAGTAAGTTACTATGGCGGGGGATGTGGGAGGGAGGGGGTCAAGACAGACATGTTGGGTTTGATCATAGCCCATTGCCATGAGGAAAGAAGAAAATTTGAGGGCAAGCCATGCCTAGGCAAAATATCAAAGTAAGTGAAATAACCAGTAGGCTTCCTCCTTGGACACAGGGGCAGGGCTAGAGGCAGAGAACAGGCAGCACTGGATCTCACTGCTAAGAGAAGCAGCATAGTATAGGAAAAAGAGTACCATAGTATAGGAAAAAAAAAAAGAAAAAGGAAAAATTTAGCTATTGTGGACATTGCTGCTATGAACATTGGGGTGCATATGGCCCTTCTCTTCACTATGTCTGTATCTTTGGCCTAGATGCTGTTAGGTCTGGCTTAAATACTGGGTTTAGCATCCACTAGCTACATGACCATGCTTACTTAACCTCCCTGAACTTCGGTATCCGTGTCTATAAAATGGAGCCAATACTAGTACCTGACTATCTGGTATTAACAGGGGGATTGAATGAAGTAAAACATTAATCATAAATGTACCTAGTACAACCTTTGGCACATAGGTGGTTCTCCATAAATGTTACATTCTTTCCCTTTTCTCTTCTTATACTTGCCAGGGGTCGTAATATTTACATTTGAGAGTCTTCAAGACTCAAGGAAATGAAGCTGTAATGATGCAATTATAGGAAGTGGAGGTCTTGACCTTTTCTGGTCAATGTCCATCTGCCAGCTCAGCAGGCTGGCATGACACACAAAGTCACTCTTAATTAGGATATAGCTATGCTGTGTTGGCAGCTAACCAGTGACCAAATGGCCATTCGTTTCTGGCATTCAGAACTGGAACACATAATGGAAAATAAAGGCCGAGTGCAAAAATTCCACATTTCAAAGCCAATTTAACAGATTGAAGTGTAAATGAAAACAACATAAAGGCCTGATTACAAGTCTGGCTGAAACAGAAGCTGGTTCTCTACTAGCAAAGTGAAGTATGTTAGTTTCAAAGGCTTGAAAGTGTGGTGATTACTGCCCAGAAAAAGAGAATCATTCACGACATGATGAGCCTCGGAGATTTAGGGACCTCCATTCAGTGGTGTCTTTCTCAAAAGAGGTGACTGCAGTCTATATTGTCAACAGGTTGGAATAAGCTTAATGATCAATCCTAATGTTTCTTCAAATATTGAGTAATTTAATGTGGTAGCACTGTATAGTGTGTATGCTTCAGCAAAGGTCTTAAGTGACAGTGAGGAGAAATTATTTTGTGATGGCATGCCATTATTTGCTTTTTATTGTAAATTATTACACTGTTTCCTGTCTCTCTTGCTCTTTGCCTTTTTTTTAAATGATTTTTTATTATATTATGTTAGTCACCATACAGTACATCCCCGGTTTCCGACGTAAAGCTCGATGATTCATTAGTTGCGTATAACACCCAGTGCACCATGCAATACGTGCCCTCCTTACTACCCATCACCGGTCTATCCCATTCCCCCACCCCACTCCCCTCTGAGGCCCTCAGTTTGTTTCTCATAGTCCATAGTCTCTCATGTTTCATTCCCCCTTCTGATTACTGATATACTTTAAGTTCAGTTCTGTGTTATAATCTATCATTTTTCTTCAAATTTGAGTAATTTATGTATAGCATTGCTAATAGAGTGTGTTGCTTCACAAAGGTCTTAAGTGACATTGAGGAGAATATTTTGTGATGGCATGCCATTATTTCTTTTTATTTTAAATTATTCACTTTTTCTCTGCTCTTTGCTCTTTTTTTAAGTATTTTTATTATATTATGTTAGTCACCATACAGTACATCCCGGTTTCGCGTAAGCTCGATGATTCATTAGCGTATAACACCCAGTGCACCATGCAATCACGTGCCCTCTCACTCCCATCACCGGTCCCTTCCCCCACCCCACTCCCTCTGAGGCCCTCAGTTTGTTTCTCATAGATCAGTCTCTCATGTTTATTCCCTCGATTACTCCCCTCTTTCTTTATCCCTTCTACTGATTTCTAGTTCATTACATGTTCCATGGATGAGAGAAATCATATGATAGTTGTCTTTCTCTGTGACTTATTTCACTTAGCATTATCTCCTCAGTGCAAGGACTTCCAGCTTTTCCCCATTAGAAGAATGATATTTGCTGTGAGCTTTTTCATAGATGGCTTTTATGAGATTGAGAAATGTACCTCTATTCCTACACTCTGGGGTTTTAATCGGGAAAGGATGCTTGCTATTTTGTCAAATGCTTTCTTATCTATTGAGAGAATCATATGGTTCCTGAGTCTTTTCTTGTTGATATGATGTTCACGCTGATCGATTTGCGAATGTGAACCTGCTTGCATCAGGTATGAATCCCACTTGGTCATGATGGATAATCCTTTTAATTTACTGTTGATTCTATCAAGGATCTTGTTGAGGATTTTGGTGTCCATATTTCATGGAAATTGGTCGTAATTCTCCTTTTTGAGTGGGTCTTTGCCTGGTTTGGGGATCAAGGATATTGGCCTCATGAATGAGTTTGGTAGCTTTCCTTCTGTTTCTTTTTTGAAATAGCTTTGGGAAAGGTATATTTCTTCTTTGAATTTTTGGTAGAATTGGGAAAACCATCCGGGCCTGGAGTTTTGTTATTTGAAGGTTTTTATCACTGACTCAATGTCTTCATAATTAATTGGCCTGTTTAAGAAATCATTCTTCCTGTTTCGATCTTGTAGTTTATAGGTTTCCAGGAAGGCCTCCATCTCTTCTCAGATTTTTTTTTGCATAGCTGTTGATAATGTTGCTAATAAATCCTTCCACTTCTTTTTTTTTTTTTTTTTTTAAAGATTTTATTTATTTATTAGACAGAGATAGAAGAGAAGCAAGAGAGGCAAGAAAGGGGAGTGGGAGAGGAGAGCAGGCTCATAGTGGAGGAGCACTGCGTGGGGCTCGAACCTGCGCCGGGATCACGCCCTGAGCTGAGGAAAGGCGCTTAACCGGCCTTGCCCGGGCGCCCCGATCCTTCCAATTTTTGTGATTGGTTGGTGACCTTCCTCTTTTTCATTCATAATTTTAATAAATTTGGGTCCTTTTCTCTTTTCTCGGAATGTCTTGCCAGTGGTCTTCAATTTTATTGATTCCTCAATGAACCAGACTTTGTCCTGTTGATGTGCTCTAGCACTTCTGGTTTCTAATTGATTGATTTCTCTCTCATTTTGTGACTGCTTCCTCATGAGTGTATTAGCCTGTCCCTCTTGCTGTTCCACTTTTGGGTGAGATATAATAACTATTTCAGATTTTTCTATTCTTTTGATGAGGGCTTGGATGACTATGTATTTTAGGACTGCCTATGCCAGTATCCCATGTTTTGGACCGTTGTGTTTTTCATCGTTGGTCTCCATAAATTGTTAAATGATGTTTTAGTTTCCTGGTTTATGAGTCATTCCTGAGCAGGATGGTTCTTAGTCTCCAAGTGTTTGAGTTTCCTTCCAAATTTTCCTTGTGGTTGGAGTTCCAATTTCAGAGTGTTGTGGTCAGAATATACAGGGGATAATTTCAATCTTTTGGTATCATTGAGAGCCTGTTTTGTGTCCCAGAACTTGTCTATTCATGAATATTCCATGGCATTGAATGAATAGTATTCTTTTCTTTGGGTTGTGTTCTGTATAGTATATCTATGATTGGTCCAACTCATCGAGTATGGCAATTCAAACCTTTTGATTCTTTTTGTTTTTGCCAGGGTGTTCTGTCTATTTCATAGTGTTGAGTGTTGAGGTCCCCTACTATTAATTTATTTTTATCTATATGTCCTTATTTCTGGTTAGAGATTGGCTTGTTATATCTTGCTCCTCCCCTTGTTATATATATTTATAATTGTATACCCTTGTTGAATACTTCCTTAGATAATATAGGCCCTTCTGTCTCCTATATAGATCTCAGTTTAAAATCCAATCTATCTGATATGAGAATTCGTAACCCCAGCTTTCTTTTGGATCCATTTGGTGAAAGATGGTACTCCATCCCCTAGGGGCGCCTGGGTAGCGTCGTGTGTTAGCGTCTCCCCAGGCTCGGGCGTGATCCGATTCGGGATCAAATCCCATCGGGCTCCTCTCCTGGAGACCTGCTTTTTCCTCTCCTACTCGCTGTGTTCCCTCTCGGCTGGCTGTCTATCTCTGTGAAATAAATAAAAATCTAAAAAAAAAAAAAAAAGATGGTACTCCAGCCCCTTCTCTCAGAATCTGACCATCTTTGGTTCAAATGAGTCTCTTGTAGCACTGGATGGTCATTTCTTTTTATCCATCTCAACCCTGTGTGGCGTTTATGGGAGCGTTTAAACCATTTACATTGAGCCACTAAGAACTGAGAGATAGAATTTTTGATCTGCATGTTAGTATAAGTCTTTGTTTGTATTTGTGACTTTCTGTTCTTATCACTCTTGGGCCTTACCTTTATAGAACCCGTAATATCTCCTGTAGGGCTGGTTTGCGTGATTAAATTGGTTAATAACTGGCGATTCTGGAATGTCTTTATTTCTCATCAAATTCTGAATGACAGCCTTGCTGGATATAAGGATCCTTGCTGCATGTTTTTCTCTGAAAGAGCTTTAAAAATCCCCCAACCCTTTCTCTCATTTCCAGGTCGTGTAGACAGGTCTCGGACGTAATTCTGATGCCTTTGCCTTGGTACGTGAAAATTTCGCCCCTGGCCGCTCTACTACCATCATCCGGATCTAATATTTGAGAAATGCACTATGACATGACGTGGTGAGGTTTGTCGTGTTGAGATTTGGGAGGTCCCTCTGCCTCCTTGGACACGAATGTTTGTTTCCCTTGCTAGATAAGGAGTGTTTCAGCTACAATTTGTTCAAATATCTCTTCTAGACCTCTGTTTTTCTCACACCCTTGGGGATGCTGATGATCGACATTGGATTGTTTCATAGTGATGTGCCCTGCAACCTATATTATTACGTGGATTTTTAAGACCAGACTTCTATTCATTTTTCTTCTATTAACCCATCCTCCAATTCACTAATAGTTCCTATGTTTCGGTGCCTGCCATCAGACTCTAGTTTTCCTGCATTTGGCTCTAGAATTTTTAATTTCTGTTAGATTGCTCTCATTTTTGTCCTTAGGGATTCTATATTCTCAGTAACCTATATATTATTTTCAATTCTACTCATCATTTTGACCAGCTGTTCCTCTGAATTCCATTTCTGATACTTTGGTTCATCCATATCATTAGTTCTGTGGCAGGGCCAGAGCACTGTCACTTCTTTCTTTTCTGGGGCTTTCCTTGTCATTCTGATGAGAGAGGTTCGGTTTGTCCAGAGCCCAAATTATTGACTGGGTCCGGCCGGCCCCTGTTTAAGATCGGGATGTGGCTTCGGTTTTCAGCCGCCTCTGTGGGAGGCCGCACGTGCACTTTCAAGTCCGTTGGGTGAAGAGTCTCCGTGTCCCTGCGAGGGGGTTTGGGGATGACTATGAGCCGGTGTTTCCAGGCTTTTGTTCTCTGGGCTTTTTCCCGGCGTCTGCTGTGCCTCTTCTGAGAAGTCAGAGCAGCAGCGGCCGACTCAGCCTCTTGTCACAGAACAGAGGGATTGCGGCCCATTCTCCACTGATGTTCTGGCCACCTTTAACTTCGTACCGTTCCCGTGTGCTGCTCACTTGCAGTGTCCCGGGATGTGCCCCACACCCTAGTCCCAGCGTCACTTCCAGGGGGCGTGTGTCCTTCCTTGTGTTTCTAACGCTGCCAGCCGCCCCGCAGTGCTCCTGGAGCTCCTGGTCTCAGTCTGAATCCAGTGAGCACACTGGGATTCGGAGTTCATGAGATGCCTGTTGGCGCGTGCTTCGGCTCACGGTCTCAGTCTGCTGTTTCTGGGGTGTTTGATCGCGGCTTCCACTTCACGCTCTCCT
>NW_024423319.1:40121260-40136807 GCF_017311325.1 Ursus maritimus | reverse complement strand
GTGCAGGTGGCTACCGCTTCCCGGCACCCGAATGCGGCAGCTCCCTCCCCCTTCCGTTTATCTTCCGATATCTGTGCGTGGTTTCAGGGCTCCCCGCTTCGTACCTCAATACTCAGCACTGGAGATATTCATTTGTAGAGATCCAGATGCATCTTCCTGTGTCTCATGCTGATTCTGTGGTTGTTTAGGCTGGTCTGGTACCTATCCAGCTCGACTTGGGGGACCGGCTGAAAAAGGGCTGCTCTTTGCCTTTTAACCAATGTGCTTCCATTGTGTTTTCAGGCCAGCCTTCAAACCCTTGTAACTTGTCAGTTGACAAGTTGATAACAGTGTGCAGTAATAACTCAGAATACAAAATAAAGGACACACACACACAGAATAGACACCATTCACAGACCTCAAATCAGTTTTGATTGTTAGAGTATATATAAGACAAACAACACTATAACTAATAGAAATATATACTTACCCAAGTAAGGTGAAAGGAAATTATGGGTGATTTAATATTGTGGAGGGATTGAAAGGGGTTGTAATTCCAGGAGAGCCTTCTAAAAGGGGGAGTCTTAGCTGGAAATTGCAAAGACTGGAGGAAGAAGGGTATTTTCTAAGAGCTGTTTGAGTGTGGAGCTGAATCTTATTCCTCATTGTATTCGCCCCCGCCCCATAAAGTTCTGGCTCAGTGCTTTGCATATAGTAAATACATATAGAAGACCAATTAGTAATTTAGAGCATCTGTAGGCAAGGAAAGGAGACAGTTAATGACATGTTCAATAAAGACTACGTGTCTAGACATTCAGAAGGTCAAGGAATAAAAGAGCCTGTGGCCTTACAGTGGCAGAGCTCACCTTCCTTCATTCCACAAGTACTTGCTGAATATCTGCTATGTGCTAGGCAAGTGTGCCAGGTGCTAGGAGACAAGAGTGAATAAGACATGAGGCATAATCTATGCTCTTCAGGGGCCAGGGGGCCTAGTGGTAGAGACAGGCACATAAACTGAAGAATGCAATAGGGTGAACATGTGGTCTTAAGGGAGTCCTGGCAGGAGACAACTCACCCAGCCCAAAGCTTCTTGGAGGACGGACCACCTGTGTGAAGTCTCAGGACTATTGCCAGGAGAAATGGGGGTAAAGATGAAGAAGCGTAGCCCACGCTTAGGAGATAGCATGAGCAAGGCAGCCAGACAATAAACTGCATGGTTTATGGTACTTGATGGGGAAAGGGTTAGGAAATATCCAAGGAGTTTGCTCTTGCTAGAGCATAAAGTACAAAGCAGAATGTGTCGAGAAGTGAGACTGAGGGGGTAGGCAAGGCCTTGTATGCCGTATGTGGTTAGTAAGACCTGTTAGCAGAATTCTGAGTACAAACTTAGTCATTGCTCTCTTTCTCTCACATACTCTAGTAGTGGTCCATTTTGAGGCCCATCCTCACCTTTCTAAAACTGCCCCCCGAGATAGAGCCAGTTTTGCTTCCAAAGTTGGTTGGAGAGTCAGTGCACTGCTGCTGTCATTTCTCACTGCCACAGGAGGCTGATCTGAAGAACTGATCTGAACCAGTCCCTCAGAAGTTTGGTTATTAGACAGTGATGCCGTGGCTCGTCTGGTAGCCCTGCTAGCCCTGCAGTACCATCATACTTGGGCTCTGAGGTTACAGATATATTAGTCCACATGCAAATATGCAGCCATTGTTCCCTACATTATTGTATGTGTCACGGTGGTTGGGTCTAGAGGAGGTCCTGGAATCAGCCACAGGTGTACGTATATAGGAGACATACCCTTACCCCACAAAGGTACCCTTGAGCCTTTTCCTTTCTTCAAGATAATTTTATTTTATGGTCCTTGGTGCCTTTTCCAGGCACTGGGCCTTGGATAAAGGCCCCTAACTCACCCTGATGTATGTTCCTAATTCTAAATTTGGGAAGAAGGGGCTGAGAGTAATTGGTCTCTTAACTCCCAGAAGACCTCTGGGCTTCCTAAGCATATTGGCCCACCTCTTGCCCAACAGTGAGCCCTACACATCAAGAGGTAAGGCAACTTTTGCTAAGTCACTCAAAAAAATTCTCAAGGTCTTGTTACACTTCCATGGTATTAAATATCTACTTACCCTACAATTCCATAATTAGCAAGGTTACTCATTTCACTTTGCTAGGTAAAGATTAGCTTCTATCCATTAAAAACTAAAATCTTTACCTCACTACACTCTTGAAAGATCTTGTACCTTCTTTTGTAATCAATGGGTTTTTTTTTTTAAAGATTTTATTTATTTATTTGATAGAGAGAGACAGCCAGCGAGAGAGGGAACACAAGCAGAGGGATGGGAGAGGAAGAAGCAGGCTCCTAGTGGAGGAGCCTGATGTGGGGCTCGATCCACCCAGGCGCCCCAGTAATCAATGGGTTTTAATTGGGGACACACATGTGGAGTTTGAAGTGCCTGTTGGACACTGTGGGAAGTTTTCTAGTAGGTGGGCAGTTGGATATAGGAGTGTGCCCCGGAGATGATAGCTGAAGCCATGACAATGGATGAGATCCTCTAGGGAGAGTGAGAAGAGAAGAACCTCTGAGGAACATCTCTGGGGAATTAGCCCTGGGCAATACCAACTTTTAAGAGGTGAGTATGGAAAGGAAAACCGATGGAGTAAACCAGGAGAGAAATGGTGTCCTGGAAGCTATGGGAAAAGTGAGTTTCAAGGAAGAAGTGCTCAACAGTGTCAAGTGCAGCAGAGAGGGCCAAAAGGATGAGTACTGAAACCTATATCCATTGGATTTCGTCATTAGGAGGCCATAGGTGACTCTTATCAAGGGCTGTTTCAGTGATGTGGTGGGGCTGGAAACCAGACTGCTGTGACTTGAAGAGATTGGAGATGAGGAGGGGGAGAAGGAGCAGAGATGAATCTTTCAAGAAGTTTGTGAAAAGGGGGTGCCTGGGTGGCTCAATCGGTTAAGCGTCTGCTTTCAGCTCAGGTCATGATCTCAGGGTCGTGGGATCTGGCCCCACGTCGGGCTCCCTGCTCTGCAAGGAGTCTGCTCCCCCTTGCTCATGCTTGCTCACTTGCTCTCTCTCTCTCTCATAAATAAATAGATAGATAGATAGATAGATAGATAGATAGATAAGTTTGTGGAAAGGAGAAGAGATGTGGGGCTGTAGCTGGGAGGACTTGTGGAATTGCAGGAAGGAGGGGGTTGTTCTTTTTCCTTCTTGGCATTGTTGAGGATAGGCAAATTTGTAGGCTGAATGAAAGGAGCCCATAGAGAGGAAGAGGTTACATATACAGGAGCAAGAACTAATGGAGTAATGCAGCAGGGCCTTGGACAAAGGCAGAGAGGGATGAGAGTGAGAATCCAAGAAGAAGTGAAGCATTTTCTCAAGGAGAGGAGCCAAGACTGAGGGAGGAGGTAGATGGCAGAGGGCGTGAAGTAACTGAGTGGTGCTAGGGAGCAAGTAGAATGGGAATCTTATCCTTGAGGATAGGAAAACTAGTGAAGGCATCTGTTGGCTTGACTTGACACAAGATTCTTTTCATTTTTCATAGCATTGACATGGATCATTTACATGAAGAAACATTCAGAAAAATGGAAGCTTTAAAAATGAGCAAGCCTGGAATCACCTGGTAGTTTTCAAGGAGAGCCCCCGAATCAGCTGCATATAGACCCCCCTCCTGGCACCATCATTAACAGTTGTGCAATATTCTTGTTCTAGTCCTGTTAACCTTTGCTGAGGACCCTAGTGTGAAGCAAGTGGCAGTGATAGCTATTTCTTACATAGAATCATCCACTAAGTAGGTTGTGAAAGGCAGAAGCACTTTAGTTCAAACGTCTTCAGCAATAATACCTTACATTCATATATTGTGTTATAAAGTTTACTGTGTTTTCACAGAAATCCTCAAAGGTAGGGAGATGAGGCTCAGAGAAGGTTGTGTCTAGCTCTAGGTCACACAGCTCTTTAGTGAGAGAACTGGGACTGGAATCTAGCCAGGCTATACAATACCCAGACCGGGTAGGGAAACAATAGCAAAAAGATGTGAATGAATCAACTTAAAGAAACAAGATACTTGAAATGATTAAAGGGCAAGAGGGCGTACAAACACATGTTCTATCTTATGGTGCTGATTTTAAGTAAAACTAAGTTCACAAGAGAAAGAGAGAGGAGTGAGTTGGATTGATAGGGAAAGGCTTCCTGGAGCTGCAACTTGATGTGGGCCTTGAGAATGAGCAGGATTGAGACAGGGAAGATACACTGGCTCGTGGCTGTAAGGCCGCAGGCAACACGGCTGTGTTTGTGAGCAGCTCACCAAAAGCGCCTAGGGAGAGAGAAGTGCTGGCAGTAGAGTTTCTCGAGCTGCAGCACTATCTGCATCCTAGGCTCCTAAGGGTGCTCTCCACTTCCCAGGTTCAACTCCCTTTCTGAACTTTTAATACCTACCCCTTGTGTTTGTTCTTGTCCATGGACTCCTATGGCCGACTCACTCCTCACCCCTGGCAACATATTGCATAGCCTAGCATGGATCCTACACGACCCCATGTTTCTCTCTCTGCTTAGCTTCCACAGAACACCAGATGAGACAAGGGGAGGGAGGGAATGCCAGGCAAAGAAAATAGCACAAAGGCCACGAAATAGGAGTGAATGTGGTGTGGGATGGACAGAAAGGTAGGCTGACCTGATTAAGGTGTAGAGTTGTCTCTGGAAACTACTTGACTAGCTCTGTGACCCTAAATATGTCACTCAGACTCTTACAGTTTCTATCTTCTCATCTGTAAACTGGAGATAAATTAACATTAACTTTGCCGGGCTGTTCTTGTTCTCAACATGGTGCCAACCCCCACACAGTAGGTACTGTAATGGTGGCTGTTGGTAGGAGTGTATAAATGTAATATAACCCAGCTGTGTAGTCTTTGAGCTCCCAGATTTTCCTGCTGTGTAGTCAGTGTTAACTGTGCATTTGAACGAAATGTGCGTGCTGGAGATAGTAAAGCTAGCAGGAGAAAGAGACACATAGTGGGAAGTTACTGCAAGTGAGAGGTCCAGCTGCTCCATGTCCTCATCCATCATCACGTGTTGTTCCTTGCTACCCTGGGAGATGGTAACTTTCAGTCAGGAGACCACATCTGGCCTGAGAAGAATGGTCAAGATAGCACTTTGTTTCCAGTTTTCTCAAGTTCTTTCCCTTTAGTTATTTAAGACATTTATTGAGAATTATTATGTGCCAGGTTTTGTGCTAAGTGTTGGCTTTACAGAGATGAGTATGCCTTCTCTTGAGCACATCCCCTACCATCTTCTCTGACTGCCCTGGTCCCTCTGTCAGTCTGGTAAACATCTGATAACACTCAGTCACATTAAGAACTCAAGGATATAATATTGAATGAAAGATTGTACAACTCTCTGTGTGTGGGTGTGTGTGTTTGTGTGTGTCCTGTTTGTATCCAAAAGCATAAATATACATGTATATGTATATGTCCAGAATATGTGTGGAAGAATGTATACAAGAAATTGCTAACAGGAGTTATCTCTGTCAAGAGGAATTTGATAAGCAAGGGCACTGAGAGAAGAGGAAAGAACATTTCCATTTTTATCTATAGCCCTCTGTTCTACTTGATGTTTTTACCATGTGCTTGTATTAATTTTATAATTAATAAACTTGATGTTAAAAATAAAACTGATTTATACTAAGGAATTATTTTTCTTCTTTTCCAACATGACAGTTTAGAAGAAAATACAGGGCAGGCATTTATAAGCATGACAGAAACCTAAAGGAAAAGAATGAAAGATTTGACCTCAAACTTAAAAATCTTTTTATGAGAAAAATAAATAAATAAAATGGAAAGACTAGTGATTAACTGGAAGAACATATTTGGCACACGTATAAATAACAAATCTATGAAAAAAAAACATGAAGGACTTCTACTTTCAGCAATGATGAAGTAACGGTGAATGGATTCATCTTCCCACATTAACAACTCAAAAAATGGGCAAAATATATAAAAAGGCAGTTTTCAGACATTAGATAACAGGCAGAGTTGGTAAAAATAAAAAACAAATAGCAAGATGGTAGTTTTAAACAGAACCATATCAGTAATCATACTAAATTTAATGGTCTCACAGCAACCCAATTAAAAGGCTGAGATTGGTAGAATACAAAATTAAAAAAAAACCTCAACCATGTGCTGCCTATAGGAAACCCACTTTAAATATAAAAACACAAATAGGTTAAACATAAAAGATAGGGGAAAGATGCACCATGTTAACACTGATTTTTAAAAAGCTGGAATGACTATATTATTCTCAGAGAAAGCAGATTGCAATCAAAGAATATTACCAGAAATACAGAGGGCTATTTTATAACAGTAACGTGGTTAACTCATCATGAGGACATAACAATTCCAAAAATATATGCACCTAAATAACACATTCAAAATACATGAAACAAAAACTGGCTGAGCAAGGAGAAATAGACAAATATACAATTTTAGAGACTTCAACATCTTTCTCAATAATTGACAAACCAAGGAGACAGAAAATAGGCAAGAAGATGATTTGAACAACACAAATAATAAATTTGACCTATTTGACACCTACACAACACTCAACCGAACAACAACAGAAAACATATTCTTCACAAGTGCACATTGAACATTTACCACGATAGACCACATGTCTGCCATATAACAAGTCTCAATAAAGTTAAAGGATTTGAGTCATATAAAGTACGTTCTCTGATCACAATGGAGTTAAATTAAAAATCGGTAAAAGAAAGATATATGGAAAATTCTCTGAATATTTGGAAAATAAATAACACTTCTAAATAATCTATGGCTCTAGAGTAAGTCTCAGAGAAAATTAGAAAGTATTTTAAACTGAATGATATGACAATATGAGACATACCAATTTGTGGGATATAGCTAGAACAGTGCTTAGAGGGACATTTATAGCACCAAACAGCCATTAGAAAAGAAAGATCTTAAATCAGTGACTTCAGCTTCCACAATAAGAAACTAGAAAAAGAACAAGTTTAATTCAAAACAAGCAGAAGAAAGGAAATAATAAATATAAGAACAGAATACTTATGTACTATATGATTTCATTTTTATAAAATTCTAGAAAATTCGAAGTATAGTAATAGCAGATTAGTGGTTACCTAGCAACAGAGTTGGGGAGAGGAAGGGATGCCTTAATAAAGGGGCACAAAAATATTTGGAGGTGTTGGATATGCTCATTATCTTGTTTGTAGTGGTGATTTCAGTCAAAATTCATCAAATTGTACTTCTTAAATACATCTAGCTTATTGAATGTAAATTATACCTTAACAGAGCTATAAACACACACGTGGGCGTGCATGAACGCACACACACACACAAGCATGTCTGAAAGATTCATTTAAGAAGACCAGTTGGCTAATCCCCTTATTCTACAGATAAGGAACCTGGGGTCCAAAGAGGGCAAGATCACACAGCCAATTCGTATGACTGGGATTAGAATTTAGGTGTCCTTATTCTTGGTCTTACTCTCCTTAGTATATCAACGGCAGAGCTCAGATTAAAGGAATAAATTAAATGGTGGGTTTTCAATCTTTTGTGGCATACCCCTGGGAAAGACATGGGCATGGTGAAAAGGAGTGACTTTCCCAGGATTTTTTCAATGACATGCTGGAACTGGCTCATACTGACTCATGACTATTGGTGGTTACATTTTCAGGAATTTTGCAAGTCAGTTGTTAAAGCCATTATTAGAAATTAAATGATTAAATTTGCAATTAAATTATTAAAATAAAGATCATAAATACTCTAAACTCACTACTTCCTAATTATTTTACTACATTTTACTATCATCTGTGCTCTTGAGGTTATTCACATCTATTGTATCTTGTGGCAGAATGTTAAATGATGGTGTTCTACGCTGCATCTCTTCTCTATTCCACGTTCAATGACATCACCTTGATAGCTTGAAATTGGCTATGGTGGGAGTGTTTAGACCACAGAAATCAGCAAATGCTACATATAGAGATCCCCCCACTCCCACCAGAGATCTGGTTGTTAAACATTTACCAGCACATATCTGCCTTGAAACATTACTTGCCCTGGGATTCATTTAAGGCTGACCTAGAAGGCAATCCATCAGTGCCTAAAGTTGTGCTAGGTAAACTGGGCAGACAATAAATGTTTAAGGGTAATCAGCTATCCTGGTTTGTCTATACTTTTGATTCTATGAACATCCCAGGGAACTCCTCAGTCCTGGGGAAGCCAGGATGGTTGATCATCCTAGCGTTTGCACATTTTTTTTATAAAGGAACCAGGTGTGTAAATCAATTGAAAACTATCTCTTTTCTTGGGGAAATAGCCCAAACAATCTCCTTCTGTGAGATAACTAGTGGCACAGTGCATAAAGCCCCACACATTACACAATCTCACTAGTAGCCAGGAGGAATGATAGGATCTTACATATGGTAGATGATCGAGAAATGCCCATTGGTGGTAGGTGACTGGAGAGAGGCAGGCCTACAATTGGAATGGAGGCCCAAAGGTGGTGGAAGCTCTAGAGTTTAGTCTACCAGCTGGTGGTAACTGCAGGTGGAAACAGACTCTGGATATGAGGCAGGCAGGGGTTGGGGAAGCCTCAAAAGAACATCAAAAAAGACTGTGACAATGGGTGTGAATGCTAAAGGGGATGGCTGCAACTTTGTAGTGTTCACTGTGGTTGTTAGCACTTTGAGGACATCAAAGGAGTTTACTGAGAAGGATGTGCCCATTCCACTTGGTTTTCCTTTTCTTCTCTTCAAGGCTCACTCCATCCAAAGGCTGAGTAGGCAGTTGTCCTATGCAGCATGGGAAAGTTTTCTCTGACCAAAGAACTGCCCCGCCTTTCCCCCACCCCACCCAGACCTGCAAATTTCACGAAAGTCAGTCTCTCTCATGAGGAAACAGGAAGCTAGTAGCAGCCTGTTAACATTTGACCTCAGATTAGTAAATTAGTTTCTGAATCGTTCCCAAGAGTCTGGAACATACAGAACAAGCAAGCTTCGGTGGTGAGAAAAGGAGAGGGGAACGTTCTGGAGCATTGGCAAACAACATGCCAGCCCTGGTTGGGGCATATCAGTAAGAGCCTAAATTGGAGGTAATGACCCAGGCAAGGAAGGGCAATATCACAAATAAATGTCACACACTTCCCAGTTTTATTTATGGTTGATTCAGTTTCTTTTGCCCACTGTGTCATCCTTGCTTTTCCAACTCTAGGAAATCTTTCTTGAAGAAATTCCATTCCCTGTGTGAATGTGTCACACTCCTCGCCAAGCCATTCCGTAATCACCATCAGAAGGGGCTGGGGAGGTATGGCTCCTTTTCCAAAAGAAACAGATAATAATTAATAATAGTAATAATAGTAGTAGCAGAAATGATTACTGTTCAAGCACTTTATTGTGATAGGCATTGTGTTTTACTGTATACTCTTTTGTTCTTTATTCTTTATTATTGAAGTATAGTTGACACACAATGTTATATTAGTTTCAGGTGTACAGCACAGTGACTCTACAACTCTCCATCTTATGCTGTGCTTACAAGTGTAGCTGCCACCTGTCACCATACAACACTGGTACAATACCATTGGCAATATTCCCCGTGCTGTACCTTTCATCCCAATGACTTATTCATTTCATAAGTGGAAGCCTGTACCTTCCACTCCCCTTTACCCATTTTCTCCATCCTTCCCATCCCACTACCCTCTGCAACCATTAGTTTGTTCTCCATATATATGGGTCTGTTTCTGCTTTTTTATTTGTTTTTTAGATTCCAAATGTAAGTGAAATCATATGGTATGTGTCTTTCTCTGTATGACTTATTTCACCTACCATAATACCCTCTAGTTTCATACATATTGTTTGCAAATGTCAAGATCTCATTCTTTTTTATGGCATAGTAATACTCGTGTGTGTGTGTGTGTGTGTGTGTGCACGCACGCGTGCGTATTATCATATCTTCTTTATCCATTCATCTATTGACAGACATTTAGGTTGCTTCCATATCTTGGCTATTGTAAATAATGCGGAAATAAACATAGGGATGCATATATCTTTTCAAATTAATGTTTTTGTTTTCTTTGGGTAAATATCCAGTAGTAGCATTACTTGATTGTGTGGTATTTCTATTTGTAATATTTTGAGGAATCTTGATACTGTTTTCCAAAGTGGCTGTACCAATTTACATTCTCCCAATAGAGCACAAGGGTTTCTTTTTCTCCACATTCTTGGCAACACTTGTTATTTCTTATCTTTACAATTCTAGCTATTCTGACAGGTGTAATGTGGTACCACATTGTGTGTGTGTGTGTG
This sequence comes from Ursus maritimus, assembly GCF_017311325.1. Taxonomy (NCBI): domain Eukaryota; kingdom Metazoa; phylum Chordata; class Mammalia; order Carnivora; family Ursidae; genus Ursus; species Ursus maritimus. Next base: position 40,126,498 of record NW_024423319.1, on the reverse strand, counting down.
TGTGTGTGTGTGTGTGTTTTAAAGATTTTATTTATTTATGAGAGAGTGAGAGAGAGAAAGAGAGAGAGTGTGCACAAGTGGGGGGAGGGGCAGAGGGAGAGGGACAAGCAGACTCCACTGAGCATGGAGGCCAACACAGGCCACATCCCAGGACCCTGAGATCATGACCTGAGTTGAAGTCAGATGCTTAACAGACTGAGCCACCCAGGTGCCCCTCTCATTGTGATTTTGATTTGCATTTCCCTGATGATGAGTGATGTTGAGCATATATTCATGTGTCTGTTGGCCATCTGTACGTCTTCTTTAGAAAAAGGTCTATGCAGGTTCTCTGCCCATTTGTTCATCAGATATTTGTTTTTTGTGTGTTCAGTTGTATAAGTTCTTTATATATTTCGGATATTAACTCCTTATCAGACATATCATTTGCAAATATCTTCTCCTATTCAGTAGGTTGCCTTTTCATTTTCTTGATGCTTTCTTTCACTGTGCAAAACTTTTTATTTTGGTGTAATCCCAATAGTTTATTTTTGCTTTTGTTTCCCTTGCTTGAGGAGATACTTCTAGAAAAATGTTGCTAAGGCTGATGTCAAACAGATTACTGTCTATATTTTCTTCTATGACTTTTGTGGTTTCATGTCTCAACATTTAGGTCTGTAATCCATTTTGAGTTTATTTTTGTGTATGGTGTGATAAAGTGGTTGATTTCATTCTTTTACATATAGCTGCCTAGTTTTCCCAAGACCATTTACGGAAGAGACTGTCTTGTTTTCCATTGTATATTCTTGCTTCCTTTGTCATAGATTAACCATCTAAGCATGAGTTTATTTCTGGGCTCTCTATTTTGTTCCATTGATCTACTTGTTTATTTTTGTGCCAGTACCGTATTGTTTTGATTACTACAGCTTTGTAGTATAGTTTGATATCTGGGATTGTGATACTTCCAGCTTTGTTCTTCTTCCTCAATATTGTTTTGGATATTTAGAGTCTTTTGTCGTTTCATAGAAATTTTAATAATATTTTTTTTAGTTCCGTGAAAAATACTATTGGTATCTTTAATAGGGATTGCCTTGAATCTATAGCTTGCTTTGGGTAGTGTGGACATTTTAACAATATTAATTCTTTTAATCCATGAGAATTGGTATGTTTTTCCATTTGTTGTTGTCTCCACTTTCTTTCATCAATGTTTCTAGATTTCAGAGTACATGTCTTTAACATCCTTGGTTTAGTTTATTCCTGGGTATTTTATTATTTTTGGTGCAATTGTAGATGGAACTGTTTTCTTAATTTCTTTTTCTGTTACTTTGTTATTAGTATAGGAATGCAACATATTTCTTTATATTAATATTGTATCCTGCAACTTTACTGAATTTACTTGTTATTTCGAATAGTTTTCCAGTAGAATATTTTGGGTTTTCTATGTATTATATTTTCTTGTTTAATTCTATGAAGTAGATATTTATTTTCTTCATGTTACATATGAGATGTACAGTTGTCAAGTAATTTGCCAAAGGTCTCATAGGTAGTAAATGGCAGAGCCAAAATTCAAACCTGTGTGACCCCAAACTTGTGTTAACAACCATACTTCATCATGTAGACTCTGTCTAGGCTTGGAGAAAGAAGGAAGTTGACACAAAATAATAATTATTTCATTCCACAAATGTATATGCACTTTCTATTATGTGCTGGACCTATAGGGTATAAAAAAATGAGTATGCACAGTCCTTGCACTTAACATGATTACAATTGAACAGAGGGGTTACATCCTCCGTTCTAATAGATCTAATAGAAAGCAGAGTTGGATCAGGACCATAACATAATAATGATTAATAGCTACCAATTATTGAGAGCATACTATGTGCCAGGCACTATGCAAATACATTCTTCACATATATATTCCTCATGACAACTCTGGGACTATTACTACATTTTATAGTTTGGGAAACAAGGCTAGCAGAGGCTTCATTAACTTCTGTGGCTCAGAATAGTGTGTCACTAGCCTCTTCACTTATACCTTGTTTACAAGTGAATTAAAGTTATCGGCACCCAACTCAGAGCCTACAAACTAGAGCCACCAGCAGCTTCAGGATCACATGTACCTCATCCAGCATCTAGTCTGAAGCAGCCTGACCCTCTACTTTCATTGCATTTGGAACCGTGAGAACAGTGAAGGCCACCAGATCCCCATTATTGGCCATCATCATAGATACACCTCCCTTTTTTTGTTTAAAATTATGTATTTATCATATCACGTCCACTGGGCAAGATTCTCAACTAATGACTTATTGGACATCATGTCAAAACCTAATGATGTACTGTACCTTAGCTATTTGAATTTAAGTTAAAAAAAAAAAGAAAAACCAAAATAAATAAATAAATAAAATGGATAGTCTATCCAAGTTATTAGGCATAAATAAATAAATAAATAAATAAATAAATAAATGTATTCATTATGATTGTACTAAGTGCCACTGAACTATACACTTTCAAATGGTTAAAATGGTACATTTTCTAACAGACACATGAAAAAATGTTCAAAATCATTAGCCATCAGGGAAATTCAAATCAAAACCACACTAAGATACCACCTTACGCCAGTTAGAATGGCAAAAATTGACAAGGCAAGAAACAACAATTGCTGGAGAGGATGTGGAGAAAGGGGATCCCTCCTACATTGTTGGTGGGAATGCAAGTTGGTACAGCCACTCTGGAAAACAGTGTGGAGGTCCTTAAAAATTGAGCTACCCTATGACCCAGCCATTGCACTACTGGGTATTTACCCCAAAGATACAGACGTAGTGAAGAGAAGGGCCATATGCACCCCAATGTTCATAGCAGCATTGTCCACAATAGCTAAATCGTGGAAGGAACCGAGATGCCCTTCAACAGATGACTGGATTAAGAAGTTGTGGTCCATATATACAATGGAATATTACTCAGCTATCAGAAAGAACGAGTTCTCAACATTTGCTACAACATGGACGGCACTGGAGGAGATAATGCTAAGTGAAATAAGTCAAGCAGAGAAAGACAACTATCATATGATTTCTCTCATCTATGGAACATAAGAACTAGGAAGATCAGTAGGGGAAGAAAGGGATAAAGAAAGGGGGGTAATCAGAAGGGAGAATGAACCATGTGAGACTATGGACTCTGAGAAACAAACTGAGGGCCTCAGAGGGGAGGGGGGGTGGGGGAATGGGATAGGCCGGTGATGGGTAGTAAGGAGGGCACGTATTGCATGGTGCACTGGGTGTTATACGCAACTAATGAGTCATCGAACTTTCCATCAGAAACCAGGGATGTACTGTATGGTGACGAACATAATATAATAAAAAACATTAAAATAAAAAAAATGGTACATTTTATGTTATGTTTATTTTACCACAATAAGATACATCTTTTATACAAAATGTTGACTTTTATGCAAAGCTTAATATATATCACATGGTTACAGAAAGTCACTTTCCTTCAGAAAAGGTTCAAAAGCTAAATGCTCAGGGCAACAGAGCCTTTTCCCAAAAGACCAGTTCTGCCACCACCTCAGCAGTTTGGAGAACAGCCTTGCTGCAGTCATTTCTCATGTTCTCATATTATTTTGTGCTACTTCTCCCTAGCTCTTCTTCCCATGACACCCTTCCCTCACAAATATGTCCACTGTGTCCACCAGATCCTTTGTTATGTGATAAATAAGCTCTCCTACATGTTCCTCCTCCTCACCAAATGGTACTTGCTCCTCCTTGTCCTAGCTGACTTTGGCATTTTGCCAAGGACACTCAGCTACAGGGACTGAAAGAGGGACTCACATCCTCCTGCTTTGCTGAGGAAGCTTCCTGGCCATTGTTCCTCTGCCCTCCTGGAAACACAATGTTAAGGCACCTGCCAGCGAAATCAATCACTTACTGTACCTCATTTCTGTTGCCTAGATACTGGTTATGCCCTCAAAGTAATCCTGTTTTAGGCTCTTACACATAGCTTTTCTTTTCTTTCTTTCTTTCTTTCTTTCTTTCTTTCTTTCTTCTTTTCTTTCTTTCTTTCTTTCTTTCGATTTTATTTATTTATTTGAGAGAGAAAGAGAGCATGAGCAGGGAGGGGGACAGAGGGAGAGGGAGAAGCAGGCTCCCCGCTGAGCAGGGATCCTGATGTGGGGCTCGGTCCCAGGACCCTGGGATCATGACCTGAGCTTAAGGCAGATGCTTAACTGACTGAGCCACCCAGGTGCTCCCTAACACATAGCCTTTCTTGCCAACATTCATGTCATTGTCCTGGGGGCTTCACTGTTCACTTGGTTTATGCATCCAAAACTTTGGCCTAGCAGTTCTTGACTTCTTAAAACCTAATGTATTAATGCCTCCATTTTAGTTACCCTCTTTCATGCCTACCCTCTAGACCTGTGCAGCCCAAACAGTGGCTATTTACATTTTAATGAACTGAGATTAAATAAAAATTTCAAATCATCTTCTCAGTTGCATTAGCCACATTTCAAGTGCTCAATAGCCACATATGGCTAGTAGCTACCATATTAGATAATGGAGGTAGAGAAAATTTTTATTATTGGAGACAGTTCTATTAGATAGCATAGCTCATGACGCCATTCTCACCCAGAACTGCTCCATCTCAAAAATATTTAAAAATGTGTTGTGTATTTACAATTTGCTAGGCACTGCTCACGGAGCTGATGATACAGTGGTGAACAAAACAAGCACTGTGTATTACAGTTTACTACACAGCTATAGTAATGAAGACAGTGTGGCATTGGAAGAGGGATAGACACATAGGTCATTAAAACAGAATAGAGAACTTAGAAATAAACCCACACATATATGCTCAACTTTTTTTTGTTTTGTTTTTACAAAGCTGTTCAATAAGGAATGGTAGCCTTTTCAACAAACAGCAAATTTGATAAGCAATTCGATACTAACAGACACACACACAAAAGAAAATATGAACCTCAGCCTAAACCTCACACCTTATACAAAAATTAAGATAAATTGTTGATGTAAATATAAAGTATAAAATAATAAAACTTTAGAAAATGTATAGGAGAAAATCTTCTGGATCTAGGGTTACATAAAACTTAAAAATTAATTAAAAACCTTTGCTCTGCAAAAGATTCTGTTAAGAAGATGAAAAGACAAGCTACAAACCAGGAGAAAATGTTTACAAACCATGTATCCAAAAAAGAACTCATATCTAAAATATATAAAGAACTCTCAAAACTCAACAGTAAAAAAAAAAAAA
>NW_024423319.1:40022197-40121250 GCF_017311325.1 Ursus maritimus | reverse complement strand
AAAAAAAAAAAAACCAGACAATTTAATTAGAAAATGAGCAAAAGACATGAACAGATATTTTACTGAAGAGGATATACAGATGTCAAATAAGCACATGAAACAACGTTAGACGATATTAGCCATTATAGAAATGCAAATAGAACCACAGTAAAATACCACCACACACCTAACAGAATGGCAAAAATAAAAACAGTAATAACACTAAATGATGATAATGATGCAGAGAAACAATCACTCATACATTGCTGGTGGAAATATAAAATGGTACAGTCACTGAGGAAAACAGGTTGTCAGTTTCTTATAAAACTAAACCTACAACTACTATATGACCCAGTAATTATAACCCCGGGCATTTATCCCAGAGAAATGGGAATTTATGTTCCCACAAAAACCTATACATGAATGTTCATTGGAATTTTATACCTAATAACTCCAAACTGGAAACAACCCAAATGTTCTTCAAGAGATTACTAGAGAACAGGTAAATAGGTTTTAAAAATATGGTACATCCATACCCTGGAATATGACTCAGCAATGAAAAGAGATATTGATTGATACATTTGATGACCTGGATGAATCTTCAGATAATTATTGTGAATGAAAAAAAAGCAAATCTCAGAAGATTACATACTTTATGATTCTGTTTATATAACATTCTTGAAATGACAAAATTTAGAAATGGAGGACATATTAGTGGCTAAGGGCAGGGATGGGGAAAGCAAGGATCTGGGAGCACTTAGAAGTGGCTGTGGTTATAAAAAGCACCATAAGAGATCCTCACAGTAATGGAACTGTTTCATATTTTGACTATCATTATCAATATTCTGGTTAGGATATTATAATATAATATAGTTTCACAGGAAGCTGGGTGAAGCGTGAGATCTCTGTCTTATTTTTTACAACTGCATATAAATCTATAGTCATAATAAGTTCAGTTTTTAAAAAGCCAAGGAAAGTGAACATTTCAAGAAGGGGGAAGTGATTAACTGGTCAAATGCTGCCAAGAAGTCTAGAAGGATAAGAAATGAAAAATGCCCATCAGTTTTGACAATATGGAGGTTACTGTGACCTGCTTAGGAGCTGTTTTGCCATAAGTAAAGGGGCTGGAAACCAGATGGAAATGGGATGAGGTGTAAATAGGAGGCAAGGAAACAATGACAGTAAAAAGAGACAACTCTTTCAAGAAGTTTGGTGAAAGGAATGGTGGTAGCTTGAGTGAAGTGTGGAGTTGAGCAATTTTTGTTTGTTTTCTTTTTTTTTTTAATGGAGATGCTTAAACACGTTCAAACCTGTTGGGAAGGATCCAATAGAGAGGGAAAAACTGAACAAACAAGAAAGAGGAGGGATCATTAATAACACAAGGCTCCTGAAAGATAACGGACAATGGGATCAAAAGTATACATGGGGGATTGCCATTGGAGAGAAGTGGTACCACATTTTTCTAATGTAACAGAAGAGAATAAGATGAGGATGGAAGCAGATAGTTTTCTCTGTGATGTTAGAGAACGGCTGAGAGCAGGGGTGGATGTGAAGGGCGGAGGAAGATATATGAAGGAGAACTGGGGCTTAAGGAGATGGAAAGGGATTGAAATATTTGTTCTGGAGAATGAGTTGACCAAAGAAATTCACTAGGATTGTCTGACAGTGATGTGGGTGCATTTAGGATTGATAATCTTAAATTTCTTGTAAATCAGTATGACCTGTCGTGTGAACTTCTCTAACCGTGCTCAGGTAAAGAAAAAAAGAAAACAGAGTTGGACTTAACAGGGTGGGGGTTTTACAAAACAAGTTTAAGGTGAGGAAGCTTACTACTGCCAAGAGTGTTACTGAAATGGTGAACCATGACATCTAAGCTAAGTAATGAAGGGAGTAAAAAAGAGCCCTGATAGATTGAGAGGAAGCAGATGGATCCATGGACTTTAGGAGCTGAGGAGTGATCACAGTGCTAGTTGAAAAAAAACTGGGAATAGGAGGTTGTTGTTGAAGATGAGGATGCTTGAACTCGTGACTTCGGGAATGAAGCAGTTTCAGGTAATAACAAGATCTGGGGTGTAGCTATGGGTGTGTGTGATTAAGGGGAAAGAGAAGATCTTTTGAGATGAAGAGGTCAAGGAACTGAAATGTCAGATGGGTTAGTTTTGGAGATGTTGAAATCACTCAGGATAGGGCTAGGGCTTGGGCTTAAAGTGGGAAGAAAAGCTGTGGAACCAGGGTCAAAGTCATCAGTAAGTAAAAAGGGAGTGGCACAAAGGTAATTTGATGAGTGGTGAAGAGGGAAAGAAGGTGTATTATTAAATGGCCTCAAAGGATTGGATTTGGTTTTTATAGTTTTGGGGTTTGTTTTGGGAGCATAGGGAAGTAATGGTCTGAAATGGGGAGCAAGCAGAACACCAATTTCACCTTTCATCTTGCTTTGAGGACAGAAAAGATTAACCCTACTCTAGAGGGCTGCAGTGGTGGCCACGAAGTCTTCCGTAACAGATTCAATGAAGAGTCTGAAGATAGGATGTTTACTGCATATGGTGAGGCAGTTCGTGGGTACAGAGGAAAATTTCTGGGGGTGGAGGAGGAGTGGAGTACTGAATCAGGGGCAAGGAAGTACATGGCATTATGGGGATGGTGGTGGAATTGATGCTGGGGAAGGACGAGTAGTGATAACCAGGGTGAAGGGTTAGTGGATTCAGTCTGAGCAGATCTTGGGGAGTAGAACTCAAGCCTAATAGCTGGAGTTCCCTCAGCCTAACATCTATAGTCTCTGTCTCTTTGGACTAATATGGTAGCAAAGTCAGAGGTTACAGTTTCTGCACTGGCATGGCCTGGAGTGGCACCGGTCTCAGAAGAGGTGGCTTCAGGTCTCAATCCTTGTGTCCTGGAGTTGTGGTATCCCTGGTGGTTAGAGTTCCACTTTTCCAGCCAGACCTTCTATCTCTCTAGTCTTTATGTTTTTATTGTCATTAAAGTTACTCTTCTAACTAATTTAACTCTTTAGTCCTTTGGCCCTTTCTTTATTTCCCAAGCAATCTATCAGCCCTGTCTTCTTCATTTCCACCCCAGACAACTATCTTACTAATATTTTCAACCTGCCTTGCCACTAGTCCACCCATTCTACTTTTATAATAGCAGAACCCTGAATCTAGGTCAAGCCAAAATGTCTGTCTCCTATGCATGGAGATTGACTTCAGTCTCAGCTGGGCTTTCCACACTGCCATGGATCCTTTCTGGGCCCTTCACAGCATTCTCTCCCATTCACCCAAGAAGCCAGTTCAGGTCTTCATCGGTTTTCCTAAGTCCTCTTCCTCCTGTCTCTCAGCAGATAACCTGGACTCCCACTTTACCATAAATACAGAGGCCAGAAATAACCTCAACTTCCTGCCACCCAAACTGATACAGCCTTCATAGACTTATAGCCATCTGTCTAAGGTTAAGCATGACATTTATGTTCTGTATCCTCCTTCCTTCTTAGGAATTTTGATACATGTTTGAAAACCCTCCCTTCTTGTCTCCCAGCTGTATCTTCAACCTCTCCTTCTCTACTAGCTTCTCTTTGTCTCTCTCTCTCTCTCTCTCTCACACACACACACACCATACACACATACACTGCTTGCTGCGTATAAATAGATCAAGTATCATTTGTCTTGAAAAAAATTCTCTTTTCAAAAAAGTATTTATCTTGTATTTTATTCAAAATTAAGTCTATTGTGACTGAATTAATTACATTTCCACTGCACAAAAGCTTGTGTGTGGTGGGGTAGGAGGGAAGAGAAAGGAAGATAATAGAAGGAAAAGGAATGGAAGGGAAGGGAAGAGAAGGGAAGGGGAGAGAAGACAAGACAAGACAAGACAAGACAAGAAAATGCAAGAGAAGAGAAGAGGAAAGGAGGATGCTGACAGTGTAAGATAATAATGTTTCAACACAGCCTGTAGTAATATCAAGCAGCTATTAGAATGATGCTTGTACAGCACATTTGTTATCATGGCGAAGTGTTTACAATGTATTTTAATTGAAAAACAAATTACAGAACAATATGAATGGTTTGATACCATTTTTGTAAAAATGTGTGTGTGTGTGTGTGTGTGTGTGTGTGTGTGTGTGTGTGTTGTATAAGGCAGTGATGGTCCAGAGAGTTAAATGCCAAAATGTTACCCATGATAATTTCTGGTTTGTGGGATACCTTTGATTCGCCAATATTTTCTAAATCTTCTGCATTAAACACGTAAATTTTATAATAAGGAAAAAACCTCCCTAGACACTAGATCATTCCCTCTCTGTAGCTACAACTTATCTCTCTTTTTTCCTTCAAATCTAAACGTTTTGAATAGTCTCCACTCACTGTTTCCATTTCTTCCCTCTCCAGTGGCTCAATTGTTTGCAATATGGCCTGAGTTCCCACCACCTACTGAAACTATCCTCACCAAGGTCACCCATGACATCTTTTTTGCTAACCTACTGGATATTTTCTGTACTTATCTGACCTACCCAAATTGTTGGCCTGGTTGATACTATATTATGGATTGCTCTGTTCTTCCTTGTACTCCTTTGTCTCTTCAGTCCCAGGATCACAGTTTCTAGGTTTCCTGGCAGCAAGGGTGTGAACTGAAAAGGCAGCCAAATGTGGGTTTAAATACTGGCTCTGGGGTGCCTGGGTAGCTCAGTCGTTAATTGTCTGCCTTTGGCTCAGAGTGTGATCCCACGGTCCTGGGATTGAGCCCCGCTTCTTCCTCTCCCACTCCCCCTGCTTGTGTTCCCTCTCTCGCTGGCTGTCTCTCTCTCTCTGTCAAATAAATAAATAAATAAATAAAATCTTTAAAAAAAACACTGGCTCTGTCACTGACTAGCAGCATAAACTTGGACTCTGGGGCTCAGTTTCCTTCTCAGGAGATGATAACGCCTACTTCATAAAGTTTTGTTCAGGATTAAATGAGCCGATGTTGATGAAACACTTAGCAGTCACTGGTACATGGCAAGTGGTGGTAAGTGAAAGTAGTAGCATTAGTAGAATTCTTCTTCTTCTTACTTCTCTGAATTTTCTTCTTAGGTTCCCCTTTAAATGTCAGTGCTCTCTAGGGTTCTGTCCTGGGTCTTATTCTCTTCTGATGCTAAAACCTGTTCTTGGGTGATCTCATCCATACACATGGCTTCAACTACCACCAAATATTGATAAACTGTCAAATCTGTACCCTCATCCAGACCTTTCTTCTGAGTTCCAGACTCTACTAATCATCTGCCTGAGGTTCACCACTTGAATGTCTCCTACCAGAATTTCAGAGATGAGAGGATTGTGTAGATCAGTGGTTATCAACTGAGGACCATTTTGTTTGGAGTCATTTTTAGTGGTCATGGCTGGTGGCCTTGTGGAGGATGTGTGTCTCATTGAAATCAAGCAGGTAGAGGCCAGAGATGCAGCTAAACATCCTACAATACACAGGACAGCCTCTCACAACAAAGAATTTTCTGGACCCAAATGTCAATAGTGTCAAGGTTGAGATTCTCTGGTGTAAATAATCTCTAAAGTCTCAGCCCTGACATTTTGTAGGGAACATTCAAGTGATGATGAACAGGGGCTAGAGAAAGAGGTGGCATGATTAAGATCACAAGGGTTTCAGTGACAGAGTGATCGTTGATACCATCCTCCTCACTGCTTTTTTGCCTTCCACCCCTTGTGCTGCTTTTCTTCTGCTTCCTTTGTAAACTCTTCTTCCTGTATCTATTCCTTAAGCAGTTGTCCCTTCAGACTTCTGTTCTCATCTCTGCCCCTCTCAACATCTCTCCCTCATTCCATGATCTCATCTATTTCCATGGCTTCATCTTCAATCTATGTGCTGCTGACTTCCAGGTCTATGTTTCCAGGCCAGACTTGGATCTCTCAAGGTCCAGATTCATAGAGCCACATAACTATCTATGTACTATTATTCAGAATACCTCCTGAACATAATTTCTCTTCCAATATCCAAGGCTTGAGGATTTTGAAGGAGTATAATACATGCTATGTTATTCCCCATGCCCTCTATTTTATTCACATAGCTGTGTACTGTCTCATGTTCCAGACCGATTTTTCATTTTTTTTCTGCCTAGTATCCCACTCTCTGGAATTCTGACAAGTGGCAAGTGCTAGTCTTATATATTCATCCATACATGTATTCGCCAAATGACTTAGTATGTTTGAGATACAGCAGTTTTGAGGAATTAGTATAGGGCTATTTTATTTATTTATTTATTTATTTATTTATTTATTTATTTTTAATTCTTATTAAAATTTTTATTTATTTATTTATTTATTTATTTATTTATTTATTTATTTAAGAGACAGAGATAGAGCAAGAGTGGGGGGCAGGGAGGGGCAGAGGAAGAGGGAGAAGCAGACTCCCTGCTGAGCATGGAGCCTGATATGGGGCTCAATCCCAGGACCCTGAGATCATGACCTAAGCTGAACGTAGATGTTTAACCGACTGAGCCACCCCTATATAACTCTACTTTAGAAGACATAACTGATTAAGCTTTATCCTGGTTCTGTCATTAGTTGGCTATGTGATGTTGGGTAATTTAGTTTCTTTTTCTGGGCCTCAGTTTCCTTATCTGCAAGTTGAGAGGGTTGGATGAGGACAGATTCCAGAATATGCCTGATTATAACAATTACCAGAACTACTTGTTAAAAATAAAAATTTCCAGGCACTTCTCCAAAGTAGGATTCAGTATAGGTTGTTACGTCATAGATTTCAACAAGTAAAATCCCCTGTGTCAACCTTACCTGTAACAGACAAACTCAAGTGCAAAAATCCATCTGCAAAACTCGGGATTCTCCCTCCAGTCCAGCTCTGTCCCATCCCAGAGGACCCAACACACTTCTGCACTCCTAGCATTAATGTCTCCCCATATCCCTTCACCACTCCATAGCCACAGGAGAGGTCACATCTGTTGGGGCTAAGAGGGGGCATAAAATCAGGGAAAGCTTCATGGAAGAAGCTGCTGGGGCTAGGCCTTGAGGGATGGTGCAGAATTTCACTAGAGGTGAAGGGAAAGAATTTTGCAGAAAGAAGCCATGGTGTGAATTTATTTATTCAAACAATGTATAGTGGTAACTACTGTGTGCCAGGCTCTAAGAGCAAGGTTTAGGTTAGAAGGACATGGCTTTGAAGTCAGAGGGACCTGGGTTCCAAAGACCTGTTTGTTGTACTCTCATCCACCCCACCTCCCTCACTGCCTACAGCAGCCTTCTGTTCTCCTCAGGCCAAAGAGGCAGCTTGCACTCTAGCTCTCACTGCTCAAAAGCAGTTGTATAATGGGCAGCCATATTGCTTTACAATCTGTCCAATCCCTGCTCCCCAACATCAGAGGCCTGTTTTGGTGACTTTGGAATTTGTCTGTAGCAATTTCAACTGAAATATGCAAACTCAGGTACAAAACTTTGAGTCTCTCATCCCCAATCTCTGGTCAGGAAAAGTCTCTCAGGGCCCATTTGCATAGGTTGCTCCCCCCGCCCTCAGCCTGTGTGCACATGTGCAGTGGTCTGTGTCAGCCACTTTGTCTCCTTTTTCTGGTGGGGTGCCTGTGGTCATGTGGTTACCAGGGGCTGCGTGTGCTTGTGAGGTTTTCTGCTCTAATCCATTAGTATTAGTGTGAAAAGGTTTGTAGTTTTGGTAACCCTACAGTTTGTGGCACTATTAATCATTACACTGTGACAAGAGTGACCATTTATCGAGACTTGCCCCACAGGAAAGTAAGTCACAGTAAGTCATTCTATTTATACCCTTATAAGGAGTCTCAGCTCCAGGGTACACAATTAGGGGTGAAAATCTCCATATGAAAGCAGGGTATCTGTCCCAGAAAGGCAGTTTGAACCTCTTGGTGATAAGTCTGAGTATATTATATTAGTGTTCTCTAGTACTGGGTTATAATTTGCTTGCAACAAAGTGGAGTTAAAAATCAGGGTGTAATGCCCAATCTCCCTGGTCTGCCTGTGATATATTCAAAAGGTGACAATTGATGTTTACCAGAAAGGGCTCCTTTGGGCCAATGAGACTACCTTAGGCCAAGGTAGTTGTAAGTATTCAGAAAGTTTAGGAAGTTTTAATTTTAAAACCCAAATATATCACGTAGTTATCCCAACAACAACAAAAAAGGTGAAATTGGAGCTCCAGCAATGGGGACATCCTAGTTAGGCTCACCTGTGAGCTGGAGACCCAGGGGTGGGAGGTAAGGTGGGATGGCCAGTGATTTGGGTATTTCAGTGAGGTAGAACCCTTGCCACTGCAGCTGGGCCAGTCTTGGCCCTGAGTCAGTAGCGATCCCATCCACTCCCACTCCTGTGATCTGATGGCTGCAGCAGCTTCTGTGGGTCTTGACCATGCCTATAGCTGACAGACTTCCAGCCCACCGAAGGACATGGTGCCTTTGGGCTGCAGGCTTGGTGGATCAAGTGGAATGGCAGTAGCTCAGATGCAAAAAGGGCTGTGAGGAGCCATGAGGGCCCAAGAAGTGTGGTCAACATGGATGCTAGCTAGGCCACCTCAACTTTAGATCACGGACCCACAGAGTTCTGGGGATCTGGTGTGACTGCTGTGTCCCAGTTGCATGAGATGCTACCTGGCACTGGCGACAATAGATTTTAACCATTTTTAAAAAATATTTATTTATTTATTTATTTATTTATTTATTTATTTATTTAGCATGAGTGGGAGGGACAGAGGGAGAGGGAGAGAGAATCTCAAGTAGACTCCCTGCTGAGCATAGAGCCAGATGCAGGGCTCTATCTCATGACCCTGAGATCATGACTTGAGCTGAAACCAAGAGTCAGAGACTTAACCAACTGTGCCACCCAGGTGCCCCTGAACATAGGCTTTTCAATTCTTTTAAGTGTATACTTTGGAGTGGAATTGCTGGGTCATACGGTAACTCTATGTTTAACTTTTTGAAGAACTGCCAAAATTTTTTCCACAGTGACTGTGTCATTTTACATTCCCAACAGCAATGTATGAGGGTTCTAATTTCTCCACATTATCACTGACAATACATTGGTATTTTCCATTTCTTTGATTATAGCCACTCTAATGGATGTATCTCATTGTGGTCTTGATTCACATTTCCCAAATAACTAATGATCTTTGCATATATTTACTGGTCATTTTTATTTCTTCTTTGGAGATATGTCTTTTTAAACTTTTTGTCCATTTTTAAGTTAGATTGCTTGCCTTTTTATTGTTGAGTTGCAAGTGTTATATTTTGTATACTAGACCATTACCAACTATATGATCTGTAAATATTTTCTCTAATCCAGTGAGTTGTTTTTTCACTTCCTTGATGGTGTCCTTTGACACAGAAAATTTTCTTTTTCTCTCTTTTTTTAAATCCACATTCCAGTTAGTTAACATACAGTGTAATATTAGTTTCAGGCATACAATATAGTGATTCAACACTTCCATACAACACACAGTGCTCACCACAAGTGACTGCTTAATCTCTATTACCTATTTCACTCATCCCCTCTGGTAACCATCAGTTTATTCTCTTGAGTTAAGAGTCTGTTTCTTGGTTTGCCTCTCTCTCTTTTTTCCCCTTTGCTTTGTTTTGTTTCTTAAATTCTACATATGAGTGAAATCTTATGGTGTTTGTGTTTCTCTCACTGACATATTTCAGTTAGCATAGTGCTCTCTAGCTCCATCCATTTCATTGCAGATAGCAAGATTTCATTCTTTTTTATGGCTAAGTAGTAGTCCATTGTGTGTGTGTGTGTGTGTGTGTGTGTGTGTGTTGTAGATAACACTGTTATAAACATTGGGGTATATGTATCCTTTGGAATTAGTCTTTTTGTATTCTTTGAGCAAATACCTAGTAGTGCAGTTGCTGGATGGTAGGGTAGCTCTATTTTTAACTTTTTGAGAAAACTGCATACTGTTTCCCAGAGTGGCTGCACCAGCTTGCATTCCCCAAAACAGTGCAAGAACGTCCCCCTTTCTCCACATCCTCACCAATACCTGTTGTTTCTTGTGTTGTTGATTTAGCCATTTTAACAAGTGTGAGGTGATAACCCATTATAGTTTTGATTTGTATTTCCCTGATGATGAGTGATGTTGAGCATCTTTTCACGTGTCTGTTGGCCATCTGTATACCTTCTCTGGAAAAATGTCTACTGATATCTTCTGCCCATTTTTAATTGGATTATTCATTTTTAGGGTGTTGAGTTTTAGAAGTTCTTTATATATTTTGGATACTAACCCATTATCAGATATGTCATTTAAAAATATCTTCTTCCATTCTGTAGAGTGTGTTTTAGTTTTGTTGATCGTTTCCTTTGCTGTGCAGAAGCTTTTTATTTTGATGTAGTCCCAATAGTTTATTTTTGCTTTTGTTTTCCTTGCCTCAGGGGACATATCTAGAAAGAAGTTGCTATGGCCAATGTCAAAGAGGTTACTGCCTGTTTTCTCCTCTAGGATTTTTATGGTTTCAGGTCTCATATTTATGTCTTTAATCCATTTTGTATTTATTTTGTGTATGGTGTAAGAAAGTGGTCCAGTTTTGGGGCACCTGGGTGGCTCAGTTCGTTGAGCATCTGACTCTTGATTTTGGCTCAGGTCATGATCTCAGGGTTGTGAGATCGAGCCCTGTGTCAGGCTCTGCACTTATTGCAGACTCTGCTTGAGATCCTCTCTCTCTCTCTGCCCTTCACCCTGTTCACACTCACTTGCTCTTTCTCTCTCTAAAATAAATAAAAATAAACAAGTCTTTTTTTTTAAAGAAAGTGGTCCAGTTTCATTCCTTTGCATGTTGCTGTCCCATTTTCCCAACACCTTTTGTTGAAGAGACTGTCTTTTTCCCATTGAATATTATTTCCTGCTTTGTCAAAGATTAATTAACTATATAAATGTGTGTTCATTTCATTGATGGAGTCCAGTTTACTTTTTGTTTGGTTGCTTGTCCTTTCGGTATCTTATTTATTAAATTACTGCCTAATCCAGAGTATGGAGATATATTGCCTATGTTTTCTTATAAGAGTTTTTTAGTGTTACTTCTTACATTTAGGTATTTGATTCACTTTGAACTATTGTTTGCATATTATTTGAGGTAGGAGTTCAAATTATCATTATTCTTTTTGAATGTGGATATTCATCTATTCCAGTACCATTTGTTGAAAAAAAAAATCTGTTCTTTTTCCATTGATTGGTCTTCACATCTTTGTTAAAAATCAACTGCCCATAGATGTATAAATTTATTTCTTAGACTATAAACTTTGTCCATCAATCTACAGGTTCTTCCTTATGACAGTATCCCACTGTTTTGACTCTTCTAGGTTTGTAGAAAGTTTTGAAGTTGGGAAGTGTTAGTTCCTAGCTTTGTTCTTCCTTTTCAAGATTGTTTTTGTTATTCTGGGTTCCTTGCATTTCCATATGAATTTTCACCAGATTGTCAATTTCTCTAGAAAAGTCATTTGGAATTTTGGTAAGGACTGCTTTGAGTCTGTAGATTAATCCAGTGAGTATTGCCATCTTAAGAGTATTAAGTCTTCCAATCCATGAACATGGGATGCCTTTATAGACTAGAGAGAAGATCATCAAGGAAACAGAAGGCCTGAACAATACTATAAGATCTAACAGACATCTAGAGAGCACCCCACAGAATAAATATTCTTCTCAAATGCACATTAGTTACTCTCCAGGATAGGGTTGCCTGAGTGGCTCAGCTGGTTAAACATCTGCCTTTGGCTCAGGTCATGATCTCAGGGTCCTGGAATCGAGCCCCATTTCAGGCTCCCTACTCAACAGGGAGTCTGCTTCTCCCTCTCCCTCCGCCCCTCCTCTGCTCCTGCTCTCTCTCTCTCTTTCAAAATAAATAAATAAATTCTTAAAAAAAACATTCTCAAGGATTGACCACATATTAGGCTACAAGTTTCAATAAATTTTAAAAGACTGAAATAATACAAAATATGTTCTATTGCCATAATGGAATGAAATTAGTAATCAATAACAGAATGAAATATGGAAAATTCACAATTAAGTGGAAACTAAACAACACAGAAGCTAATGAGTCAAAGAAATCACAAAGTAAATTAGAAAGTACTCTGAGATGAATGAAAACATAAACGATGAAAACACATGGGATGCAGGAAAAGCGGTGCTCAGAAGGAAGTTTAGAGCATTAAAATACCTACATTAAAAAAGAAGAAATATCTAAAATCAATAACCTAATTTTCCACCTTAAGAAAATAGAAAAACGAGATGAAACTAACCCCAAAGGAAGCAGAAGAAAAGCAATAATAAAGATTAGGGCATAAATGAATTAGAGAAAAGGAAATAATAGAGAAAATCAAGTAAACCAAAAGTTCATTCTTTAGAAAGAACGGCAAAATTGACAAACCTTTATCTAGACTGACCAAGAAAAAAAAAGACTCAAATTACTAAAATCAGGAATCAAACTCAAGACATTACTACCAACCTTACAGAAATTTAAAATAAAAGGATTATGAGAGAACACTATTAACAAATGTACACCGAACAATTAGATAGTTTATGTAGTTTATAGTATTGTTCAGGGATTATAGTATTCTTCAGGTCTTCTATTTCCTTGATAATCTTCTCTTAATTTGTTCTATCCATTATTGATAGTGGGGTATTGAAAATTTCAACTATTATTGTAGAACTATTTCTCATTTCAGTTCTGTCAATTTTTGCCTTATATATTTTAGAACTCTATTGTTAGGGGAAGTTATGTTTATAATTATTATATATTTTCAAAAGTTTTACATTTTTACATTACCTATCCTTCTTTGTCTCTTGCAACAATTTCTGTCCTAAATAAGACTTGTTTGATATTAGTATAGCCACTCTAGCTCCCTTTTGATTATTATTTGCATGAATATCTTTTTCAATCCTTTACATTCAATCTATTTGTGTTTGGTTATAAATGAGTCTCTTATAGGCAGCACATACCTGGAACATGATTTTTTTTTCTTTTCATTCTGTTAATCTCTGTCTTTTGAGCTTTCAGTACACTTACATTTAATATAATTACCAATAAGGAAGAACTTCCTTCTGCCATTTTGTTATTTATTTTCTTTCTTTGTTCCTCGATTCCTTCATTACTGAATTATTTTGTGTTCATTAGATATTTTCTAGTGTAACATTTTAATTCCCTAGTCATTTCTTTTAATATACATTTTGAGGTATTTTCTTGGTGGTTGCCCTGGGGATCTCAATTAACATTCTAATCTATAACAATCAAGGGCCAGGAAAACTTCTAGCTATCTAGAGTGAAGGCAGACAATAGTAAGTACATATTTAAATCCCTGCGATCACTCCCTCCCCCCAGAGGGAGTTGTACAAAGTTCAATTTTAAGTGTTCAAAGGGTCTCCAAGTCTACGGTTCCAGTCCATGCCCCACCTTAAGAGTTCTTCAAGGGTTATGAATCTGGCAGATGAAACATTCACTGGAAACTTCAGCTACTATCTGATGAAAAATTTCTCAACAATGTTGTCCCAGAGTAGTTTTCAAGTTTGTTTACTATGATGGAACATAGCCTGTAAATTTCTCATCAAGCTTTATTTCAGAAAGACTGGAGAGACCAAAGGACAGTCTTGGTATTTCTGTAGCCTATCTGATAGTAGGAACATCGAGATTTCTCTCACTATCTTTTTTTCTCACAGTCTGATGCCATTTTTTAAAAAAAGATTTTATTTTTATGTATTTATTTGATAGAGAGAGACAGCCAGCGAGAGAGGGAACACAAGCAGGGGGAGTGGGAGAGGAAGAAGCAGGCTCCAGTGGAGCAGGGAGCCTGATGCGGGGCTCGATCCCAGGACGGTGGGATCACATCCTGAGCCGAAGGCAGGCGCCTAACGACGGAGTCACCCAGGCGCCCCCACAGTCTGATGCTTTAACTGCATTTTGCTCAACATTTCATAGAAGTAATCTGCAATAATCAGGTAATCTTCAATTTGCTGAACCAATTAAACTTGCGTGAGAGTACTCTGTTTAGCATTCTGGTTGGCCAAGGCATTTCCTTTTGCTACATGGGTTTGTTCCTTAGTATGTTTCAACTTTAATTATAGCCACTTCCGTGGAGGGGAGCAAGGCATCTAGTAAGGCTTGAACATGCTCACACTGCTTTTTGGAAGGACCAGCAGCTGTTAGAAAACCCTGTTGTTTGTATAGCATGCCAAAATAACAAACCACACCAAAGGCATATCTATTTTTTGTGTATATGTTAGTCTTTTGTTTCCTTGCTATTTGGGAGGCTGTAAGTTTAGTTATGTGAACTTGACTTCAGAAAGGAAATTGTATTCAACAAGCTGTTGGGAAGTAGTGAAAGCATACCCAACTTGAGACTATACTGGGTTAGTCTCAAGATATGACTTGTCTACAAAGAATTCTTAGTCTGGGTTTTGTAGAGATGTTTCAAGGAAATAAGAGATTGACAGGTAGGGGCGCTGGGTGCCTCAGTCGGTTATGTGCCTTTGGCTCAGGTCATGATCCCTGGGTCCTGGGATCAAGCCCTGTGTCAGGTTCCCTACTCAGTGGGGAGTCTGCTTCTCCCTCTCCCTCTGCTGCTCTCCTCCCCCACTTGTGCTCTCTCTCTCTCTCTCCCTCTCAAATAAATAAAAAAAGAGAGAGAAAGAGAGACAGGTAAAGTTCTTAGGTTAAATTTAAACAATCATGAGGTTCTCCCCTCTCTGGAAGAGGAATTAAGATATGACACCAAAATGTGCAAATGGCCAATAAACACATGGAGACGCTCAACATTAGTCATCAGGGAAATTCAAATCAAAACCACATTGAGATACTACTTCACATCCACAAAGATAGCTATAATAAAAAAATACAAGTGTGAGGATGTGGAAATGGAAACCTTATACATTGCTGGTAGGAATGTAAAATGGCATAGTCACTGTGGAATAGTTGGGTAGTGTCTGAAAACGTTAAATATAGAGTTATATGATCTAGCAATTCCAGTCCTGGGGATATACCCAGGAGAATTAAAAATGTATGTCCACATGAAAACTTGTACATGAATGTTCAAAGTAACATCATTCATATTAGCCAACAAGTGGAAACAAATGTCCATCAACTGATGAATGGTTAAACAAAATGTGGTAAATGCATACATTAGAATATTATTTAGCAAGAAAAAGTAATGAAGTACTGATGCATACTATAACATGAACGACCCTTAAAGCATAATAGGTGAAAAAAGCCAGACACAAAAGCCCACATATGGTTTGATTCTATTGACATGAAAAGTCCAGAATATACAAATCTGTAGAAATGGGAGGTAGATTAATGGTTGCCGATGGTTGGGGGAAAGAGGGACTAAGAAGTGACCGCTAATGGGTATGGCTTTGCTTTGGGGATGATGACAATCTTTGGGAATTAGATAGTGATGATGGTTGCACAACTTTGTGAATATACTAAAAACTACTGAATTGTACACTGAAAAAGGATAAATTTTATGATATGTGAAACGCTTCTCAATTTTCTAAGATTTTGTTTATTTACTTGAGAGAGAGAAAGGGAGAGTGAGTGAGAGGGAGAGGGAGAGAGAATCTGAAGCTGTGAGTACAGAGCACACCATGGGGCTCGATCCCACAACTGCGAGATCATGACCTGAGCCCAAACCAAGTGTCAGACACTTAACTGACTGAGCCACCCAGGCACCCCAATTGTATCTCAATTTTTAAAAAGAGTATGACTCCTATAGATGGTAATATATGCCGAGGAGGGAAGCAGCAATAAATAGGAAGTTAGTCTGAAAGCAGAGAAATGTTGAGTGCTTTGGTGAAAAGAGTTTGAATTGCATGAGGTACCATTAGGTAGAAAGGTGACCCCGAGATTAAGTGTAGCTGCAGCTACTGCCCTTAGACCAGAGAGGTATGTTTAACTACTGGGTAGAGAGAAAGGTAGAGATATGTTTAACTGGGTAGAGATACGTTTACTGAGCAGAGAGCATGAATCTCTGATTTTCATTATATTTCTACAGTAAAACTCCAAGAACTTAACAATTTCTTTTATGTATAAACAGAAAAAAAAATAGTATAATCTGAGGGTGACTCAGAATGGTAGGGCTGTGGATAGTACCTTTGTGTTGGTCAAAGGCTAACTCTGTAGTGACCTCTGAAGGCAGAGGATCAGGGATGCCAATTTTAGTCATCTCATTGTAGGTGATGGTTAATTCCAAAGAGTTGGGAATCCACCACCTGCATATCCTCTAAATCTGCTAAGTTGTCTTTTGGTAACTGTATGAGGGCAGTTTTGAATGGCTGTATTTCTACCTACTCAGAGGGATTTGTCTTCCTAGAATACATCAGGGCTTAGACAGTGAATCTGAGTCTAACGAAATTGAAATTTGTCTTTACAAACTGTATGTCCTTTTACAGCCCAAGTTTCTAAGAGATAAAGTGAGCCCTCCTGAGAAGAGATTAGATCAGGTGAATAGAAGAGCAACTCACCTGCATGTTGGATTAAGGTAGAAGAACAGAGAAATTGTAAGTCTTGGAGATTATGATTGAGAACCTGAGATAAGTATGAAGGGGCTTCAGTGAGGTCTTGTGGCATCAGAGTCCAGGTGTATTGCTGTTTTTCCCACGTTAAGGAGAGAAGGTATTGGAAATCAGGATGTAAGGGAACACTAAAGAAGGCTAAGCAGACATCTACTACTCTGAAGTGTGTTGAATTTGGAGGTATAGGAACCAGGATAGTGTTTGGGCTGGGAACTGTAGGGAACTGTGGGCAATAGCATATGATTTATAATCCTTACGGCTTGTACAAAGTGGTACTTATGTCCATTAGTCTGTTTTTACTGGATGGTTAGGAGTTTTGCAGGCACTAGTACAAAGCATGATTAAGCCTTTAACTATAAAATCTGCCACAATGGTCATACTCCCTCTAGTGCTTCAGGTTTTAGGGGACACTGGCCAATTCAGCCAGAGGCATTGTGGGGGCAATATAGACTTGTAAAGGTTCTATGTCCTTTATTTTTCCCATGTCTGTAGATGAGGGAGCCCAGAGGATACTGGGTACTGAAGAAATTAAATTAG
The DNA here is from genome assembly GCF_017311325.1 of Ursus maritimus. Lineage (NCBI taxonomy): Eukaryota > Metazoa > Chordata > Mammalia > Carnivora > Ursidae > Ursus > Ursus maritimus. The sequence goes on along the minus strand of NW_024423319.1, from coordinate 40,104,231 downwards.
AAAACTGAAGTAATTTTAAGGGGACTCAGGAGTAGGCTTTAGGTGATACCCAAGTAGTTGAGGGAAGCCACCATAAGATGGTGTACTGGGTTATCAGCCTAAGAGATCAAAGAAGAGGCCTTTGGGTACACACATAATAGTAGTTCCCCATTGTGCCCAAAGGTCCATTCTCAATAGGTTGGGGAGGGTGGAAGGACTGCAGCAAAAGGCATGTTGAGAAGTTAAGCATCCCTAAGAGATAAGCAAATGGTTAGAAGAGAGGGAGAAAATGTGTTCAATGGGTAAGGCTCGCCTGAGATTTTTTATTAACCTGGCAAAGGCTGGTGGGAAACCAAAAACAATTAAAGGTATTGAGTATGGCTCCAGGGTCTACTAAAAATGAGATTGGATGATCATTTATGAATACATAAAGTTATTTCTCCTTGCTGATCCATAGGCAATTGGGAAAAGTGGAGGATGCCTTTCTTTGGGGAAGGGAATCACTTTGTTTCTTTTTTAAAAATTTTAATTTTGACTTTATTTTAATTCCACTACAGTTGAATAACAGTGTTTTATTAGATTCAGGTGTACAATATAGTGATTCAACAATTCCATATATTACTCAGTGCTCATCAAGATAAGTGTACTCTTAATCACCTTCACCTATTTCTCCCATGCCCCTACCCACCTCGCCTCTGCTAACCATCTGTTTGTTCTCTATAGTTAAGAGCCTGTTTTTTGGTTTGTCTCCTTTTTTCCCCTTCGTTCATTTGTATTGCTTCTTAAATTCCACATATGAGTGAAATCATATGGTGTTTGTCTTTTTCTGACTGACTTATGTTGCTTAGCATTGAACGCTCTAGATCCATCCATGTTGTTGCAAATGGCAAGATTTCATTACTTTTGTGGTTGAATAATGTGTGTGTGGGGGTTTTTTTTTTTAGTTTCTATTTCATTTATTTCTGCTCTAATCTTTATTATTTCCTTCCTTCTACTTGTTCTGGATTTTCTTTGTTCTTTTTCTAGCTCCTTTGAGTGTAAGTTTAGGTTGTTTATTTGAGATTTTTCTTGCTTCTTAAGGTAGGTATGTATTACTCTAAACTTCCTGCTTAGAACAGCTTTCCCTGCATCTCAAAGATTTTGGACCATTGTATTTTCATTTTCATCTGTACCCATGTATATTTTGATTTCCTCTTTGATTTCTTGGTTGACACATTCATTGTTTACTACCATGTTATTTAACCTCCATGTATTTTTTTTAAGATTTTTTATTTATTTATTTGACAGAGATAGACAGCCAGCGAGAGAGGGAGCACAAGCAGGGGGAGTGGGAGAGGAAGAAGCAGGCTCCCAGCGGAGGAGCCCGATGTGGGGCTCGATCCCTGAACGCCGGGATCACGCCCTGAGCCGAAGGCAGATGCCTAATGACTGCGCTACCCAGGCGCCCCTAACCTCCATGTATTTTTGCTTTCCAGATTTTTGGGGGTTGATATCTAGCTTTATAACATTGAGGTCGGAAAAGATGCATGTTATGACTTCAATCTTTTTTAATTTGTTGAGACCTGATTTGTGACCCAGTATGTGATCTATTCTGGAAAATGTTCCATGTGCACTTGAAAAGAATATGTATTCTGCTGTTTTAAGATGGAATGTTCCAAATATATCTGTTAAATCCATGTGGTCTAATGTGTCATTTACAGCCACAGTTTCCTTGTTGATTTTCAGTTTGGATGATCTGTCTATTGATGTAAAGGGGGTGTTAAAGTCCCCTGCCATTATTGTATTACTATCAATTAGTTCCTTTATGTTTGTTATTAACTGCTTTATGTGTTTGGGTGCGTAAATATTTATAATTGCTATATCTTCTTGTTGGATTGTTCCCTTTTTGATTACATAGTGTCCTTGTCTCTTGTTACAGTCTTTGTTTTAAAGTCTATTTTTGTCTGATGTAAGTATTGCTACCCCAGCTTTCTTTTCACAACCATTTGCATGATAAATGCTTCTTCATCCTTTCACTTTCAATCTGCATGTTTCTTTAGCTCTGAAATAAGTCTCTTGTAGGTAGCATATAGATGTGTCTTTTTTTAACCATTCCATCACCCTATGTCTTTTTAATTTTTTCTTAATTTTTAATTTTTTTAAAGGGGGGAGAAAAAGGGGGTGGGCAGAGGGAGAGAGGGAATCTTTTTTTTTAAGATTTTATTTATTTGACAGAGAGAGAGACAACCAGCGAGAGAGGGAACACAAGCAGGGGGAGTGGGAGAGGAAGAAGCAGGCTCCCAGCGGAGCAGGGAGCCTGATAAGGAGCTCGATCCCAGGACCCTGGGATCACACCCTGAGCCAAAGGCAGATGCTTAGTGACTGAGCCACCCAGGAGCCCCGGAGAGAGAGAATCTTAAGCGGGCTCCATGTCCAGCTTGGAACCCAATGTGGGGCTTGATCTCACAACCCTGAGATCATGACCTAAGCTGAAATCAAGAGTCAGATGCTTAATTGACTGAACCACCCAGGCAACCCACCCTATGTCTTTTGATTTGAGCATTTAGTCCATTTACAGTCAAAATAATTATTGATAGGTATGTATTTTTTGCCATTTTGTTGCTTTTTTAATGGTTATTTTTGTATTTCTTCCCCGTTCCTTTCTTCCCTTGCTCTTTTCTTTTAGAACTAGGCTTTCTTTAGGATATACTTGGATTCCTTTCTTTTTATTTTTTTCATAAAATCAACTTATTGTTGATTTGTGGTTACCATTCAGCTTATATATAACATCTTCTGCATATAATAGTCTATATCAAGTTGATGGTCACTTAAGTTTGAACCCATTCTTTACCCTTCTCCCCTTCACGGTTTAGGTATATGGTGTCATCCTTTATATTCTGTGAGTGTCTTGACTGATTTTTAGAGATATACTTATTTTTCCTGCTTTCATGCTCCCTATTTTTCTTACTTTTACTTATGGTCTTTATTCTCAGATTCCCCTTTAACATTTCATGTAGGGCTGGTTTAGTGGTCATCAATTCCTTTAACTTTTGTTTGTCTGGGAAACTCTTTATCTCTTCTTGTAATCTGAATGATAGCCTTGCTGGATAAAGTATTCTTGGTTGCAGATTTTTTTCCTTTCAGCAATTTGAATATATATCATGCCACTCTCTTCTGGCCTCCATAGTTTCTGCTGATGGCCTTATGGGATTTCCCTTTGTATGTTACTGTTTTCTTTTATTTTGCTGCTTTTAAAATTCTCTCTTTATCACTATAATTTCTGCAATTTTAATTACTGTGTCTTGGTGTGGACCTCCTTGGATTGATTTTGTTGGGGAATCTCTATGCCTCCTGGACATGGATTTCTGTTTCCTTTCCCAGACTAGGGATGTTTTCAGCTACTATTTCTTCAAATCAATCTTCTGCCTCCTTTTGTCTCTCTTCTCCTTCTGGGATCTCTATAATGTGAATTTTATTATGCTTGATGGTGTTGGTGAGTTCCCTAAGTCTGTTCTCATCTTGCATAATTTTTTTCTCTCACCTGCTCAGTTTATTAGTTTCCATTACTTTGTCCTTTAGATCACTGTTTCATTCTTCTGCTCCCCCTAGTCTGCTATTTATTCCATCTAGTGTATTTTTAATTTCATGTATTGTATTCTTCATCTCTGATTGGTTCTTTTTTATCGCTTTGTTAAGAGTCTCACTGATGTCCTCCATCCTTTTCTCAAGCACAGTGAGTATCTTTATGATCATTACTTTAAATTCTCTATCAGGCATATTACTTATCTCAATTTTGCCTAGGTCTCTTTCTGTGATTTTTGTCCTGTTCTTTCATTTGGGACATATTATTCTGTCTCCTCATTTTGTCTACCCCTTTGTGTCTGTTTCTGTGTGTTAGGAAGGTCAGCTACATCTGTTGCTCTTGAAAATAGTGGCCTTTTGAAGATGAGGTCTTGTAGTGTCCTGCTGTGTAATGTCCCCTGTTCACCAGAACCTGGAGCTTCAAGGGTATCTCCCGTGTGTGTTGCATGTGCCCTGCTATTGTGGATTAGCAGGCTTTTCCTTCAATTCAGTTGTCTGCAGTGCCTCTCTTTTTCTGTTGTGGGCAGTGTTTGGTTCCTGTGGCATTAGTGGGCCAGGCTTGGGCCTCCTTTGGGTTGGATTGAGTCAGACTAGGCATTTCCCTGAGATGCAGTAGCACCAAACTACACAGTGCATTCCCTGTTTTGTTCCCTGAGAAACTTTCATTGGTGAATGGGGCCTGCAGTCAGACCAGCTGTCTGCCCCCAGCCCCACTGCTGGGGCTGCAGTCTGACTGATGTGTGTGGTTATCTTTCCCTCTTCCCAGGGCAGGAGTCACTTTGAAGTGGTGCTGGCCCCTGTCAGAGCTGCCTGCACACTGCCAGGCTTATGGTACCACTTTGGATGGGCTCTGGCTAAGAGCATATTAGAGAGGCAGATCTGCAAAGTGTGAGGGGAGGGGAGGTACTACATTAACAAGGTTTGAACACTGGACTTTTGTAAGAGGGCACCTGCCACCACCACCTGAACTGAGGCCAGCCAGGTTGTAGGGGGGAGATCCACAAAGCATGGGGGTATAGAGGTGGGAGGTGCAGTGTTAGCAAGGTTTGTACAAATTCTCTGGAGGAGGGAACCTGCAGCACTAGTACTGCAACAGGCCTGACTGTAGAGGGTGGATCCCCCAAGCATGGAGGTGCTGGGTATGTGGTGTTAGCAAGTTGGGTAGCAAGTGTTAACACCACACTGGCTCCAGGAGAGCCATACTGGGCTGCAGGAGAGGGAAATGGAGGCTGCTGGCTCCTTTGTTCCTGGAGGAGTCTCCCAACGGTCTCTGTCCCTCTAGGATACGCTCTGAGTTTAATAACTCTCCCTCCTGTATGACCCAGTTGTTTTTCAAACTGCTGCTTCTTTGCTGTATCTCCGTGGGCTGTTTGTTGTGCTATCTCTTTAAGGGTGGCAACTCAGTTTCCCCTCATACTCCCAACTCTTCCAGATCTGAGCCCACTGAGTTTTAAAATTCTAGGTTTTTTTTTTATTTTCAAGATTTTTATTTATTCATTCGACAGAGATAGAGACAGCCAGCGAGAGAGGGAACACAAGCAGGGGGAGTGGGAGAGGAAGAAGCAGGCTTATACCAGAGGAGCCTGATGTGGGGCTCGATCCCATAATGCTAGGATCAAGCTCTGAGCCGAAGGCAGATGCTTAACCGCTGTGCCACCCAGGCGCCCCTAAAATTCTAGGTTTTAAGTCCTATTGGTTGTAAGAACTCATGCAATTCGGTCCCTCTAGTTTTCAAAGCCAAATGTCATGTGCAGGCTCCCTGGTGTGATCATCTCTTTCTCTCTCCTCTTGGTGCCCATGGCTCCCTTCCTCCCACAGACAGTCCCTGTGAGTCTGTTTAGCTACCTATTGAGTCTCAAGCTTTCCTACCTCTTTGATGTGGCCTCGTCTCTACATTTAGTTGTGGAGCTTGTTCTGCCAGTCTTCAGGTTGTTTTCTGGGTTATTTATACTGGAGTGAATGTTATCTCATTGTACCCATGGGATGAAGTGAGCTTAGGGTCCTCCTACTCTGCTATCTTCCCAGCATCTCTTTCCAGAATCACTGTATTTATGACTGAGCAACCTTTGTAGGGTTGTCAGATAAAATACAGGGTGCCCAGTTAAATTTAGATGTCAGATGCAATGAATCATTTTTTAGTGTGTGTCCCAGATATTTCATGAGACATACTCATGCTAATACATTACTTGTCATTTATCTGAAATTCAAAATTTCCTATATTTTTATTTTCTAAATCTGGCAACCTAGTTGTGGCTTGCTTCCTGGCCAAAGCAGGACAATTGCAAGTCATTTTCTCTGCAATATCTGCAAGTATCCATGCCTCTCTGTGTTGTATTTGTGGAGGGCCTTTTATTTCCCTTAAGCTGTTTAAGTTGTAATGACATGAATTTGTGGTGTGTGGCTCTTTTCTTTGTTTATTATGCTCCCCACAAAATGCTGAACTAAACAGTGCTGGACTCAAAGTGTTGTAACTCATGAATGGGTGTGGTCTGCCAGTCTATTTTATGCTTCTGAATAGCATCTCATATTTCAGGCTTAAGGCCATAACAAAAGATGTGCAGATTGCTGTTGGGGTGTTAGCATTGATGCCCAACTCTGAGTATTCCTTAAATGTGGTTTGTAATGGGTCCCTGAAATTAGAGACAGATTCATCACACCCTTGTTGACAGGTTTGGGTTGTTCCTCATTCAATGAAAGAGGGAAAACCTTCAGGGATTGCCTAGAAGGTCTTTCCCTCTGTCTCTGCTCAGGCAGATCCTGTCCCATTTCTCAAAACCTAGCTCAGATACCACCTCCTCCATGCAGCCTTCTATCTCTAAGGCTGAAGAAGGTAGGGATTTAAAAGTTAGAGGGAGCTGAAAAAGGGAAGAGGAGTTGAAAAAGGGCAGAACAAAGGACAGAGAACAGGAGAGATAAGAATCCAGGAGGGAGTTGGGTTAGCAGGGGCAGACACAGAGTTAGAAAGAAGGAGTTTTTTAGGGAGGGAGAAGGCTGAGGTTGTTTTAAGACTCAATAGATTGGAATCTTTCTGATCTTTTTCTTTTCTCAGCATCATCTTACCAGTTAAAGAAAGCTGCTCATTGTTAGTTAGCCATTTTATTTCCTTTTTCTTCTAAGGCACGAGTCTTGATGTGCTCCCAGAATCCCAAATGGACCCCTGCAATTCAAAATTGCCTTCCTCAAATTCATTCCACTTAGGCCATAATAAAAGATCCAACATAGAAGAAGAGAAAAAGGCATTCTACCTTAGGATCTCATTCTCTGCTCCCAGAGAACAGAGAGGGCCAGAGAATTCCCAAAGACAAAAAGAAATAGAGGCACTGACTTCAGTCAGACAATAGGTTAACTCTTTCAAAGAATCAAAGCCTGCAATTTTCATGCTACAACAAAGAAGTGGGGCACATGAGTGGAAACAGGACTTACCATTTGACCCAATAGGGGACTCCGAGAAGGGAGAAAGAGTCCTTGACTTGCTGTGTTCTTGTCTGAAATCTCAATAGGTTTGGGAGCTTATCCAGACCCAACTGGAGTCATAACATCAGACTGTTACAGACAAAAATAGTTAAAGTGACTCAAATAAAGGTTGCAGGCTTTACTCAGTGTGGCACATCTGGGAGTACCTTAACATCAAATGAGCTGAAATAGGTTGGAGTTTTCATAGGGTGAAGGGAAGAGAAGCGTATAGGAGTGTAGTCTTGCCCCAGGATGCAGTTTTCTTTATCTGTAAGTGCCACACAACTTGCAATTGAAATGGTTGGAGATTGTTCTAGTTTATTACAACTCTCTGAGGATTGTTGGGGCAATCTCATTTTGGCTGATCTCAGAACAGTTCCGAAAGCAATCTTTGTTGGCCTGTGGGTTGTCTGTTAACTGTCTAATGCCAGTTGAGGTACAGAGGACAGAGATCTAGAAAAGAAAGAAAACAAGAAGAGGAAATACAAAGAAAGGAGACAACATTCTAAGCAAGGAAAAACTGGAGTTCGTTTTAATTTCGTTTACAGTTCTCTCAGCTTCCACCAGTAATATATATTCTCTTCACTCACATACGTAGATTGTCAAGTTCAAGCCTCAAAATTTTCCCTCTTCCTACAGCTGAGCTCCAATCATCCCAGTGCTCCCCCCAATACTCCCCTGTACCCCATTTTTGTTGCCTTCATGCTCTCCACCCCATAGCCTCAGGAAACATCACATCTTTTGAGTGGGGAGTCTGAAATCATGGAAAGCTTCATGGAGAAGGCTGTATCTCAGCTAGGCCTCGAGAGATGGGACAAGATCTGCCTGGGTAGAGACAGAAGGAAAAACCTTCCAGTAGAAGATGATGATATGAGTTTGTTCATTTTCCAAATAGAGTATTATGGAGGGCTTTCTTTGTGGCAGGCATTAATCATGTTCTGGGTAAGAGTGTGGGTTTTGAGGACAAACACTCAAACCCCAACTTTGCTATTTCCTGCTGTACTAGGGGTTGGGATCAGCTGTAACACAATCAGTGAAGCAGGCTGGATGGAGACGGACAAATTGGAGAGCAAAAGCCCTGTTTAACAAGGACAGCTCCTGCTCAGATGCTGGTAGTCATAGCCATGTGGGCTAGTTGGGTATGATATTCTGATATTTCAAGAAAACCAAGATTTTGGATTTTTATGTGAAATATTTTTCTTTTTAAAATACTGGCCATTAAATTAAAGAAAATGAATTTATAGGTCGAACTATACACATCCGTAGGCTGGTCCTCTTCATGGTTGACAATTTGCCCCCTCTGATTTAGAGGATTAACTCTGTACTTAGTAGAGCAAGCAACACCCCCCATCTAGCACCTCTGCCACTCTGTGGCCCAACACAAGAAAACTGTTGCCCAGATGAGCCTCTGTGTTCGTGCACAGGTTGTTGAAGTGCCTTTCCCCGCATCCTCATTTCAAGTTTCTTCTCCTAACATCTCCTATTATTCAAGAGCCATCTCCTTTAAGAAGCCTTCGCTCACTCCTTCCTTGTGCTTTCCCAAACCTTGGATAACTATTAGCGGCACTCTATTATCATTCCTTGTCTACTTGTCTGTCTTCTCCACAAGTCTGAGTACAGTATGCATGGGACATAAGGGCATGTGGTAAATATGTGTTTGGTAAATGAATAGGTGGAATGAATATATGTCTGCAAGGTCATTTGCTATATGTAAAACATGCACCAAGAAAAATATAGAAGCCCCCTTCTCTATCCACTCATCCATTTATCCAGCAAATATTTATTGAGCTCTTATTACATGGCAGGGACTGTTCTAGGTGATGGAGATACAAGAATGAACATGCCAGACAAAGTCCCTGCCTTCACATATCTCATATTTTAGTGTGGGAAGACACTAAACAAAATACGTAATATAATGCAAGGTGGTGATAAATACTAGGAGAAGAAAATAAAAGCCGGGTAAGGGCTTAGAGGGTGATGTGTGTACTTTCCAACAGGGTAGCTGGAGTAGGGATCTCTGGGAAGGTGACATTTGACCAAAGGTTTGGGGGGAAGGGTGGGAGCAAACCACACAGATAGATGGAGAAGAGCATCCAAGCAGAAGGAACAGTAAGTGCAAAGGCCCTGGGTGGGAACCTGATTGGCATATTTGAGGAATAGCAAGGAGGCCAGAGTGGCTACAGAGGAGTGAGCAAGGGGGAGAGCAGTGGGAGGTGAGGTCAGAGAGGCAATGGAGGGCTAGACCATCTTATCATCACCTCTCTCAACCAGCCATTGAACACAAACCTTGGTGAATAATGGAGTAAGGAATGTCGGTCTTGCTGGGATGTGTGGTAGCAGCACCAGGGAGATATGCATAGGTCAAAACAGCTTTCCCCATGATATATGCTTCTCGTAGGGCCCTCTCTACCCAGAATCTTTACCACAGGGCTCTCAGATGCACGTCCCACCTGAGACCAGGCACTGTTTGCCTTGGGAGGGCCATGAACCTGTGGAGATTGACCAGAGTTATTTCCTGCTAGTTGGGGTTGGGACCAGGCTGCGCACCTCCGCCCAGTTGGAAAGGGCTCCAGAGTTGTTATTCATCAGATACACTGTTGTTTAGAACAAGTCCTGAGTTTCCCACTTCTATACCTTTTCCTCTCCCAGGAAGTCATACCAAAAGAGTCAGGAGACCTATGTTCTACTTCCTGCTTGACCTCCACAATGGGTTATGAGAGCCAGGGCAAGTTCGGTGCTCTGTGAAAGGAAGGACTGAGACTTGATGTTCTAGTGCTGTATGTTGCACCTGGGTCTTGACTCTTTCTGTGGGATGGGCCACCTGATTTCTAACCTTGGAAGTGGGCCTTCTATAGCCCTCTTCTCGTACCTGCACCCAGGTGTGAGCATAGCTGTGCTGCCTATTCAAAAGAGGTGGTAAGTTGTGAGGTTTGACTGAAGCCCCAAGGTCTCTTTTCCCAAACATCTCCCACAGCTTCTCCTCTCCTGCATGCACTGACATTCCCACCATTAATCGTTCCTCACAAGCAAAGGTGGGAGGCCGTCTCCAGAGGTGACATCTGGGAGCCTGCAGGCCCGTAGACCCAACCTGCCCAAGCGGGACTCAATCATCTTCCTGGTGTGCGGAAAGAAAGGACATCTCTGAGGGAGAAACACAAGGCTCCGGGACTGTCCGAAAACCACTGGGAAAGGCTTGGGCCAGGCTCTCTGCTGAGTGGCTCTGAGCAGGTCCCAAGCACAAAGAACAAGGGACCACAGAAAGCTCACTGCCTGGGTGTACTGTAATGGATGGTGGCTCGGAAGAAAAATTTGCTTTCCCTTGAGGCTTGGTGTGGGGCTAGCTGCTGGGTAAATTCTTCCTGAGCTGTGGTGTTTTCACACCTTGAGGCGCAGTGTAACCCCCTAAATGCGCATAAGGAGGAGGACACAATTTTTTAAGGCCTGGCAACTCAGAGGAAGCTTGCACATTCCTGCTTTGCTGATTTCGGCCCTGTGCTTTCCCCAGAGTTGCTGTTGCAAAGGATTGTAGGAGCCCTAAGTTTTCCTTCCCATCAGAAGTGCCGGACAATGGGGCGCCTGGGTGGCTCATCAGTTAAACATTTGCCTTTGGCTCAGGTTATCATCTCAGGGTCCTGGGATTAAGCCCTGAATTGTTGGGCTCTTTGTTCAGCGGGAAGTCTGGTTCTCCCCCTCCGTCTGCCCCTCCCCCCACTCATGCTTGTGTGCTCGCTCTCACTCTCTCTCTCAAATAAATAAATAAATAAATAAAATCTTTAAAAAAGAAGTGTTGAGCTAGACAGGAAAGCTTGAAGCAGTAGAGGAGGCTATGAGGATGGGGGTGCTGCAGTCCAGTGGCCGAACACTTGGGGCCAGGGAGGGACCCCAGCTGAGGGAGAACAGATACTTCCCTTAGACTCTAAGGGTTAGAGTGTGCTATGAGCTCAGCCAGGCCTGGGTTCCTGGCCCAAATTGCTTCCTTTAGGAGCTCTCTTTATAAATACAGGGGCATATTAGGAACNNNNATGTCCCTTCACTGTAAACCAGGAGTCACAAGATCACATGAAGTGAGCCAGGTAAAAGCACTTGGCGGTGGGGACTGGGAGAGCCCCATCTGAAGGCATCAGCCACTCCTCAGCTATCCTCAGTTGCTATGCTGAAATCTGCCTGGATGGCCCTACCTACCAGTTGTTTTTAAGAGGAAGATCTTTACACAATGATTTTAGAAATTTCCCACGTTTCAATGTTGATAAAGAATTCTATTTGTATGGGGCGCCTGCGTGGCTCAGTCAGTTGGGCTTCTGACTCTTGGTTTCGACTCACCCATGATCTCATGGGTCGTGGATCGAGCCCTGAGTCAGGCTCTGTGCTCAGCCTGGAGTCTGCCTGGGGATTCTCTCCCTCTGCCCCTCCCCCTGTTCTCTCTCTTTCTGTCTCTCAAATAAATGAATAAATCTTTTTTTAAAAAGGAATTACATTGGTATTTATGCAGCAGGCATGTCTAATACCACTATTATATGCAGGCACTGTTCTAAGCACTTTGCAAATAATAAGTTGTACAATTCTTATAACAATAACAACCTCAGGAGGTAGGTCTTCCTTCACCTCATTTATTGATGAGAAAAAATGAGGCACAAAGGAATTAAGTAACTTGCTCGCAGTCCCTCAGCTGGTAAGTGGCAGAGCTGGGCTTAAAGCCAAGCCGCCTGACTCTGTAGTCCATGCTCTTTGTCGCTATGTTATGCTGCCTCATTAAAACTAGCAAACGAGCAAACAAAACCCAGCAAAAAAACAAAACACCGTGCAGGACAAAAACCAAGCAGGCGAGCAGAAACAAAAACAAGCCCTTCATTTGCTTCCTCCGCTTTTAACCAAATCCAACAGAATTTGACATCCCTGCCATTTTCTTCTGCTTTTGTTGTCTGTCTTCTTTGTAAGCTTCTTCATGCCTGACTCCCATCTTAACACCTCTCTTTTTCAGATATTCCCAACACTGATTTCTTTTCAGCCCTTTCATAAAGCAACCTGGCCTCTTTGCCTTGCTAATTTTGCTCTCCGAAATGCTACCTCTCACGTTTCATTGTTCGTTCTCGATCTTTACCTTCAAAAATTCTACTCAAATCCTCCCAGAATCCCTGTCTCCTGCCAGGTGGAGCTGGATCCCATGAAATTATTTTGCAGTGAAGATTTGGGGGATCACAGCCATTCCTTGCAATGGCCCACATTTCTCTTTCTGTACTTGTGTTCATTTAGTTTCTGTGTTGCATAATGCAGTCTTTTATAGTCACATACGTCTTAGTATTAATACCTATTTTGTGTTTATTTGTCTTGTCCTTCCAGCAAGAGTGTAAGGCAGACAAGCAGGGGCTGTGTTGACTATGTATTCTACCATCCCTTTTTCAGTGCCAAGAAGTTGCATCACATAATCGACAAAGGCATGGGTTTTGGAACACTCACTCTTGGACCCAAGCCTTGGCTTTGCCACTTACAAACTGTGTGACCAACGACAATTCATTTGACCTCTCTGAACCTCTTTCGTAAGAATATCATGAGACATAATGCATATAAAATGCTTAACCCGGGGCCTGACTATCATCTAGTAAGCCTTAGCATTTGACAACTCTTATTTGTATGTGACAGGTACCATTTTTTAAATTTTATAATATTATTTTTTATTATATTATGTTAGTCACCATACAGTACATTTAATCAGCTCGGGCAGCTGTGAAAGTGTTCTCTTGACTCCAAAAAGATCTCTGTTTTTTTAGGATTAACTTCACTCAGGTGTTTTTAGGAAGTGTTGAAAAGGATTGGCTAAAAAACAAACAAACAAACAAACAAACAAACAAACAAACAAAAAACACAGCACCCTACAATTGTACAGTTAGAATGTAATTTTTTTTTTGGTTCAAGTAAAGCTTGACTTCTCCCAACTGGAAGGAATTGGAAGATCTAGGACCGCTTTGGGTTGAATAGGAGGGTACATGTGCGTGCAGATGTGCGCATGCTTGCGCCTACACGTACATGTGAATTTTTCAAAGCAGAGCCTATGACATGTGTTTGTATAGTGCGTCAACCCAAATTGCCTATGAGTAGGCTTCCCCAAACACTTTAATGTACACAGCAGGTTGAGTCACACTATCAGTTAACATAGAGTTCCTGGTACTAAACCTTTCCAGACTCCCTACTATCGCTAGGTAAGCAATCTTAGGCTACTCAACACAAGCTGACTCATACTTACTGTTAAAACATGACTTGCCAAAGGAGAACTTTCTGCAGGATTCTTCCCTCCAGGACAGGAAACAAAGATTTCCCAAATTTAAGAGGAGAGAACCTCCATGGCCCTACCTACACATACTCCTGTTTCACAGTCTTGTTAAGGGCCATTTCTGGCAGTTCTCTGGAGGACTTCCTGTAAGATGTCCAGAGAGCACATTTAAGGGCTGTGTATTCACACCAGGTTAATCGTTGAGAGAAATTCCAGTCCTTACACATGGGGATGGAAGGGAGAAAGGAAACTCTTTCACTGTGTAACACCATCACAGGATTCACTTGAGAATCCATAATCTGGGACTCCCAGCTTCTTGTTTGGAGAATTGGAAAATTATGTGCCACTTCTTTTCACTGTTTTCAAGGCAAGTAAGTGTTAACCTGGAATAGGAAATGTGTTGTTGTTGATGATAATGATGTTATTCAAAGTTTGTTTTTCAACAAATATACCAGATCATGCACATTCAAATGAGTGCTACCCTTTCAAATAGTCACTTTGACATATCATACACTTGAAAAAGTGAATCCACCAAACACAACTACTCTGGGTCCCTAAAGTCACAGTATACCATAAGTCATGAGCATATATTCTGGAGCCGGCTGACGTGAGCTGAGGTCCTGACTCTGGCATTTATGTGGTCTTCAAAACAAGTCTCTCTGAGCCTCATTTTTAGCAACAAGGGGGTTACCAGGGACTGACACTTTGACCAATAACAGCCTTATCTGTGAGGGGGATGATTGGTGGCCATTTCCCAACAGGGCACTGGTAAAGCAAGATTAAAATGATTGCTCACTAGCTCTGTGTAATAAAGGATGGGAAGGGGGAGCAGGAGCCAATAGGTACTGCCCAGTGAAGAGAACAGAAAACTACCCAACTACATGTGAAATAGGATGCGGGTTATGTAACAGGAATAGTTGAGATCAGTTGAGAGAGGTGAGAATGAGTCCTGAGTCTACATGTTGCTATAAATGAGATTTATGTAAATTGCTTCATTTCGCTGTGCCTCTGTTTCTTCACCTATAACACGGAGATAATACAACTACTTACCTCATAAGGCTGTGAAGAAAATTAAGTGAGATATTGCCTATAAATCACTTAGCACAATGCCTGGCCAATAACAAGCTCGTGTGTGTGTGTGTGCGTGTGTGTGTGTGTGTGTGTTGAAAATCACCTAAACACGGTCCTTATCCTCTTTAAGAGGTTGCATTCTTAGAGGTATGAAGAGGACCAGTACATGAAGAGTTGTGCTATCCCCTAAGTGCTGTGCCAAAGGTATTGAGTAATGCTGTTAAGGCGAGATCACATCATGTGGGAATCAGGAGACAGTCTATGGAGGAGTTAACAGTTGTGATGAGGCTCACAGGATGAGTAGATTCTTGACAATTCAGGTTGGTGGTGTGGTATATCTGGAAGGAGGGAATAGCCTTGTAGAGGCACAGGGATGGAAAAGTGAGACATATGTTCATGGAACAGAGAGTATTCAATTTTGTTTGGAGGTGACTTGTAAGACTTTGGCCAGCCCTGACATTCTTTGGTGTTATGAATCTCAGAAAATAGGCAGCAAAGGTAGGTTGGGCATATCTATTGAATGCTAGATAAAAATTCTTATGTGTAGGCAAAAAGGTGACGGGGAGTTGTGGAAGATTTTTGAGTATGAGAATGACCTGATTATATTGGACTTTAGGAAAACTTAACAATTTAGGAAAACCTAAACAATTGTTTAGGATGGATTGGCGAGGGAGGAACATTAGAGGCCAGGAGATGGGCTAAGAGGCTACCACAACCATCTAAATGAGAGATAACAGGGACCAAACTAGAGGATGACAGGACTCATTCTCACCTCTCTCAATTGACCTCAACTATTCCTGTTAAATAACCCACATCCTATTTCACATGTAGTTGGGTAGTTTTCTGTTCTCTTCATGGAGCAGTACCTATTGGCTCCTGTTCCCTCTCCCTATCCTTTATTGCATACATCCAGTGAGCAGGGTATTTTTTTTTTAGATTTATTTATTTATTTTAGAGAGAACACACAAGCGGGAGGGACAGAGAGAGACAGAATCTCAAGCATACGCTGTGCTAAGCACAGAGGCTGACATAGGGCTCGATCTCACGACCCTGAGATCATAACCCAGGGAAAACAACCGGGGCTGAAACCAAGAGTCGGACGCTTAACAGACTGTGCCCCTAGTGAGCAGCCATTTTAATCTCACTTTACCAGTTCCCTGTGGGAAAATGGCTGCCAGTCATCCTCCTCTCAGATAAGGCTGTTGTTCATGAAAGACTCAGGAGATGTAAAAGAGAAGATGGGCTGAAGAGAAGTTCTCAGTAGGATCTGGTACTCCTGGAATGGCAGAGTGAGTAAAGTAGGAATCAGCGTACCCAGATAAAGAGTTAAGGGGGATGTAGCAACAGTGGTTGGGAAGTCGCACAGGTTTGGTGACCAGAGGATGACATGTCACCTCAGAGGCGCCAGTGGGGCATAGAAATGGAGTTGCCTGGCAGGGAGTCAAAAAAGCAATGAAGACAGTAGTGCTGTGATTGCACAAGGAATGTTTGAAACACTTTCTTTGGAACCATTCCAGCAGGAATGAATTAAAGTCTTTAGACTCTAAGCACTGACTAGATTATGCCCTTCTATATGAAATTCCAAATTTTAAAAGTCCCTACAAAACCATAAAATATGTAGAAGGAGTCCAATAAATTCTGATTTTTCCATGATGACTACTTCAGGGATCAAAAAATATATATGAGAAACTTTACTCCCAAATCTGTTTCTCTGTCTTAAAAGCTCATGCTGGTGCCATGAGTAAGAACGGCCTCAGTCTGTCTTTTGAAAACCCAAGACTGCCTTCTGAGTCGGTTCCCAAGCCACACAAGGACAGCAGGCTCATTACTTTATAATTATACCCTGTTTCTTTTTTTTTAAAGATTTTATTTATTTATTTGAGAGAGAGAGAGAGAGAGCACAAGCAGGGGGATCAGCAGGCAGAGGGAAAGGGAGAAGCAGGCGGCCCACCGAGTAGGAAGCCTGATGCGGAGCTCCATCCCAGGACCCTGGGCTCATGACCTGAGCTGAAGGCAGATGTTTAACTGCCTTAGCCACCCAGATGCCCCTATGGCCCATTTCTTGGGCACAAAACAGCTTTTTGATGAACTTGATCACCTACCTTACTTATTAAAATTAGTCTCAAATGACCTAGCTATTTCCAAAGACCAAATTCCCTCAAAGGGTAAGACTTGAAGAAGATGTGAGTTGGGCTTGATGATACCTGGATTTAAAGGGCCACAGACAGAGGAAACCACCAGTGTAAATGCCCCCAAAAGTGGGAGTGTGCCTGGCTTGTTCAAGGGTCAGCAAGAACAGTGTGGCTGGAGCGGGTGAGAGGAGAGCAGTGGTAAGAGAAGAGGTAGGTTGGACAGGTGGTGGAAGGGGTGAAGTAGATCATTTTATAGGGTCTTCTAAGTTACTTTAAATTTTTTTAAAAGATTTATTTATTTATTTATTTATTTGTGGGGGGAGGGGCAGACAGGGAGAGAGAGACTTTCTAGCACACTACGCTGAGCGTGGAGCCTGACAGAGGGTTGGATCCCAGGACCCTGAGATCATGACCTGAGCAGAAACCAAGAGTCAAAGGCTCAGATGACTGAGCCACCCAGGTGCTCCATAGGCTACTTAAAAGACTTTGGCTTTTACTGTGAGAGAAATTGGGAATGATTGGGGGATCTTGAGCAAAAGTGAGATGTCATCTGACTTACACATAAAGGATCATTCTGGCTGCTGTGATGAGAATAGACTGTAAAGGGACAAGGAAGAAGCAGGGAGACCAGTTAGGAGGCCATTATAGTGAGCCAGGCAATTGATGGTGGTGGCTCAGACCAGGGTGGTAGCAGTGAAGGTGGGGAAAGTCCTCAGAGTCTCGGTCTATTTTGAACATGGACCCAAAAGAACTCGCTGATGATTTGATGTGGTACATGAGGGGAGCAGAGGAATCAAGGATGACACCAAGGCTTTTGGCCTGAGCAACTGGAAAGACAGAGTTGCCATAACTGAAAGGCAGAACAAAATTATGGAAGCATTAAGAGAAAGTATAATATTATATATTACTATGTATTATATAATAATATAATAATATTTCTATAGGCTTGGATCGGGGATGGCTTTCTTAAGGAAGACATGAAACTCCAAAGCTATGAAGAAAAAAATTGCTAGATTAACTACAACAAAATGCAAACTTTCTTTATGGTGGAAGATGGAAAAATTTTTAAAAAGTGAGAGTGAAGAAAATATAATCTATATACCAAACTTAATTCCTTTTTAATTAATTCTTGATTATCACTCAATTAATTCTTAATTATGGGTTATGAAATTATGATTCCTAAGGTATAGAGAGCACTTCAATGATGTTGAAAGACAGATCATTCAATGGAAAGTGTTCAAAGGCCATAAAAAGGCAATTCACAGGGAAGAGAACCCCAGTTAGGCCAGCAAACCCTTGAAAAAAGGCTCAGCCTCATTAGAGAGCTACAAATTAAAACAGCAATGTGACGCCAGTTCTCACCCACAGTACTAGTAAAACTAAGCGGCATACCTCTCATTGTTCACAAGGCTGTGGAGAGCCAGGCACTCTCACACACTCTTGATGGAGGTGTCCATTTGTAAAGGATTTCCGGCAGACAATATTGCAGACTCTACCAAAATTTAAAGCGTTCGTCTCCTTTGATCATGCAGTTCCATTTCTAGGTACCTAATCTACAGAAATAATCACGCAAGCAGGCGGAGATGTAGGCAAAGGTACGTCCATTTCACCGTTGTTAATAATAGAGAAAAACTGAAGGCGACGCAAGAATCGACCAACAAGAGAATGGTTAAGTGAGTTGTGGTACATCTGTACGGTGACATACAGCCTTCAAACAGATAAGGTAGCTCTGTAGATGGAGTGGCACATGCTAACCCAAAGAGACAATAAAATAAAATAAAAATAAAATAAAAATGCTTTGTCAAAGGGGAAACAAGCTATAGAATGATATGTGCAGTATGATTACCTTTATGATTCAAAAAGCCACCACTGTGTGTGTGTGTGTGTGTGTGTGTGTGTGTGTGAATTCGCCGAAGCTCTGAGAAAAACGTGAAACTCCCATTGTTTGTGCGCATGGCGTGGGATTACACCCGTGGGGGAGAGAATGAAGGCTTTCTTTTTATTCCTTGCATACTTCTTCTTTGTTCTTTGAAATCCCATTACAATCAAAATGTGTTAGTTTTGTAATTTTTAAGTTAACAAAAATGAGAAATAAGTCAGAGGTTGCAGATTTCCAAAAGTTCCCAAAGAATCCTGGAAGCAGTAGCATGATTGATACGTGACATTTACACTGTGCCACTGTGATGGGAGGGACAGCAGCTAATGCGTGCTCTGTGGCCTTGGAAAAGACACAACGTTTCTGGGCCTCTGTTTTTTTTATACAGAGAACAGAGATAATTCCTCCCCTGTTTCTTTTAGTCAGTTGTGAAGATAAAATGGAAAAGCGGCTTAAAAATTATAAAGCCGTATAAAAATATGAAGGATATTTAACAATACTTCATGTGCTGGTTAATAACCCACTTCTTTGTCAATAACATCAAAATTCAATATCAAGAAGAGAATTTAGGTGATCTCTTTGAGTTTAAGGGAATTCTTCCTGTCCCAATTGGGTCCTCCAGAGCAGCAATGTAGGCATTTTACTTAAATGTTCTATAGAGTTCTGTGTTTGTCTGAGGTATTCTGGTGCAGATGGGTTTTGGCAATAGCCTTAAGTCATACTCTCCACCCCACCCATTTCAGGGTCAGCTAGCTTGGACAGTAGCGAAATAATTAGAAAGCTTTTACTTTAGCCCCTGCTTTGTGCTTAGCATTCCACTGTGAGCGGGTGGCCAGACAACCAAGTTCGCCGGGACTGTTACGATTTATGATTTACACCGTCTGTCCCATGTAATGTTAATAGCAGCCCATTCACTCTCAAAAGTGTGCTAGTTTTAATGATGAATTATACGCTCACCTATAGGGAATGGAGAGACACAGGAAGCCCTTAGATTGCAAAGACCAGACTTAGAAATTTCTTTCCCTGTCCCAGCTCTTCGCCACTGGAAAGCCAGTATTATTCTCATGGATCTTTTGGAGATTTACTGGATTCAGAGGTCAAGGGAGGGCCAAGGCTGAGAAGAGCTGATGTGGACCTTGGAGGGCTGCCCTCCAAATTGTCCTCCCCTCCCCTGCAAAACCGCCTCCCTCAAACCATTTCTCTTTATTGCATTGCCTGACACTCCTGGTGGGAGATTCATTTGGGGTGGGGGAAGCAAGCCTTCTGTTTTCAATAGTGTAAACTGGGTGGGGAATGTTCATGGCAATTGTTTTTTGTTTTCCCCTTCCTAACATGGAGCTGATTGTCTGCTTGTACAGAGGAGGAGTATTTCTGAGAGGCATAAGGTTAGAAAGGAGAAGGTAGTCTTGGAGTGTGAGTATTCTGGTGAGTAACAGCCTCCCTCAGGGCAAGCTAGGAACTCAAGGGTCCTGGATGCCATGAGAGTTGGGGGCAGGAAGGAAGGTGGGTGTCAAAAGCATGCAATAGTTATTTGGAAGGAACACCTTGTTTTGTGCTCAACCCATGTCTTAGGAAGGGAAAGGAATGTTCTTTTTTGGCCACCTGCTACTCCTTCTCCTCTTTCCCCCAGAATTCACACTGGTGGTAGACTATGTGCCTCGTAAGTCTGGGAATGAGACTTCCGTTTCAAGCACCTTGCTTTGGCAGGAATGTATGCTCTTGGCTCAATCAATGGGCTTACCAATACATTTTGGTATATAGCCTTTCTTAAGTTGGGGGCTGCCTTATAAGACTTTGTCTCTGTCCTGGAGAGGCTCACAGCTATTGGATTTAGGGGAGACCCAGTTAATAAGCAGGAAACTACTGGAGCGCAATGAAGTGCCAACTGTAGGGTATTGGTTCTAAGTACAATGCAAATATATCCAAAGTGGAGCCCAGAGAGGGGTGGTAAACTTAAAAGAACCAGCTTTTCATATACGACAGCATGACTGATCTGCCCTATGAATATGCTTAGACAGCAAGAAGATAGAGGAGAAAATTCTAAGCACCGTTGGAATTCACTTGGAGCCAAGGTTTGGCACCAGCCATGAGCATGGACAGGAAAGGCTGTGGGAAGGCATCAGGAGGCAGTGGGAAACTGGCCTGCCTAAGCTGAGTGGGGCTCAAGCATTTCCTGTAAATTAAAGTTCATAAAACAGGGGGCCCTGGCTGGCTCGGTCAGAAGAACATATGACTCTTGATCTTGGGGTGGTGAGTTTGAGTCCTGTGGTTGGGTGTAGAGATTACTTAAATCAATGAAATCTTTTTAAAAAATTCATAAACATGTCACTGCAGCTTGCCCATATTTTCTGTGACTGAACACTCCGAGGCAAGAAATTGTGACAGCATTTTTCAGGTGGGTGATTTCACATGACCGAAATTCAGATGAGGGGAGGGTCAGGTCTTGGAAGGCTAGGAAGCCAGATACGGGCTCCGGTCTTGTTGGCAGGAGTCCATAGTGGTGGTAACTGAAGATGCTTGGTCGGGGTTGGAGCACCAGGATGCAGCTGGTGCACGAGATGAAGGAGGGAGAAGTCAGAGAGACTCTAGAAGAAGCTGCCACAGTAGGCCAAGGGGTAAGGACCTAAGAACCTGGCCCAGGGTGGAAGCGGCAGATTGGTGAAAGGACAGCTCAGGAGCCGTTGCATAGGTGAAAACAGCAGGACTTCGAGATCGCCTAGGAAGAGGAGGCCTTCATGCCTCTCAACTTAACCACGAGAGGAACTATTGTTAGGAAAGGCTTTTCACTGAGGCAATCTGCCATTCCCTCCTAGGGAACCCCCTTTCCAAAGAAATCCCATTGCATCTACTCATTAACCTAATTCTGCAAAAATCCAGACTCATCCAATGGAAGTGGGGCGGCGTTCAGTTGGGAAAATGCTGTAGGCTTTCTAACCAGGAAGACCGAAGCATGCTATTCGTTCTACTTCTACTGCCGAAGTCGTGAGAACCGCCAGGGCTTCAAAAAAGTGTGACGTGTCCAGGGTTTATTCGCACAGAAATGCATGCTTTTTGCTTCATAACCTTGTGTCCTTCCTGTGAACCCTGTCTCCTGAGAAAATCTTAGAGCACCAATTTCCTAACCTAATTGGCGAAAGGTTAGTGAATCCGTGCTGGAAGGCTTCGGTGGAAATATCTGAAATTAATTAGCCTTGTCAGCTTTTATTTGTATAGGCTCACTTCCAACTGTATATCCCCCCCCCAAGTTTAACTTTTTAATAAGACTGATTTTAAACACTGAAACTCAGAGAATCTGTGTACAAAGAGCTTGAGGAATTTAAATGCATGGGTTTATTATTAACACAGTAGCAAATATATCAAGGAAACACACCCCATGAAAAGTGTTTCAAAGAAACACAAATCTGCTCTGAGAAAGGACTGTACCCAATAGGTAAAGCCCAGAGAGGCTGTTTGCTTCGTGATGCCTGCAGATAAGCCTGGCAAAGCTCGGCGTGATTGAAGGAGGCAGTTTGAGACTCAGCCTAGCCCAGGCAAGCCACTGGCCCTCAGCTGTACTTGACGAACCTTGAGACAATGGTGTTCGCATTTTGGAAAGTCTTTCTGATCCTCAGCTGCCTTGCAGGTAAGGAAAGGATCTCCAAACCATCAGAAATGATTGGGGACTCAGTTTTCTTTTAAGCCGAAATCACAAATTTTTCCATGAATGTTCTCCTCTTGCACTTCAAAGGAATTATGATGACTTCGCTGAATAAACTCAATTTCAGAGCTCCAGCTTAACAAACATAGGCCATGTTGTAAATGTGATTTTATGGAGCTTCTGAATTAAAATTTTCTCAGAAAAATCGCAGGAGTTTTCTTTCTCTCTCTCTCTCTTTGATTTGGAAGGTGAACAGGTTAATTTGCTCGGAAGCTGAAGTTTGCGTTGAGAATAGTTTTTTTCCCTTTTATTTTAGTGTTTCTTTTTAAGGGAACTCACTGTGATCCACTTGCTTTGTTACAACAAGAAGAGCCTGGCTTGGGGGGCCTGCCATGCTTTACTCTGTAATATTTCTTTAGGAGTTTCAGTTTTCCAATCCGAAGACCATATTTTGGAAAATACGTGAGTGATTTATTGTTGTGCATGATATGGGTGTTTTTAGGGATTGGAGCAAAACAAAATTATTTTTACAGTCCAGGTCCTAATGTCGGTAAGACCCAGGAGAGATCGAGTTCAGAAAATCCCTTGGCTGGTTTTGTCAAATACCAGATCCATTTGAATCTGTTTTTATGATGTTAACTCTATGATAGGTACAATAATATTGTTTACAGTCATTTTGAAAATGTTAAGCCATTGCTAATATTAGGCAGTCGTTAGAAGGAGGTTCACTGAGCATATTTAATGACAGAAGAAAATGTCCAGGATAAAATATTAAGTGAAAAAGCAGATACACACATTTGACTAGAATAAATTGCGAGAAGGTTATATACCAAAGTGCTCATGGTGATTTTTGTTTTATTCCCCAGCTTTTCCCTATGTTCTGGAGTTTCTACAAATATTATACTATTTTCATAATTAGAAAGTGTGGCTTTTCAAAACGACATGGTATTCAGTAATAGTTCTCTAAATGTTCATTTCTAAATGTTTAAACATACATGTTCTGTGGAGTCACCAGAAGGCAATACTGTGTTTATCCCGTGATCTAACTAGGACTCAGAGCTGGAACAAGCCACCTTTCTCAGCTTCTATCCTGGTGGGAACACGTCACGATTTTTCCTCCACCCCCCACCCAGGAATATTCATTTTAAACTTTAACTTTAGACAGTGCAAGTCTTTGTTCCTTCTTAAAGAGCTTCTAGTCTTCAGCTAATTGGGTGGCCCCTGGGCCTTCTGCACCAGACCCCTAAAATCACACATGTAGTCAATACCCATTTCCTTATGATGTGAGGCCTTATGTCAGGCCTACGCTAGACACCAGTTTTGGAATAGCTACAAGAATGGTTTTTACCATAACTAACTAACTAATTTTTACTGATTACAAATGTAGTGTATGGGCATTGTGGACAGGTCAGATATACGTAAACATATAAATTAAATAAAAATCACCAGCAATCTTACCATTCAGAGATTTGGGTGAATTTCTTACATATATTTTTTTTTCCTTTGCAAGTGTGTATGTGTGTGTGTGTGTGTATCACATGACAAAATTGGGTTTCTACCTTGTATACAGTTTTCTATTGTTTTAAAAATTACTTAGATGCTGTCGGGATCGTATTTGATTGTGACTTTTAGAACAAGGCCCAATCGGAGTGACCAGTAAATACTTCAGAGCCTTTGTTCTTCAATGACTATAACTGGTTTTGTTGGCATGTAGTGTATACTGTATATCTATACATATACAGTCTAGCTGGCCCATAGCAAAATATGGTAGTGTCAGTCTAGCAGGTAGAGTGGAAAGATGGTATAATATATTATTGTTTGCTATGCTTACATACATATGGAAGTCGGAGAAAGGAAGATTTCAGTAATCTGTATTTGGCATTGGTAGTGTCCCTCGGTCGACCCAGATATGTCTGTGAAACAATGCTAGTGTTTTTATCCACGTGTAATTTGATGTGCTCCCTGGACTTGTTTCCTGGTCAGGAAGAATGTCATGTTGTTTGGTGTCCAGCACGGTGCCTGGCACACTGTAGGCTCAGAGTAAGTATTTGTTGGAAGAATGAATTACCTTCTGAAATGCTGCCATTTGGACCAATGTGGATGGACCTTGAGGGCGTTATGCTGAGTGAAATAAGTCAGACAGAGAAAGACAAAAACTATATGATCTCACTTATATGTGGAATCTACAAAAGCCAAACTCATAGAAACAGAGTAGAATGATCGTTACCAGGGCCTGGTGGGGGGCGGGGTGTTAGACAAAGGGTACAAATTTCCAGTGAGAAGATGAACAAGTTCTGAGGATCTAATGGACAGCATGGTGCTTCTAGTTAATAATACCGTATATACACTTCAAAGTTGCTAAGAGAGTAGATCTTAAATGTTCTCATCGGTAATTATGTGATGTGATGGAGGTGTTAGCACTGTGGTGGTAGTCGTTTGTCAATATGTAAGTGTATCAAATCAACACATTGTACACCTTACACTCACGTTTGTTTTTTTGTCAATTATATGTCAGTAAAGCTGGAAAAATAAAAGAATGAATTACCTTCCCAAACCCCAAGCATTCAGAAATAATTTCCCATGCATATTTAAAATCAATTTTCTGTACAATTAAGCAAGACAGATTTTAATCAAGATCTTTCTGGATAATGGCATATGTCAATTATACTGCAATAAAAGTTGATATGATCAAAAAAGTCTTTCTGATGACTTTTTAGGAAGTCTTAGGTTATATTCCATTTCAGGAAAATCATTTCCATCAAAAATGTCTTCTGCAAAAAGTTCACACGTATCATTTAGATACTTGTAATATATATTAGTCACCTTTTAAAAAGATATTTTAATGTTATTTTCATTTTCTGGAGGTATGTGCTATGCATTTTAAAGCAATAATATGCTTGAAAGTTAGTCTCATGGTCAAATCCAAAATGTGATCCTTTGGTTATATTATATGTAAAAAATGAAGCAATTATATGTGAAGTTGCTGGAATTTAAATCACTTCAAATGCATCATGTTAAATATGGTTATTTGAGGAATATTTTTGCTGTGATATATTAAGAGAATAATTCCCCCATAAGCAAGGTGCCTGACATATTGTAGGCATTAAGTACATGAGTGAACGAGCAATCATTATCAAAACGTGAAAAAAAATCGTTTAAAAACGTTGATTAAGTGTATACACTGTAGATTAGTTTCTTTTAATAATCAGTTTTAAAAACAATCACGCATATTTCAACCACATATGTGTTGTTCGTTTTGCTTTCTCATCCAGCCAGGACAGTGAGGGAGAGTGCGGTTCTGAGTTTTGTTTGAATCAGGCACTATTCTATAGGTTGCTATTCATTCACCGTCTTGTTAATACAGAGATTTTTCTGACTTTTTCCATTTTAAAATAATTTCCCAATTTAGAGTAAATTAATCCAAAGGGAGGGAAATTTTTTTTCTTCTCTTTTCTTTTTTTTTTCACCTGCCTCTCACAGAATCACTTTCAGTTTAAGGTTACATTTGTGCTCTTCACTCTCCGCATGCGACTGTCTCAATTTAAATTAATTCAAGGGAAATGAAATGGGAAATTCAGTTCCTCAGTCACACCAGCCACATTCCACGTGCTCAGCAGCCACGTGTGGGTAATGACTTACTGAACTGGACGGTAGTGCAGAGATAGAATATTTGTACCATCACAGGAAAGCCTATTGGATGGGCTAGAGGCTGATCTCCATGGTTTAAGGAATGTGCACTAATGGAATCATGTGACATTTTTTAAATGTTTTTTTAATTATATTATGTTAGTCACCATACATGTGACATTTCTTAAAAGTTCATCTGGAAATATGTAGCTTTGGATTCTGAAGCATATTGTTGCTCTATTAGGGAGGGACAACTTCTGAAAACCATCTTTTCTTCAGAATTTAAGGATTGATTGTAGAGCTGTGAGTATTAGGAATCTGTGCAATAAAATGGTCTGGAGATAGTGCCTTGCCAACTGTTACCTATGTATAGGACAGTGTGTAGTAGTCTTAAAAAATACCGTCTTACAGTAGATTTGGAGGTTACCATCCTTATTTCAAGGTGATATTGTCAAGCTTCTACAGATCTCAAATTATTTGTGTATTTGTATATCTTCTATTTTTTTTCTGATAGAAACAAAATTGTTAGTTTGGCTTATTTATTTATTTATTTATTTATTTTTATTTTCTAAATTTTTTATTATATTATGTTAGTCACCATACAGTACATCCCTAGTTTTTGATGTAAATTTCCATGATTCATTACTTGCATATAACACCCAGGGCACCATGCAATATCTTCTATTTTTTAAAATGTTGCAAATGTTTAAATCACATTTTTAGCTCCCAAAGCCTTGGTTTTCATTTGCCCTCATTCTGGTCTGTGCTCCAAAAGGCTTCCTGCTGTGTTGTTAGTGTGAGCAGAGATTGTGTCTGTCTTGTTCATTATGGTTTCCCTCGTGTTTAGCACTGTATGTGGCACATAACGGGAGTTCAACGGGTATTTGTTGATAGACAGCATGGCCTCTTCCATGCCTTGCTTTGTGTGAGAGCTGTACTTCTTTGCCTTCCAGCGTTTTTGCCAAGGGCAGCCTTTAAAGGGTATTGGGTGGGGGGGAGGCTGTTTACTTTGTCATAAGCTCCCACCATTAGCCAGTTCCATAACAGACACTGGGACCCAAACTAGAAGATAAAAATGATGGCCAGATGATACCTTCAAAATCTTTGGAAAAGTTTCTGGGAACTTTAATGGCCACCAAATTCCCATTCCGTCCTTTTTATTCTGGACACTTTAAAGACATCTGGAAGTCATCATTTAAGCATACCCAAAGATATGTCTAAATGAGGAAAAATGAGATGGGGTATTTGAGGGCAGGAGAGAGCCACTTAGCCTTCCACAATAAAGTTTCCATTGGAAAGAGTAGCTGTTTTCTGTAGGTCAGTTTTGTTTTTTGGAAAGGCATAGTGGGACCTGGGAAAGCATGGAGAGAACATTGGGAAGAGGAAAACTGCACGGACTCAGAAGGTGCTGCTTTGGTGTCTATCCTAAATCATTTTTCTCCATTGATCACTATATCGGTTGCCCTATAAACAGCCAACCTCTGGTAGAGAAGCAGCTGGACCAGGTGGCCTGGCTGTGACAGAGAACTTGGCTATTGAATATGGAAGACCAGGGGTCTCAGTACAATGGTTTGCTTTTTCTTCTAATTTTTCAAAATGTTTGTCAATTCCCTGATTTGTTTGCCTGTGGTTAAGTTAGAAAAATTTTACCTTAAAGAAGTCTTGGGGTGTGCAGAATTGGGAAGGGGGCCAGGATTTGTCTTTCTGTACTATTTCCTCTGATCTTTCCATGATCTCTGTATCCTCATTCTTCTCCTTGTCTGTACCCCAGCAAACATCTAGAACTCTCACTCAAGTTCCCTGCAGCATAGAGAGCGTCTCTTAAACTTGAACTTTTCTTCTAATACCTATCTGATGGTCTTACGTTCCATCCTGGAGAACTTCTATACTCTCTGACTTTGCAATGGGTAATAACCAGTTAATCAGATGAGCCAATGCCTCTGTAGTGTTACCCAAAGTATTGTCCCCTATCACAGCCTGTTTGGAAGATGCTTATATAGTCCTGAGAATTTCAAGCCCAGTGGTAGGCTGGGTTTTGGGGTAGGGGGCTCTTTAGTGTTCCTCCAAATCATAAAGGCAGCTCACCCTTTTGGAAGGCCACCAGTTCTCAAACTTGAAGATCTCAGGACCCTTTTACACTCTTAAGACTTGAGAGGAATTTCTGGTGTGGATAAAAGGGCATAGATCTACTTGTCCTTGCTTCTTTCTGCTAAGGACAAGTATGAACACTCTCTGGAAATAATGCAAGAGACAGCCAAGGGAGAACTCTGAAAGATGGTAAGAAGAAGCAAAGTGGTTTGGGGCTCTGGGAATAACACAGTGACAAGGTGTCTTATTTCTTTCCACCCCAAAGAAGAAGGCTAGCCAGTTCTGGAATTTCCAGATCCCAACCTAGCAACAGAGAGCAGCCTAGGGAGGCTTATTCTTCCACCAGATCTAATGAGACTCCCTCTGACATCAAGTGAGCCCAGCACCACTGGGTGAGTCATCAGAAACCACATTAACAAGAGTAGACAAAGGGAGCATTCTCTTTCCCCACTGGGCCTGAGACTCCTCACTTTCATCTAGAGATACAGAGGTGGGAGGGTAGAACAGACAAGAGGAATGAAGTCACAGCAAATGCTCAGTTCTGGAAAGCTCTTTGTGTGGGTCTGAAACTCTCCCCAACCTCCCAAGACATGGGAGTAGCCAGGGCTACCAGTAGGCGTGTCCCACCGTACCGATCCCCCACTGAGCAACCTGACCTGTGGAAACCCTTCCACCCCCTCAGGCAAGAGAATCAGAGACAAACAGAAGCCCTAGTGGTAGTGGATAAACCAAAGAGACCAAAACAACACTGCAGAGACTCTGGAAATTAAACTAGCATTAGAACCCTAGCCCACAAAAGTAGGCTGAGACCTGTGGGTAAAACATGAAACCAAGGAAAAGAGACTGTCTGCTAAAATGACAGATTTAAATGGAAGTTTCCTAACTTGATAGACAAAATGTCTGCAGGTTTGGACAAATGTATAATGACATGTATCTGCCATTATATTATCATATATAATATATTCACTGCCCTAAAAATCTTCTGTGCTCCACCTATTCAGGCCTTCCTCCCCACTAACACCTTGAATCTGATGATCTTTATACTGTTGCCATAGTTTTGCCTTTTCCAGAATCTCAGAATTGAAACATATAGTATATAGACTTTCCAGATTGGCTTTTTTCACCTAGTAATATGCATTTAATGTCCCTCCATATCTTTCTATGGCTTAATAGCTCTTCTTTTTAGCACTGAATAATATTCCATTGTTTGTATATATATCACAGTTAATGTATTTTTAAATTTATTTTTAAAAGGATTTTTTAAAAGATTTATTTATATTTAGAGGCAAGCACAAGAGCTGGTGGGAGAGCGCAAGTGGGGGGAGGGGCAGAGAGAGAGAGAGAATCCTCAAATAGACTCCCCACTGAGTGGGGATCCTGACACGGGGCTCGATTCCAGGACCCTGGGATCATGACCTGAGCTGAAGGCAGATGCTTAATGACTGAGCCACCCAGGTGCCCCACCACAGTTTGTTAATCCATTCACCCACTGAAGGACATCTTGGTTGCTTCCAAGTTTCGGCTATTACAAATTAGGCTGCTATAAACATTTGTGTGCGGATTTTTGTGTGGATATAAATTTTCAACTTCTTTGGGTAAATGCCAAAGAGCATAATTGCTGGATAGTATGGGAAGAGTGTATTTTGTTTTGTAAATAAACACCAACCTGTTTTCCAAAGTGCCTGCACACCTTTGCATTCCCACCATTAATGAAGGAGAGTTCCTTTTGTTCCACATCCTCACCATCATTTGGTGTTGTCAGTGTTCTGGATTTTGGCCATTCTAATGGCTGTGTGGTAGTATCTCATTGTTTTAATTTGCATCCCCTTGATGACATAGGATGTGATGCATCTTTTCATAGGCTTATTTGCCATCTGTATATCATCTTTGGTGAGATGTCTGTTAAGGTCTTTAATCCGTTTTAACGTGGTTGTTTGTTTTCTTATTAATGAGTTTCAAGAGTTCTTTGTATATTTTGGATAGCAGACCATTATCAAGTGTGTCTTTTGCAAATAGTCTCTTTTAGTCTGTGGCTTTAGTCTTTTCATTTTCTTGACAGTGTCTTTTGCAGAGCAGAATATTTTAGTTTTATAAAGTCCAGCTTATCAATTATTTCTTTTATGGATTGTGCCTTTGGTATTGTATCTAAAAAATTCATTACTATACCAAGATCATCTGGATTTTCTCCTATGTTATATTCTAGGGGTTTTACATTTTGCTTTTTTCACTTAGATCTGTGATCCATTTGGAGATAATTTTTGTGAAGGGTGTAAGGTCTGTGGCCAGATTCATTTTTTGTACCTAAGCATCCAGTTGTTCTAGCACCATTTGTTGAAAAGATTATCTTTGTTCCATTGTATTGTCTTTGCTCCTTCCTTTGTCAAAGATCAGTTGATTGTTTTATGTGGGTCTATTTCAGTGTTCTCTATTGTATTTCATTGATCTATTTGTCTTTTTTTCACCAATACTATACAGTCCTGATTATTACAGCTTTATAGAAAGTCTTGAAGTAGTGTCATTCCTCCAAATTTGTTCTTCTCCAATATTGTGTTGCCTATTCTGGGTCTTTTACTTCTCCATACAAACTTTAGAATAACTTTGTCAATATCCACAAAATAACTTCCTGGGATTTTCATTGGAATAACCTTGACTTGATAGATCAAGTTGGGAAGAACTCACATCTTGAAAATATTTAGTCTTCCTGTTCTATTGAGACATAGACTACCTCTCCATTTATTTGTGTTTTTTTAAAAAATTTCTTTCATCGGAGTTTTCTAGTTTTCCTCATATAGCTTTTGTACAGATTTTGTTAGATTTATACTCAGGCACTTCATTTTAGGGGGTGTTAATGTAAATGGTATAGTGTTTTTAATTTCAAATTCCACTTGTTCATGGCCAGTACATAGGAAAGCAATTAACTTTTGTGCATTAATCTTGTATCCCGAAAACTGGTTTTAATTGCTATTAGTTCTGTAAGTTTTTTTTTGTTGTTGTTGTTGATTCTATTGGATTTTCTACATAGGCAATTATGTCATCTGTTATTTCCTTCACAATCTGTATACTTTTTGTTTCCTTTTTGTAACTTATTGCATTAGGTAGAACTTTCAGAATGAGGTTGGAAAGGAGTGATGAGAGGGAACATCCTTATCTTGCTCCCGATCTTAGTAGGAAAGCTTCTAATTTCTCACCATTAAGGATGATGTTAGCTGCAGTTTTTTTGTAGATGTTCTTGATCAAGTTGAGGAAGTTCCCCTATATTCCTAGTTAAGAGTTTTTATCACAAATGGATGTTGGACTTTGGTAAATACTTTTTCAGCATATACTGATATGATCATGTGATTTTTAAAAACCTGTTCATGTGATAGATTGCATTAATTCATTTTCAAATTTTGAGCCAGCCTTGCATAGCTGAGATAAATCCCACTTGGCCATGGTGTGGAATTCTTTTTATGCATGGTTGGATTTGATTTACCAATATTTTGTTGAGGATTTTTGCGTCTGTGTTCATTAGAGATATTGGTCTATAGTTTTCTTTTCTTGTAATGTCTTTGTCTGGTTTTAGTATTAGGGTGATGATCTCATATGATGAGATCATAGGATGAGTTAGGAAATATTTCCTCTGTTCTACTTCTGAGAGAGATTGTAGAAAACTGATAAAATGTCTTCCTTAAATGTTTGGTAGAATTTACCAGTGAACCCATCTGGGCCTGGTGTTTTCTGTTTTTGAAGGTTATTATTGATTCAATTTCTTTAGTAGATATAGACCAGATATAGTCCTGTCAAAATTGTCTACTTGTGTGGGTTTTAGCAGATTGTGTATTTCAAGGAATTGGTCCATTTTATCTAAGTTATCAAATTTGTAGGCATAGAGTTGTTCCTAATATTCTTTTATTATCCTTTTAATGTCCATGGTATCTATAGTCATGCCCTCTTTCATTTCTGATATTAGCATTTGTGTTCACTGTGCTTTTTTCTTAGTTAGCTGAGTTAGAGTCTTATCAATTTTACCTATCTTTTCCAATAACCAGTTTTGGTTTCGTTGGTTTTCTGTATTGATTTATTGTTTTCGATTTCATTGATTTCTGCTCTCATTTTTATTATTTATTTTCTTCTGCTTTGGATTTAATTTGTTCTTTTTTTCTAGTTTCCTAAAGTGCAAGCTTACATTATTGATTTTATTGATTTTAGTTTTTTTAATTTTTAAATTTTTTATTATGTTATGTTAGTCACCATACTGTACTTCATTAATTTTTGATGTAGTGTTCCATGATTCATTGTTTGTGTATAACACCCAGTGCTCCTTGTAATACGTGCCCTCCTTAATATCCATCACCGGGCTAACCCATCCCCCACTCCCCTCCCCTCTGAAACCCTCAGTTTGTTTCCTGGAGCCCAGAAGGAAGGGAAAAATGAAGGGGCGGGAATCAGAGGGGGAGACGAAGCATGATTGATTTTAGATCTTTCTTGATTTCTAATATATGCATTCAATGATGCAAATTTCCCTCTAGGTGCTGCTTTTGTTGCATACCACAAATTTTTGTAAGTTGTGTTTTCATTTCCATTAGTTAAAAATATTTTAAAATTTTTCTTGAGATTACTTTAACTCATGTTCTTTAAAAGTGTGGTGTTTAATCTCCATGCATTCTTTTTGTTAATTTATTTTTACTTTAATTCCATTGTGGTCTGGGAGCAGACCTTGTGTGATTTCTCTTCTTTTAAATGTGTTAAGATTTGTTTTAAGGCCCATAATGTGGTCTATCTTGGTGAGTATTCATAGTGTTTTCTTTAAAGATTTATTTATTTATTTGAGAGGTGGGAGGAAGGGCAGAGGGAGAGAGAGAGAGAGACAGAATCTTTAAGCAGATCCCATGCTGTGCAAGGAAGCTGACACGGGGCTTGATCTCACCACCCTGAGATCATGACCTGAGACAAAACCAAGAATCAGATGCTTAATTGACTGCACCACCCAGGCGTCCCCATAATGTTTTTTAAAAAATATTTTATTTATTTATTTGAGAGAGAGTGAGAGCACAAGCGAACATGAGCAAGGGGAGAGGCAGAAGGAGAAGGAGAAGCAGCCTAACTGACTGAGCCTCCCAGGTACCCCCTCCATAATGTTTTAAAATATATCTCTTTGTATAAAACATTCCACCCAACCATAGCAGAATGCACTTGTTTCCCGAAGCACCCGCAGAATATTTACCAAGATAGCGCAGAATATTTACCAAGATAGAGTATATGCATGGCCATAAAAAAAAACCTTCACGAATGTGAAAGAATTAAAATCATGCAGAGTCTGTTCTCTGAGCACAATGGAATCAAACTAGAAATCAAGAACAGAAAGAGAACAAGAAAGTCTCTGAACACTTGGGAATTATACAACACACTTCTAAATAATCTATGGACCAAAAAGGAAATCTCAAAGGAAATTTAAGGAATATACATAGAGCTGAATTGAAATGAAAAATAACATATGGAAATATGTAACATGCAACTAAAGCAGTGCTGAGAGAGAAAATTATAGCACTAAAAGCTTCCATATGAAATTAAGAAAAGTGTCAAGTCAATAATTGAAGTTTCTACGTCAAGGAACTGGAAGAAGAATAAAATAAACCCAAAGCAAAGAGAAAAAATGAAATAATAAAGAGATGAAATCAATGAAATTGAAATATGAAAATTATTAAATGGAATAAAAATCTTGTTCTTTGAAAAAAGTAGATAAATAATATTGACAAACCTCTAGCAAGACTGGTAAAAATAAAAAGAGATAAGACACAAATAACCAATATAAGAAATGAAATATGGGATATCAGCACAGATCCTGAAATCACTAAAAATATAAAGAAATACTGTGAACAACTTTAAATTCATGTATTTGACAACTTAGAAGAAATGGACCTATTCCCCCAAAACAACAAACAACTAAAACTCACCCAATATAAAATAGATTACCTGAATATTCCAAAACCCTTAAATAAATTGAATTCATAATTTAAAAGGCTACTGAAAAAGAAATATCCAGGCCTACATACTTTCACTGGATAATTCTACCAAACATTTAAAAAATAGTTAACAACAATTTTACACAATATCTTCCAAAACATAGAAGAGGAGGGAACACTTTCAACTCATTTTATGAGACTAGTATTACCCTGTTATTAAAACCAGACAGATAATACAGAAAAAGAAAACTATAGACCAAATTTTTTCATGAACTTAGACTCAAAACCCACAAGAAAATACTAAAAAATTGAATCCTACTATGTTTAAAAAGAATTCTACACCATGACCAAGTGGGATTTATTTCAGGTATATAAGGCTGGCTCAACACTCAAAGTCATTCAGTGTAATCTATCATATCAACTGGCTAAAGAAAAAAGCAAATGATTATATCAGAAAGAGCATCTGACAAAATCCAATACTTATTCATGATAAACTCTCAGCAAGTTAAGCAATAAAAGGTGTGTCATTTCAAAGAGCTGCTGTCACAAATTGCCAGAAACTGGGTGGCTTAAAACAAGAGAAATTTATTTGCTCACAGTTCTGGAGGCCCAAATTCTGAAGTTAAAGCTTTGGCAATATTGATTCTCTCTAAAATCTCTGAAGGAGGGGCGGTTCCAAAATGGTGGAGGAGCAGGAGACCTAAAGTCCGTCTGGTCCCAGGAATTCAGCTAGAGATCTACCAAACCATTCTAATACCTATGAACACAACTGGAGAATGAAGAAAAGAGTAGCAGAAACTCTAGGAACAGAAAAGCGACCACTTTCTGCAAGGAGGAGAAAAGATGGTGGAGGAGTAGGAGACCCTTTCTCAGCTGGTCTCCTGAGTCGAGCTGGATAGGTACCAGACCATCCTGAACATCCACAGAATCAGCCTGAGACATAGGAAGATACATGTGGATCTCTACAAATGAACATCTCCAGTGATGAGTATTGAGGTACGATTCCATTTACAGTTGCACCAAAAATTATACGTTATCTCGGAATTAACTTACCAGAGACGTAAAGGATCTATATTCTAGAAACTACAAATCACTCTTGAAAGACATTGAAGAAGACACAAAAAGATGGAAAAATATTCCATGCTCATGGATCAGAAGAATTAATGTAGTTAAAATGTCTATGCTACCCAGAGCAATCTACACTTTCAATGCCATCCCGATCAAAATACCAATGACATTTTTCAAAGAACTGGAACAAACAGCCCTTAAATTTGTGTGGAACCAGAAAAGGCCCCGAATCGCCAAGGAATTGTTGAAAAGGAAAAACAAAGCTGGCATCACGTTGCCGGATTTCAAGCTATACTACAAAGCTGTGATCACAAAGACAGCATGGTACTGGCACAAAAACAGACACATAGACCAATGGAACAGAATAGAGAATCCAGAAATGGACCCTCAGCTCTTGGGGCAACTAATCTTTGACAAAGCAGGAAAAAACATCCAGTGGAAAAAAGTCTCTTCAATAAATGGTGCTGGGAAAATTGGACAGCTATTTGCAAAAGAATGAAACTTGACCACTCTCTCACACCTTACACAAAGATAAACTCCGAATCGATGAAAGACCTCGATGTGAGACAGGAATCCATCAAAATCATAGAGGAGAACATAGGCTGCAACCCCTTTGACATCGGCCACAGCAACTCTTTTCATGACACATCTCCAAAGGCAAGAGAAACAAAAGAAAAAATGAACTTGTGGGACTTCATCAAGATAAAACGCTTCTGCACAGCCAAGGAAACAGTCAAAAAAACTAAGAGGCAGCTCACGGAATGGGAGAAGATATTTGCAAACGACACCACAGATAAAGGACTGGTATCCAAGATCTACAAAGAACTTCTCAAACTCAATACATGTGAAACAAATAATCAAATAAAAAAATGGGCAGAATATATGAACAGACACTTTTCCAAGACATACAAATGGCTAACAGACACATGAAAAAATGTTCAAAATCATTAGCCATCAGGATAATTCAAATCAAAACCACATTGAGATACCACCTTTTGCCAGTTAGAATGGCAAAAATTGACAAGGTGAGAAACAACAAACGTTGGAGAGGATGTGGAGAAAGGGGATCCCTCCTACATTGTTGGTGGGAATGCAAGTTGGTACAGCCACTCTGGAAAACAGTGTGGAGGTCCCTTAAAAAGTTAAAAATTGAGGGGCGCCTGGGTGGCACAGCGGTTAAGCGTCTGCCTTCGGCTCAGGGTGTGATCCCGGCGTTATGGGATCGAGCCCTACATCAGGCTCCTCCGCTATGAGCCTGCTTCTTCCTCTCCCACTTCCCCTGCTTGTGTTCCCTCTCTCGCTGGCTGCCTCTATCTCTGTTGAATAAATAAATAAAATCTTTAAAAAAAAGTTAAAAATTGAGCTACCCTATGATCCAGCAATTGCACTACCCGGTATTTACCCCCAAAGATACAGACGTAGTGAAGGGAAGGGCCATATGCACCCCAATGTTCATAGCAGCATTGTCCACAATAGCTAAATTGTGGAAGGAGCCAAGATGCCCTTCAACAGATGACTGAATTAAGAAGCTGTGGTCCATATATACAATGGAATATTACTCAGCCATCAGAAAGAACAATTACACAACATTTGCAGCAACATGGACGGGACTGGAGGAGATTATGCTAAGTGAAATAAGTCAAGCAGAGAAAGACAATTACCATATGGTTTCACTCATTTATGGAACATAAGAAATAGGAAGATTGGTAGGAGAAGGAAGGGAAGAATGAAGGGGGGTAAACAGAAGGGGGAATGAACCATGAGAGACTGTGGACTCTGGGAAACAAACTGAGGGCTTCAGAGGGGAGGGGGTGGGGGATTGGGATAGGCCGGTGATGGGTATTAAGGAGGGCACATATTGCATGATGCACTGGGGGTTATACACAAATAATGAATCATGGAACATTGCATCAAAAACTGGGGATGTACTGTAAGGTGACTAACAAAATAAAAATTATTAGAAAATAAAAATTAAAATTAAAAACAAAGAAATTAAATAAATAAATAAATAAATAAATAAATAAATAAATAAAATCTCTGAAGGAGAATCTGTGCCATGCTTTCTGCTACTTGGCTTTTAGAAATTCTTGGTGTTCTTTTATGTGTATATACGATGCTCCAATGTTTGATTTTATCTTCATATGGCCTTTCTTTTTGTGTATCTGTGTCAAATTTCCCTCTCCTTTTTCTTATGAGGACAACAATCATGGAATTTAATGCTCACTCTAAATCCAGAATCATCTCATCCCAAGATCCTTAACTTAATTACATTGCAAAGACCTTATTTTCAAATAAGGTCACATTCACAGATACCAGGAATTACATACTTGTATATATTTTCTGGTGGGACATAGTTCAATCCATGACAGAGGAGAATTACCTCAACTTGATAAAAATAACCCACAGCTAACATGTTTTGTATTACGCTATGTACATGTTGTACATGTAAAGTACTGGAAGTTATAGCCGTTGCAATAATGTCATAAAAAGAAGTAAAAAGCATATAAATTGGAAAGGAAGAAATAAAACGGTCTCTACCCAAGAAGAGACTGGAATCTAGATTATATAGAGAACTCTCAAAATTCACCGGTTGAAAATTAAATAATCCAGTTAGAAAATGGGCTAAAGATATGAACAGACATTTCACTGAGGAAGATATACAAATGGCAAATTATCACATAAAAAGTTGTTTAGTGTCATTAAATTTCATCAGGGAAAGACATTAAAATCACAATGGTTTATTACTACCCACTTATTATAATGGCTAAAGTAGAGAATAGTGACAACACCAGAGACTGGGGAAGATATGGAGAGACTGGACCACTCATATGTTAATGGTGGGAATGTTTATTGGTATAGTCACTCTGGAAAACAACGTGACAGGTTTTCGGTTTGTTTGTTTTCTGTTTTTTGTGTTTTTTTAAGTAGGTCCTATGACCAGTGTGGAGCCCAACATGGGGCTTGAACCCATAACCCTAAGATCAAGACCTGAGATCAAGAGTCGGACACTCAACTGACTGAGCCACCCAGGCACCCCTGTTTTTGTTCTTAATAAAACTAAACATATCACTACCATCTGACCCATCAATTGCACTCTTGGGAATTTATCCCAGTGAAATAGAAATTTATGTTCCCAAAAAACCTGTACATCGGAGTTTTATTCAACAGCCTAAACCTGGAAACAACCCAGATGTTCCTAAATGGGTGAATTGTTAAACAGATTGAAAGCTCATAAGCAATAAATGGCAATGAGTTACTGACTCACTGAGTTACCGACTCATTACCAACTTGGGTACACTGCTAGGTAATTATGATGAGTGAAAAAAGTCCATCCCAAAAGATTACAAAATGACAAAATTTTAGAAATGAAAGATTAGTGGCTGCCAATGCTAGAATCAGGGATGGGGTGCAGGAGGGAGGTGAGTGTGATGATAGAAGGGCAACATCAGAGATCTTCATGGTGATAGAACTGTTCAGTATCTTGATTGTGATTGTAGATACACAAACTTACACATGCGATAAAAGTGTATCAAACTAAATGCATACATATGCTTGAGTACAAGTAGAACTGGAGAAATACAAATCAGATCAGTGGATTGTATCAAAGCCAGTGCCCTAATTGTGATATTACAGTATAGTTTTATAAAATGTTACCATTGTGGGGGGCTAGGTAAATGGACTATCTGTTGCTGTTTCTTAGAACTGCCTGTGACTCTACTATTATCTCAATAAAATTTTCAATTAAAGATTACTGAGGACCCCCAAGGAATTTTTGCTATTTTACTTATTTCTATCTATATTTACTGAATTAGAAATTAAAACTAAAAATTATTTAAACAAAAATACACAAGCATGCATCCCATCAGCTATGAAAGCAATGACATCACCATCACCATCATCAGTAGCTAGTGGAATACTTCACTGTACAGTCATGAAAGAATGAGAGTGAAAGAGAAAAATAACCTCTTGGTATTATTATTAATATCATTTTTATCTTAAAGCCTCTCAAAATGGTCTTAGGGATAAGGTGACCAACTCATCCTGGTTTTCCTGAGATTTTCCTGGTTTAAGCACTGAACATCCTAACAAAACCAGTATTGTTTGCCTGAGACGTGGTTTTAAAACTGAAAGTTCCCCCAAAGAAGACATACAAGTGGCCAAAAGACACATGAAAATGTACTCAACATCACTCATCATCAGGGAAATGCAAATCAAAACCACAATGAGACACCACCTCGTACCAGTCAGAATGGCTAAAATAACAACTCAGGAAATAATAGATGTTGGCGAGGATGAGGAGAAAGGGGATCCCTCTTATACTGTTGGTGGGAATGCAAACTGGTGCAGCCACTCTGGAAAACAGTGTGGAGGTTAAAAGTTAAAAATAGAACCACCCTATGACCCAGCAATTGCACTACTAGGTATTTATCCAAAGGATACAAAAATACTGATTTGAAGGGGCACATACACCCCAATGTTTACAGCAACACTATCAACAAGAGCCAAATTATGGAAAAAAACCAAATGTCCATCGCCTGATGAATGGATAAAGAAGAGTTGGTATATATATACAATGGAATATTATTCAGCCATCAGAAAGAATGAAAACTTGCCATTTGCAACAACGTGGATGGAACTAGAGGGTATTATGCTAATGTGTCAGTCAGAGAAAGACAAATACCATATGATTACACTCATATGTGGAATTTAAGAAACAAAACAGATGAACATGAGAGAAGGGAAGGAAAATAAAGTAAGATAAAAACAGAGAGGGAGGGGCACCTGGATGGCTTAGTCGTTAAGCGTCTGCCTTCGGCTCAGGTCATGATCCCAGGGTCCTGGGATCGAGCCCCATATCGGGCTCCCTGCTCAGCGGGAAGCCTGCTTTTCCCTCTCCCACTCCCCCTGCTTGTGTTCCCTCTCTCACTGTCTCTCTCTCTCTGTCAAATAAATAAATAAAATCTTAAAAAAAAACACAAAAACCAGAGAGGGAGGCAAATGACAAGAGACTCTTTTTTTTTAAGATTTTATTTATTTATTCGACAGAGATAGAGACAGCCAGCGAGAGAGGGAACACAAGCAGGGGGGGTGGGAGAGGAAGAAGCAGGCTCATAGCGGAGGAGCCTGATGTGGGACTCGATCCCATAACGCCGGGATCACGCCCTGAGCCGAAGGCAACTACTTAACCGCTGTGCCACCCAGGCGCCCCAAATGACAAGAGACTCTTAATGATAGAGAAAAAACAGGGTTGCTGAAGGGGAGATGGGTGGGGGAATGGGCTAAATGGGTGATGGGCATTAAGGATGGCACTTGTGGGGACGAGCGCTGGGTGTTATATGTAAGTGATGAATCACTAAATTCTACCCCTGAAACCAATACTACACTATATGTTAACTAACCTGAATTTAAATAAAAACTTGGAAAAAAAACCCTGGAAGTTCCACATCCAAGAAATCTGTTAGTCCTGGGCAAACTGGATTAGTTGTTCCCCATTATTCATGGACCTTTGGGTCCCTGGACAACATTTTAAGAACTTCTGTTTAAGGCCATCCTTATACAGAAGAATTCCCAGTTTGGTGTTACTACCTCACCATCACATAGGATTTGAGTTTCATCACACTGTAATTTGTTAGAAACTCCCTTATGCCCATGTAAATTGCTGGCTCAGCCTTCCTGTACAGTTCATTCTACCTCCTCCTCCTCACCTTGGGTTCCTCAAATAAGATGTCATTGAAAGCGCTTTGTAATGAAAGAGTGTCCTCAGAATGTGAGAGTGTACCATTTTCTTTTTGATGATTATTTTTTCAGGTCAAGTTAGTATGGTGCAGGTGACCATCCCAAACAGTGTTGTGAACGTGACTGTTGGATCTGATGTCACACTTGTCTGCACCTACACCAGCACTGTGGCCTCCCGGGACAAGCTCTCCATCCAGTGGTCATTCTTTCACAAGAAGGACTTACCGCCAGCTTCCGTAAGGACTTTTTTCCCTCAACTATTCCCCTATGGTAGTTCTGACATAAACTGTTGGGGTCAGTGTGTGAAGGAGTGACAACAGTGGCAGAATCTCAGGTACAAAGAGTTTGAAGACAGTTGTTTAGGGAAGACCATCATGTATGTGACGTGGCCTTTGTCCTCTCTTCATATTCAGTTATAGCTTGTTATCTCAAATCTGAGTAAGTCAGCATCCAGTGTATCATGTTTTCTAGAGTAGACAGGAATGGTCCTTCTCCTAGGTGAAATGAGCAGGAGTTCTGAAAGGGCTCCCCCTCCCCCCAGATAATCTCCCTATTATTTCCCGAAGATCCCGGTTCAAATACACATCCTACTTGACCTGCTGATCTCTGTTGAATGTAGTATCTGGGATCTGCCCGTCCAGTGAGCTAGCTCATTGGGCCAGACTGAATCCTGATGGAATGTGACTCCCAGAGGGGTAGAGAAGGGCCAAGGTAGTGATAAACCCTGGGTAATCAAGGGCAACAAGAAGCTAGAGGGTAGAGGATAGGGCAAGCAGACTGAGGTTAGGGGTAAGAGGTTGCTAGAAGAGGGTGGGTGAAAGTCAAAGAAGAATGCTTTGCCTGTAAGCTTATCTATTCTTAGGTTTTCTTCATCTGGCCTTAAGGGTAATTCCTTTTAAAATTAGCCCAAGGACTAAAATTATATACTCAAAAGAGTGTGTGTGTGTGTGTGTGTGTGTGTGTGTGTGAGAGAGAGAGAGAGAGAGAGAGAGTGAGAGAGGGCGTGCGTATAAGAGTCTGCATGAGCGTGTGACATGTTTGCCAATACATATCCCTTAAGGGAAAAGGCCTGTGGCTTTCAGCAGATTTTCAAAAGGATATATGATCCAAAACAAGGAGTTCAGAGAAGAAACAAATCAGTACGGTTTGGAAGAGTTGGATGTAGTTGAATTGGGGTTTTGATTGGTAGAAAAATGGAGAACGAGTGGAGTGGGCTAGAGGAGGTTGAGGGACAGAGGTAGAGAAGAAGGAGGGTGCTGGCTTGGAGGAGCTATACCTTGGCCAGTGTCGCTTCAGCCACCTCTGGTCCTTTGGAGGTGCTAGATGCTCTCTTTACAGAGGTCCCGAACACTTCTGTAGCAGGAAACACCGTTCAAGAGGTGATTTCGTTAATGCCACCCTCTAGGCAATGTTCAACGTTTTTGCTCAGCACTGGTTATCTCAGACACATGTCTGAATCACTCTGTGCCTCTCTTCAAAACATGGTGGAACGCTAACACTCTTCTATTTATCTCATGGAGAGTCAGCTGACATGCTGTATGTGAAAACGCTTGGGAAAAAACTAAAGACCTGTAAGTTTTCTCCCTTGTAAACACCTTTATCATCTTCAGCAGCAGCAAAAACAGTGATTTTACTGCTTTTTGTCACCCAGATGCCCTGACCCAAGACCCCACATATTGCAATCAACCAAGAAATCATCCCTTTGCAAGTTGCTCTCTTAGATTGTGGATGGCAATAATCACATGAACTTTCTTCCTTTTAAAAATTCAATTTCTTGAATAGTCTTTTCAATGCATTCTTTATCTGTAGGCTTGCGGTCCTTCCCATTTTGCCAGTAGGGGCTGAAATTGGAGAGGCCTTGCCAATATATTTTGAATTATTTTTATGTGTGATACTCAAATCCAGATGTCCTCTACTGCCTGGAAGTGAGGCCAGGCCAATGTGAGTTCAAAAATACAAATTGTTCTTTATGCCTCCTCTGACACTGGAATTTACAAGGCCATCTCTTGGTTGAACCATGTAGTTATGAGCTGGAGATGCAGGGCAGAAGGATCTTGTGACCGGCAATGAGTCTTTTCTAGACCTGGAGAGGCACAGAAGGTGTAGGTGATTGAACAGGGTGCGGCTTGAGCTCAGGACATCTGTTAGAGGCACTTTGGAAAGAAACTTTATTAACAAGTATGTATTTACTGAGTAGCTTATTTACTTGCCATTTGCCTCATTCTTCAAAATGTCAGGTACAGGCAAGGCAAGCAATTTAAGGTATCAAGACTTTTGGGATATCCAAATCAAAGGAGCTCCTCTGCACTGGGCTGCTGATCCAGTGAGAACATACTTCTTGATCTTAAAATATTTTAGATGTTTCTCCAATGCATGAAACCTTTGTTATGCCTGTGCCTTAGTTGCATAGAAGATAGGGTAGGGGAGCGGTCTAGCTCTTGGCTTAGAGACAGTGAAAGCCACCTTCAAAAAGTCAAGCTTTCTCTTCTTTCTCTTTTTCCATCTTGTTTCAGCTTGCTCCAGCAAGTTCCCCATTTCGACCTTCCTTAGGTCTCTACCTCCAGAGAACTGGAGGCTCTCACCTTTTTCCCCACACCCTGCAGGCATGTGCTTCTCTTTGCTTCTCCAGAAGAGTAGTTTTGGAGCACCAGTGGAAACGTCCTGATGGATTTTGTTTCTACTCCTTGCTCTGCTACTTACTTGCTGGCTGGATGACC
Organism: Ursus maritimus; assembly: GCF_017311325.1. Lineage (NCBI taxonomy): Eukaryota > Metazoa > Chordata > Mammalia > Carnivora > Ursidae > Ursus > Ursus maritimus. The sequence continues at coordinate 40,061,079 of NW_024423319.1, read as the reverse complement.
TTAGACAAGTCAGTTGATCTTTCAGAGGGTCAGTTTTCCCATCTGTGTAATGGGGCTACTTGCCTACCTCCTAAGTTTACTGTGAAGATTAAATGAGATGATGCTTATAAAGCACTGGGAAGCCTTCCACATAGTAGCTATTCAATGACTGTGAGCTATTATTAGTGGTATCATTACTTACCAAATGGTGACTCTGTATCCCATCCATACCCCCTGTGTCATGGGTGCGAGGGATCCAGCACAACAAAGACATTTTTATTGCTGAACAGCTGGGACAGAGCTCTTGGGGGGCACCTGGCCCAGGATTAGTTTCCTGCTTCACTGCCTGCCAGGTTCCCGTGGCTGAAGGGAGGGGTAAGCCTTCTCTAACTGCTCATTTCCCTGAACAGAGAGCTCGCTCAACAAAGAAGTTGTAGACATCTTCAGTTGAGATGGTATTTTTCAAAATGGGATTTGGACCCTATTTCAAATTTGTTTCTTCTTTGAGTACTTCCATGCATTCAGAATTCTGTAGAGTATGTTGTATGCTAATCTAGGGATGGCTGGTGAACATTTTGGGGATGATAAAAAGGGACTGCTGTGCTATTAGACAATTCTCTGATTTATGGGAGTAAGATGTTGCCAGACTGATCACTGAGTGATTTAATTCAACTCCTGGGTTGATGTAGCAATGTATCATGTAGCATTCAGCTCTCAGACCCACCCATTTCTGCTCAAACACAGCACAGCCCGTGCCTCAATACTGAGGGTATGGAGGAAAAGACAGTCAGTCAGTGTCTAAATATGGCGCATGCAAGAGACGCTCGGGGAAGATGTAGCTGGACCTCTCAGGTAAGAACACCCATTGGTGTACTACTGGACCCCTTCATTGTTTGGAATATCTAGGGCGATGGCACCAGCCTTTAGGAGTGGGATGGGATGGTCCAAGTTTGGTGACCACCCAGATCAGCACAGGCTCCTGGCAAAACTGGGACAGTCTTGAGTTTGCCTTCTCACGCCCATGTTTGGACTTCTTTTCAGCCTTCTCCAAAAGGCTCCAAAAGGCCTGCTCTTGCCACAGGCTTGTATTCTTCTCCTACCCCCGAATCATTGTGTTAAAGGAGCAGTTGACTCCAAGGCATATTGTTTCTCCATACTCAGGGGAGGATGTTACCGCTTACTGACTATCCCCTCCAAGGGGTTCCTTTGGAGAATGGGGACTGTGGAAGTATCCCCTAAGTCTTCTGACCAGGAAGGCCAGGATATTTATTAGCATGATCCTCCTTTTACAGAAGCCCTCCTCTTGGAAGACAAGGACAGCTTCAGATGATCAGTCCCTTAGTAGGGACTCTCAGCTGAAGACTGTAGGCCCCGGAAGTTTTGGGTGGTTTGGTGCCCCTCTGATCACACCAGTTTTCTCCTCTTCCACCCAGCCAGTAGCCAGTAAAACTAGAGACCTCACCCGCCCATGAACAGAACAAGCATTGATCTCGCAGAGAATACTTACTCTTCTAGAACATTCGTAGTGGATGAAACTTGTTGCCATTTTCATCTCCTCAGCATACATTTAATATGGACAACTACCTTCCAGAACCTAGGGTCTTGGTATTCTCTGGCCGTTCAGATTCTCCCCACCTGGCCTGTCCTCTTCAGATACGATTATATCAAATACTTGCTGATTGAGGCAGGGTGGGGGTATACCATCTCCTCCCATGCATTTGAAAATGAGGGGGTTGTTGGTGTAATTGTTGTAAATGAGAGTCACTGCTGGCAGTTAGTAGGTGGTGGCTAGAGATGCTAGATGTCTTGCAATATGTAGGGTAAACCCACAGGAGAAAGAACTGTCTGCCCAAAATACCAGTGTCACTTCCATTGAGAAACACTCCAAGCTCTTCCCTTCCCACCACCCCCTCCCATCCAAGTTTATCTATTCTGTATCCCATGGCCTCAGGTGTATAGTCTTGCTAAACCTGATAAATCAATCTAATGCTGAGGTGCTAAGGACTGGTGATGATATTTTATTTTGTTCTCTTCCAAAGAAAATCCTTTAAGCGTAGACTTGTTCCACGCCTTCACCCCAAAGAAGCAGTTCAAATGGTGGGGATCTCAGGCAAATGGCAAACTGGGAAGGGAGTGGTTTGAAGGCAGGGATGTCTTTCTTTTGGTGTTCTTTCCCTTCCGTGTGCAGTCTCAGCCCCTGCCCCCCACTGGAACAGTCCAGAAAAAGTGCGGGCTTGAGACTATTGCCACTCCCCACTCCTCCCCTCCCCCAGCTAGCCCCTTTATGAGTAGTGCAAGAAAGCGAGAAGCTGAAGGGAAAGAATGGGTGCTTTTCTGTGAATTTCCACACCCTCCATATTTCTAAAAGAAACTCACAAAAGCAGCTCTGGAGACTAAATGCGTTTATTAATTCCAACTCAGACTCAAACAGAAAGCAGACTGAATTCTTTCAAGCCTTCTTGTTTATACTCCAGCCTCTGGTTAGAGAACAGTATCACAAAGCTGACGGGGGAAAAAAATCTTTTTGGACAAATCTGGCTCCCAGCTGCATGGCCTCATGTGAATAGGAACTTGGCACCGTAGGAGGGAAAGGCTGTTGCTGCAGCTGGCAAACATCGAAGGCATCAGGTGGCAGGCCCACTCAGCATGGGCAGCATCATGCGTCATGCCAGTGAATAGTAGCAATTGGCAGGAAAGTGTCAGGCCGGAGGGTTGGGATGGAAGGGCCCTAACAGGGAAAGATTACCTAGGAATCATCTTCCCCGCCTATGGCAGGACTAGGAGTGCCTCTTTCATGTATTCGGGGAGAATCAGGAGGTCCGGATGCCAGGTCTCGTTGTAAATTGTGTGACCTTGGACAAATCACTTCCTCTATTGGGGCCTCAGTGTCCTTTTCTGTTATAGAAGAGGATGGATCAGAGGTTGCAAACTGGAGGCCTCTGGGCCCGATTTGAATAGTGGGTTCATGTTGGTTGACCAGCCCAGTATTTTGTTTGTTTGTTTCCACAGTTTGGAAACCTTGTTTGTATTGGCTCTCTGGTTCACCACGGTCTCCACTGTCCTCTGTGATCTTTCCACCATCCACCAGCCCCTCCCAGTTATGTCCCATATTTCTGATATCCATCTGGCTCCCAAAGGGTTGTCAACCTTAGAAACCATGAATGAAGTGATCTCTAAGGTGCTTATAATTAATGTGTCATTATGACTCTTACATATCAGCTTCTAACATCACGGAGGAGCAGAAGGGACCTGGGGGTGGGAGGGAGTAGGGCAGCCAGGAGGGCAAGTGGGCAACAAATTAACAAGTACCACTTAAGGGAACACTTGGATGGATTTTTTTTTAAGCAGATTTGCCACCCTGCCTGTCACTCCCCACCCCCCGCCCCGCAAAGGATGTGTGGCCCACCGAACATCCATGGCTTTTCCTGGACCTCATTTGCTTTGATCTCTAAATTGACAATATACTTTCTTTGAAAAAGTACAAGCCCTGCAGGATCATGGGCTAAGTCTTGGCCATTGTTCAGCTTTGATTTTTCAAAGACTTATTCTTTTGTGGAAAATGGCACCACGTTTCAGGACTTCCTGTGTGATTAGATAAGCAGTTTCAAGAAAACATTTCTATTTTTTTTTTCTTTATAAGGACAGTGTAACAGCTTGGACTTCCCCTAACAGAAAGTCCCTCCATCTGTGTGTCTGGCCACTGGCTAGCCCTGGGGACTTTCCTTCTCAGGCCAAGGCCTTTCCCTTTTAGGTGTCTAAAGAGATCCCTTCTTAGCTCCATTCCTATCCCTGACACCCTTTAGTATTATTTGCGAGAGGGCGAGATATATAGGGGGACGGTGCGAGGAGCAAGGGTAAAAGGGTTGGGGCCCTTTTTGGAGGGAAGTTACAAATCCAGAGCCTCGTAACTTATCTGCTCATTTCACCTGGATTCATGACCAAAGGTGAGACTTTTTACAGTGGCTTCTAGGCATGGTCTAGTCCTGGCCTAAAACACACTCTCTTGGCTCCCTGCTCTGGGCAGAAACAAGGTCTTTTCTCCCAGACCTTCTGGCACTTACTGTGGGCCATAAGCAGGACTGATGTATCTCATTGTGATGTCGCCAAGCCTCAGCATAAAACAGGCTGACTTAGCCCCAGTCTTCCTGGGAGCAGGGGAAGCAGCCAGATGTCAACGCTGTAAAAGGGCTTCCTGGATGGCCTGCAGGCTGTGTTCCAGGTAAGAGTCCACAGGACATCGTATTGTTGATTAGCAAGTAAATAAGCCCAATGCTGGCTAGTGAAATGGAAAGCCTGGTAGCTTGGGTGTCAACTCAGATGAAGGTGGTAGAACTCTGATGAGCTGAACCTCCTTCTGGACCCCTTGAATACTTTTAGTTAATGTTAGCTTTCTGGTTTATAAGTCCAACAAGACCCCTTTGGGGCAAACGTTGGTGATTTCAGTAGGTGTGAATGGACAAATTGAATTATATATGGCTCATTTGGGGCAGGAAAGAAAGCTAGTTGATGTTAGACAACTGGAGGAGAGAGACAAGTTTTTTTCTCCTTAAATATAGTCTTTGAATTTTCCCTCAGAATCTACCTCTGTGCTTTAGTTTAAAACTATAATAGCTTTTGGGATGCCTGAGTGGCTCAGTTGGTTAAGCGTCTGCCTTTGGCTCAGGTCATGATCCCGGAATCCTGGGATCGAGCCCCACATCAGGATCCTTGCTCAGTGGAGAGCCTGCTACTCCCTCTGCCTGCCTCTCCCCCTGCTTGTGCACTCTCACTCTCTCTCTGACAAATAAAATCTTTTAAAAAAAGTTATATTGGCTTTCTGTTTGAAGGAGAATATATCTGAATTTATCTTGGACCATATCTTTTGGTTTGCTGATTGTCTTTCCTCTCTCATTATCCTATTAAAGTAAAGAGCACTGGACAAGGAATTAGAAGAACCAGGTTCTAGACATTTCCTCACTGTTAACTTTGTGTGTATGTGATTTTGCTGTTGTTGTTGTTATTGTTTTTTACCTCTCTGGGCTTCAGTTTCCTCTAGAAAGTGAGGAGAGTGAATTAAATGAATAAGGCCCTTTTAGTAGATGCTACGAAAACATTAATTAGTTCCACTGGACTAGGGAGATACGAGTTTATTAAATAATAAACCATCACTCAAGTGACACACATTTATCTGAAACTAACAAAGAGTGTAGGATGTGTGTATGATGAAGAAACCTCAGGGATCACCTCGTCCAGCGATTCCCAAGCTTCAGTCCTTTATGTCTCATCTTTATGATTTTTGTCATAATTGTGCATCACCAGCAGTATTATTTAATGTCATTTTCTATAGTGACTTGGTTTCTTAAAATTTTTTAAAATAACTGCCTTAGTGTCACCCTAACCAATAATATCCATGAAGTCACAGATGCGATATGCAAGGTATGTGTCTTTGAATAAGTTTTCGTTTATGTGCCACCTAAAATCAGCTTATGTGCCTATCCCTGGGGAATACATCTCATAATTTGGAGGACAATGCTCTGGCTCCTTGTTCAGATGTGGAAACGAAAGGTTGGAGAGATTAAATCACATTGTTTCTCATCACAATGCAGGTCTCCATGGAGGCATGACCGGAGGCCACCTTCCCTATGTCACAGTCAGAGGCAGAGCTGTGCCTAAAACCCAGGTCATCTGACTCCTAGACAGGCCTCTTTCGCCCTCACCATGCTGCTCCCATGGTTGCCATTATGATGTAACTATTCATGATCTTTACTAGCGACGGGACTAGAACCCAGATCTTCCTCGAGTGTGGTAAATCATAGTACTAATAAATGAAGCCTGTGACTTTGGATGAGTCATTTAATCTTTCTGGATTTGAGGGCCCTTATTTGTCTAAATGAAATGATAATTCCCATTCTGCCTCCTGCCACATGGGGAGGAAGGGGGGAGCTGCCACTGACGAAGTACTTCCTAGGCCACGATGAGGGGATGGGACCAGATGATTTCTCAGGGGCTTCTCCGTTCTGAAATGTTACTCTTCTAATAAACGGGATAAACCTGAGCTCGCTTCTCTGGAGGAGCAGGGGTGTATGAAAGGAGTACGAATATTCTAACTCTTAGGGAAATTAGATAGTCCTGTAGTCTCACTGAGAAAAGTGTAAAAAAAAAAAAAGGTTATAAAGTGGGGGGAAGAATGATGGTTTCGGCTTTCCCAACAGGCATTTGTGTTTTATACAGTGAGTTTCCTCCAGGTGGGCACCTCAGGTGAGCATCTTGATCTAGCCAGACTCAGCCCTTGAACCCTCTCAGCTCCAGCTGTTTACCATCTGTGAGATCAGCATGCATCCCTGCTCTGACGGCACCACAGAAGTGCTGTGCGCCCACATGAGCTCCCCACTGAGACCCGCCTTTGCCATGGGATCTGTTCCATGCCGGAGGGGGTGGGTGGGAATATTGCCTCTTGCCAACAAAGGTATCGTCGGATGGAAGGTCCTTCTGGGTAGCTTATCTTAGCCCCGGACACTCTCCAGTTCTCATTTCTGCCATTTTTCTGTCCTAGATTTACTATTCTGAAGGTGGACAAGCTGTAGCCATCGGGCAATTTAAAGATCGAATTGTAGGGTCCAACGATCCAGATAACGCATCTATCACCATTTCGCATATGCAACCAGCAGATAGTGGTGTCTACGTCTGCGATGTTAACAACCCCCCTGACTTTGTTGGAAAAAATCAAGGCATCCTCCAAGTCAATGTGTTAGGTATGGGCAATTTTTTCTGTTTTTTTTTTTTTTTCTCTTCTTGGAACAACTTAGGACCCTCGATGAGCCAAGGCAGTGAATTATGGTGCTAATTAAGTCCCAGGGGGTGAATATCCTCCCTGCTCCTTTTCTTGTTGGGGAAATAGAGACACACCACCAACCCAACCCTTAGAGTAATACTGAGAAATCACTCACAAAACATGTTGAAACAATTGCCAAACCAAAAGTGCTGCCAAACCGACAGACAGCAGAAGATGACCCAAACCTCCTGGGATCCGCGTCTCTGAAGGGAGGAACGAGGACAGATGGGACGATGCACCGTCCCCACTAAATGATCACTAGCAACTCCTTCGGAGGGAACCTCTGATGAGAGCTAGTCCTAGCTGGGGGAGACAATTGTCCATTTATTATCTCTCCTAAGCCAGCTACAATTCCCACCATGAACTCATTCTTTTGAGTAAAGGCAGGAGGGTCGCTTTTAAAAACGTTAGTATTATCTGGAAAAAAGGACCACAGGTTAAGCCGCGGAGGAGAATTTATACACAGATATTCATTACGTGACATTCGGCAAGTCATATCTGCTTTTCAAATGCACTTGGAGTGGTTCATTTATACAGTATTTACTGAGTGCTTCCTATTTGTGCCAGGACCCATGAAGTTTACAATGATGGAGGCATGGTTTCTGCTCTTGGAGAATTCATAGTTTTGGGAGATGTCTAGCACTCCTTCCAATCTCTGAGAGGACAATGGGAGTTTTGCTCCTGTCTGGAGGCCTAGCAAGGTCTTGTCTGCAGGCCTTTGGAAGTACTGAAGAGAGAGAGGAAAGGGCTGTCAACCCTCCCCGATTAATCAGTTGAGCTAAGGGCTCTCCCATTTCTAAGTAACTCCAAACGGAGCTGATCTAGTCATTGTTCCTTTCAAGCTGTGTACATCCATCACAGGAAAGGAGGAACTAGATCAAACCAGGAACCTGATAATTGGGTGGCTTGGAAAAGCAGCAATTGGTAAAAGGTGCACACCTAGGAGAACCGTCCAGAGTTGTCCGAGCTTGCCCCCCAGGTGAGGCCCCAGATGAGGTTTGCCACTGCATCTACCCACCTGGAAAGGAGGGAAAGGTAATCAGGAGCTGAGTTTTAAGAGTGGGGAGCTCGATCTTGCCTTTATTTTGCTGAGCCCAATGCTAGGCATTGGGGTACAGGGGGAAGACAGGAGAATTACACACAAGCCCTTTCCTGGGAGAGTTGATGTTCCAGTTCGGAAGATGAGTCATTTACCTGGGAACTAAACAGTGCAGCACAGACGCTAGGAGTCCGAAGGCTTAGGTTCTAGCCCGTGCTTTGCTACTCAGTGGCCTCAGGCACCTCAGTCCACCTTTTTCTGGCCATTTTGAGATGGAATTGTAAACCCCGTCTTCACGGGTTTGTTATGAGGATCAAACGATAGACGGAGAGTCCACATTCAAAGCACTTGAGGGATTAGTCCTCTCTTGGTTTCCTGCTGCTCCTGGGCTCTGGGTTGTCCTGACCAGAAACAACCTAAATAAGCCAAGCCTCTTTATCTCTGAGCTTCCAAAAAGCTCAGAGATAAAGTTAGACAGGAAGGTTAATATTCTTAAATTTAAAGCTCAGAGAATCCTGTCAACTTCTATAAGAAATTGAAGGTCATTTCCTCTTTGAGTTGCTTTCCCATGAGTCTTTGGGTCACTTGTTCCCACAATGACTGTCACAACTTTTCCTTAAGCATCCAGGATCCAGGCAAGGTAAACGGCAGAAGAGTCTGTAGATTATCTTGTTTGGGAACTCTCACGAATTCTATTTTTATTAATTGGGATAAGAACCAAGACCTTCTACAAATATTTGCTTTCTGGAAATCTTGAGCCTGGTAATTTTCTCTAAAAATCGCAGAGGCTGTTGGCAGTTCTGAAGTTCCATGGCCTATGAGTGCCTATCCTGCTTGTCCTGACTGAGGGGTGGGGTGTGGGGGGTGCAGGGGGGTAAGGGAGGCCAACTGTGGGGAGACGTGTTGATATTTCCTTAGCGACCACGCCAGGCATTTACCAGAGACATGCCATGATGCAGTGATGGATGGAGATCCCATGCATTCACTCCTTCATGCATAAATTCATTCAACAAACCCTGACCACACGTGTGGTTCCTGTGCTACGTAACAGAGATGGAAAGATGTAAAAGATAGGGTTTCAGCCCTCCAAAGTTTTGAGAATAGGAGCTGAGGTGGCAGGGCACAATTTAGGTGAAGGAAACAGCAATGAGCAAAGGCTTAGGTGGTTTGGACGACCGTTCATTTGACAGGCTTCCATTAGGTATGACGGCCTTGGAAAACTGCATCTCTGAAAAATAACCAGGTAGAAGTTTGAATAATTATTTTGTATGCATTTGGAATGAGCATCATATTCCTTCTGTGATTTGGCACCTAAAAAGAAAATGATGAATTTAGAGAAGGCTTGGGGACGCAATGAAGCGTTTTCATTGATTTTCTGAGGTGAGCCTCTCCCTCCCACTCCCATTCTGCTGAAAGCAATAATGCTAAATGGGAGATCAATGGCTTTGCCAGTAAAACATCCAAGTTCTACTGGGGACGTTAGCTGGATGAAATGTCAATTCAATCCTGATTCAGTAGTTCTAGAAAATATATAGGTTTGGGATATGGTTCAAAGTGATACGCTAAGTGTTTTGTTAATAAAAAATAAAGGAAGGAAACTGTGTTCAGAAAAAAAATTTAATTTTCTGTTCAAATTCTGTAAAGGCTGTCAAGTCATCATGGTTTGAAATAGACAGTATCTCATGTGATGGTTGCAATGGACTTCTGGTTAAGTAGCCCAGCTTAGGGTAAGCAAATCGAATGAGATGTCTGCACCCGAGAAAATCAATGGTAAGGAAAAGAGAATAAAGAGCTAAAGGGAAAAAATACTTATTTTTAAAAAAGATTTTATTTATTTATGTGTCAGAGAGAGAGAGAGAGCACAAGCAGGGGGAGTGGGAGCCAGAGGGAGAAGCAGGCCCCCCACTAAGCAGAGAGCCCAATACGGGGCTTGATCTTAGGACCCTGGGATCATGACCTGAGCCAAAGGCAGACACTTAACCGACTAAGCCACCCAGGCATTCCGAAAAATACTTATTTTCATTTAAAGCCACCTGTTTAGAAGACAGGGATGGTGAAGGGTTTCAAAGGGTTACAGCCATCTCTGTCTTCTTGATCCTGTGTACAGCGGGCTAGAATATAAGACTGGAAGATCGACTTCAGTAGAAAACTATAAGATGTGGCAGGAGAAATTAGTCCTGCCCATGGGCAACAGCAATTCCACGTGCAAGGCACTTACAGACATCTAAATTCAATATGTTTGGATTAGTTGGAAGTCAGACGGTCTCTGGTTCACATTTACACACATGGGTCAGCTGAGGGTTGGTGAGGTTAGGTTACTTGCCTAAACACCTCTAGAGGAAAGTTGCAGAGAGGAGTCTGCCTGGACCCAGCACTGTGCTCCTGACTGCCGCCTCCAAGGTAAGAGCATTTACGGTACAACTAGCCTAAGCTAGAGGACCTGGGGGTCTTCGGAGGGTTTTATACCTATGTTAAGATAAGCAAGGATGAGTCGGTAAGTACTGAAATTCGGATTATTATCTATATGTAACACACAGCTTAGAATAAGCTGTGAGCAGTAAGACGAATGAGGAAATTCAGATCCTTGGTTTCCCACAGGACCCATCCACGGAGATGTTTCATGAACAGCTAAGATTCAGTATGTCCCCAGATGATGGTATCATCGCCCCTTTCTCCTCCTCCCTCCATCCCGGAAAATCTGCCCCTCCCTGGTTTATCTCGGGATGGCATGTACCCAGTCCCAATCAGAAACCTGGGAGCCATCCCTGCCTGCGCCCTCTTCCTCATGCCCCCTATTCGTTGGGCCACCAAGTGCCATCGAGTCTATTTCCTTGAGACCTCTGGACTCTGCCTCCTCCTCTCCCTTGCTTCAGGCACCCCCAGCGTGCATGCAAACTGTCTAAAGTAGTAAAAATGACCACCATTCTTCCCCTACTTAAATTCCTTCTGTGGTCCTCCTGCTCTCTGTATCAAATACATGAAATACAAAGCCTTCCAAGCTGTAGCCCCTGCTGCTCTCTGGCCTTATCTGCTGCTACTCCCCTCACCCCACTTCAGACGTTACTTGGGCATTTCTGGTGCCTAGTCCAGTGCCAGGCACACCAGAAGGCACACAAGTCAATGCTTGTGGAGTGAAAGATGAATAAAGATTTTGGCTTTGTGTAGCACACCCCCTTTAAAATGGGCTTCCCCGACCGATGAGGAATGCAGGCCAATTCAGACCCTCCAATAATTTTGGGTCACCCACCCCCAGAGAAATAAATGTCCAAACGTGACTCCTAAAGGAAAAGAAAAATATAGCATTGATAAAACAAAGATTGTAAAAAGAATAAGTAAGAACTTAATCTCAAAGTATCTAAGGGTTCTATTTTCCTTTAAAACTGGGCTCCAAAAGTATAAACTGTGACTGTAGTCATTTAGTGTTTGCTTACATTTGGCTGTTTTAATAAAGGCATATTTTAAGACACAATGCGGAAATTCATGGTCATGAATCTGGGGAGGGAGGCAGACGGCAGAGATGCTGCTAGAATCCTAATGGCCTGGTGCCTGGCAGATCCTTGAACCTGAAGTGCTCTACTCCCACCTGGCGGTACAATCGGAAAACGGTTACATGAAGTTCTTAAAGCTTTCAAAACTGAGCGCCCAGCAGGGTAGTGCACAAAATGACAGTAGGAAGTGGCCGCAGATTGTGACAGGTTGCAGCTCCCCCTGCAGCATTTTTACTCTGTGTCATTGCCTTACAGTCAAACCTTCTAAGCCCTTTTGCAGCATCCAAGGAGTACCAGAGACTGGCCATCCGATATCACTTTCTTGCCTCTCTGTTCTTGGGACACCTTCCCCTCTGTACTACTGGTATAAGCTCCAAGGTGGAAACATCATCCCAGTGAAAGAAAACTTCAGTAAGTCCAGCCCTCCGCAGCCCCTGGCAAGGCCTGGTGTGTGTGGTTGGCTGACGGCACGCGTGTGGGGCTGGTTGCTCGTCTTTAGAGCTCAGTCTTCTGGGAAGGGTGGGGGGGGGCAGATCTCCCAGCAAGAAGACTGTGGTCTGGTCTTTTCCCCGACCTCTGGAAGTCAAGCCCGTTTCTGGGTCACTCAGAGGCGGCGGGTATGGAGGAAAGAGGCATGGTCCCAGGTGGGCTACCTTTGGAAGAGTTCAGAGGGGTCTAGTGGGACACTGGACAGCTCAAGAAAGGGGGGCCAATGTGAGGGAGTGGGTGGGCACGGAGTGATTGGGCTACAGTGACATGATCTGTACCCCCCATAAGAGATTTCAAGTCTATTTCCTGTTTTTGACAGACCCAGCCACTGGGACTTTGGTTATTGGAAATCTGACCAGTTTTGAACAAGGTTATTACCAGTGCACGGCTAGCAACAACCTTGGCAACAGTTCCTGTGAGATTGATCTAACTTCTTCCCGTGAGTTGATCATCCGACTTTAACGCACTTTCTCCTTAAGTCAAGTATCCTGGGCCTGCCAACCAAGTGAATTAATTAGGATCCCTGCTTAGTCCTTCCTGCCTCTCTGGCGATTTTGGTGGTTTATTTATAGGTTGATATGCTGAATTATTACCATCCTAATATCTAATGTTTACACAGTACTTAATATGTGCCATACACTGCCTTAAAGCATTTACAAAAATTTTGTTTAACCCTCACAAAATTTCTAAAAGTAGATATTACTGCTTAATAAATAAAACAACAGCCCCACTGATAATACCAGGCTGGATTTTCTTTGTGATGCTCTTGGTGAATCCAGGGGAAACCGGCAATCTGTGTCGAACACGGAGCTCGCAGACTTTCCAGTGTTTCAGTAATTCATTAAGATCTGCCTCCAATAATAGTAGTAATAATCACACTTGTACCTACAGTCACAGTGGCTAATATTTGTGGAGCACAAATTAGGTGCCAGGCACGTGGCCAGGTGCTGTGAGCATTACCTCAGTCAATCGTCTAACCACCCTGTCTAGGAGGCACAATATATTGTTAGCCTCATTTTAACTGAAAAGGAAACTGAAACTCAAAGAGGTAAGTGACTTCAAGGTCATCCAGTTAGTGACTGGCAGAGCCAGGATGCCTTTATTTTTATTTTTCCTAAAGATTTTATTTATTTGTTAGAGAGAGGGAGGGAGCACAAGCAGGGGGAGTGGCAGGCAGAGGGAGAAGCAGGCTCCCCACTGAGCAAAGAGCCCAATGCCGGGCTCAATCCCAGGGCCCTGGGATCATGACCTGAGCCCAAGGCAGATGCTTCGCCCACTGAGCCACCCAGGCATCCAGCCAGGATGCTTTAAACCACAACCTTCCAGTTCAAAGGTGCTTAATTACTAAGCATAGACTCGAGGACCTGGAGTTGTCAAACAAGGCCAGTTGGGGGCAAGCTCTCACAAGGGATATCTTGCCACACCTTTTATTTTTTTAAAGATTTTGTTTATTCAAGAGAGAGAGCATGATGGGGAAGAGGAAGGGGAAGGGACAGGGGCGGAGGAAGCAGCAGACTGCCCGCTGAGCAGGGAGCCTGCCGTGGGGCTGGATCCCAGGACCCCAGGATCATGACCTGAGCTGAAGGCAGACGCTCAACCGACTGAGCCACCCAGAGCGCCCCTTGCCACACCTTTGAATGATCACTTAGTAACACTTAGGATCATGTCATCTATTCATTATTCCTAACTCACTTTGAATCTGTGACTCATACGCACCGTATCCAGGTGGCCAGTTCCCTTGGATCATTGCTCTCCTATGAAACTAAGCTTTCTTCCTTTCGCTTGTCCTGTAATCAAACATTTTCCAATTCTGGGTTGCTTCTTCAATCACCTAATTTCTATTCGAAGGTGAAGAGACGTCTTTTGGGTCTTCGTCTGTGGTCTCATCCTCCGCCTCGTCCCTCGGTCATTTCTGCTGTGTATCTCTGTATCTTCCCCAATCCCGTTTTGCCTTTCCAGAAGTAGTCACGCTGTACCTGTAGAGACTCAAGAGTTGTACTTGAGTCTTGCTTCCCCTCAAATACTCTTTTTAAATGATGTTGGCATTTGGTAGCCTGCTGGCCCGCCTGCCTGCCTTCCTTCCTCCCTCCCTTCCTGCCTGCCTGTCTCCCTCCTCCAAACCTTAACTGGATATCTACTCTATGCCAGGAACGCTCATAGGTGATGCAGATGCAGAGATTAATAAGATCTATATCTTACTTAGCTAGAGGAACAAACAGTAAAATGTGTTAAGTGCTAGAATAGCCATCTGTACAGGGTCTCCAGGACACTAAAGGAGAAACAATTAATCATGCTTATAGAACCAGGGCCAGCTGTATCAAGAAAGTGCTATTTGAGCTGGATCTTGAGAGAACTTGCAAAGCCTGTTTCTTTATCTATAAAATAGGGATGAAGGTGAAAGGCAGCTGATGGATGATGACACTACAGCAGCAGGCTTAGAAGGGCAACCAGTCCATGCTGGGGGAGGAGGATGGAGGGTTCCAGAGGGATGTCTCCAAGGGAAAAAAATCATAAGAAACCAATAGATTATCTGATGGGTTTACATCTACGGAAAGGAGTTTTAACAGTTTTGGTGGAGATTTGGGGGGTTAGTAGTAATACGTGTTTAAAAAATCGCCAAATGAGGCAATTATTAACCTCAAAGACAAATTTTAATTGTACAGGAATCATAATATGGGGGCGACTGGGTGGCTCAGTCGGTTAAGCGTCTGATTCTTGATCTCGGCTCAGGTCTCAATGTCAGGGTTGTGAGTTCAAGCCCTGAGTTGGGTAAAAACCAAGAATCATAGGATGTACTATATGTTCTGCAGCTGTGAATGATACTTACATAGTCATAATCCTGTGACCTTTGATGTCACCACAACTTGTGCTCTGCCTACATCCGGAGAATCCGGGAGTGGGGTGGAGTAAGAAGGCAATCCCCACTGTTCCAGGGTAGGAAGTCATCAAAAAATGACAAACATTGGAAAATTCAAACAAGCACAATAGAAACATGGGGGCAAATAGCAGATGATTAAAGAAAAAGAGTTAAGAGTGGTTGCCTGTAGTGAATGAGACACAGAGACGGGGAGGAGCGAGGACGGGGACTGCTGCTTCTTTGCTAGAAGTCTAGTAGAACAGTGTGACTTTCCAAGTCATGCACACGGATCCCTTTAATCCTAAGAAGTTGAAAAAATGACCAGGCAACTCAACTAGCCCCTCATCTCAAAATATAAGACGTCCAGCCTTGTTTGAAGGGAGGTGGGTGGGGACGGGCCCACTGGAACTCAGGCAGGGTCTCCCAGGGACAGTGGAAGGGTGTTCAGCTGGATCATCGCCCATTCGTTGAGTTTTTCCATAGACTGATCGAATAAACCAGATGCCTGTTTATGGAAATGGGCATATCCTTTTCCAGTGGCCAGAATGCATGAGGCTCCTTGGCGAGCATGGCATCCGTGGGAGAGGTTTTTAGGGACCGACTTCACCTGTGCTCCAGTAAGCCTGGTGAAATGCCCCTGCCTCTAACAGAGGTCCTTTCTCCCGTTACCAGATTGTAGCTCTGTGGTGTTTCTTTCATTGATCAAGCAGATGCCCACTGAAGGCTCACTTCCCTCAGCCCCGTTTTGAAAGTGAGCCCCGTGCCCGCCTCCCCCAAGTTGGCATATGTCTTCTTTATGTGTTATCAGTGTGCAT
Source organism: Ursus maritimus (assembly GCF_017311325.1). Taxonomy (NCBI): domain Eukaryota; kingdom Metazoa; phylum Chordata; class Mammalia; order Carnivora; family Ursidae; genus Ursus; species Ursus maritimus. The sequence goes on along the minus strand of NW_024423319.1, from coordinate 40,045,601 downwards.
GGCTGAGCTCCACAGTTGAGCCAGGGCGAGTCCAACTGGCAGAGTTCTAGGGGTTTCCAGCCTATACAAGTCATCGTCCGCACCCCGTGAGGGCTCCAGATATTCCAAACTGGTCACAAATGTGCACGTGTGAGGCAGACAGTATGTTCCACTTTACCAACCAGCTGCTTGTTTCTTCCAGATCCGGAAGTTGGCATCATCGTTGGGGCGCTGGTGGGTACCCTAGTGGGTGCTGCCATTATCATCTCTGTTGTGTGCTTCGCAAGGAGCAAGGCAAAGACAAAGGGGAAGGAAAGGAAGAGAAATTCAAAAACCAGCACAGAACTCGAGTAAGATCTTACTTTGTTGTCTTTACTTGCACGCTGACGTCTGTCGGGCGTAGCTCTCTCGGCCAGCTCTTCCTCAGCGCCCTCTTTAGACCGACATAACAGAGGTGTCTTTCTGCTCCCCCTCGCTGCTTCTCTAAAAGAAGGGTGGCAGCAGCTATCAGTTCCTGACAACTGTGTGCCAGACTCTGCTCTATGCTTTATGTCTATCAACTCGTTTAACCACCTTTGGGATACTAGTTTTTCTCTCTTGGACTCTCATTCTCTTGTCGAGACCTAACCTCTCTGGTTGGGAGAGAAGACGAACTCGTGTTCTGGCGGGGAGTCAGAATATCAGACATCACAGAGGTCCTGAGCAGATTGGAACCTGTGGTCGCTGAAGCTACGGAGCCTAGGGCTCCGCATGAAATGCTGAACCCTAACTCGTTCTTCCCTGGGCCTTCTTCCTGCAGACCAATGACAAAGATAAACCAAAGCACAGACCTCGAGGCAATGCCCGCAGAACACGTTATCCAACTAGAAGCGACTCTGCCGCCTTCTGGCCATGAGAATGCCCCCGAGACCCTCCTGGGGCCAGATCACGAGCCCACCCCCGAGCCTGAGCCTGAGCCTGTCGGGGAGCCTGCCCCACAGCCTGCCCCGGCGCCAGAGGCTGGCCCCGTGCCTGAGGTTGAGATAGAGCCGGAGCCGGAGCCGGAGCCGGCGCCCGAGGCGGAGTCGGAGCCCGAGCCCGGGATTGTCATGGAGCCCTTGTGTGACAGGGAAAAGGGAGTGAATAAGCCATAGGCTGGTAGCCTGAGTGCAGTGTTCATCAGTGAGGGACCCATCACTGGCGTTTGGAGTTCAGTTGCCCTAACCAGTCTCCCGGCACGGCCCTGTCTTCTGACCCACCCTCTTCTGACAAGGTGCTCCTACCATCGATACAAAAATAAACAGGTCAAGATGAATGCATGGGTTCCTGCGTTACTTACACTTTTACTAACATGTACGCGTAACTAATGACAAAGCAAGTGATTTCTACTTCGGTTGACGGCGTTTTGCAGCGACATCTACACTGTACTTCGGAAAATCTTATTTCTCTATTTTCAGCTACTCTGTTATATTCCGCATGCACACATGACAAGGTGGCATTCATTGGATTCAATATGATTCTTAGGACCCGTTGTCAGGCCTTCCCTAATTCATTTTCACATTGGCCATGAAGACAAGAATTGGCCAGCATTCTCTCAGAGACTGGGGGAAAATAAATCCTCAAAAATTCCAGAGGAGAATATGTAAAGGGTACATATTAAAACAAGGTCTTAAAATCAGTGCTTCATTTATCATATTAGATTTCCCAAGGAACCACCCTGCTATACAGGATCTTGAGCATAGCAAAATTTTTAAATAACCTAATTTTTCAATGCAAGATAATGTACACGCAAACAATTCCAAGTAACATTTTCCATTGGCGACTACGACATGTTGGTATCATGTGGGTGATGTACAATTTGGCTTTTAATGAGACATTAAGTTACCACCACGTCTGATGCTATCTACTTTAGAAGGGCCAGAATAGGAAACTGTTCTAAATGAACACTTAAGATCTGTTTTAGATAATCCGAACTAATTATTTAATCTGTTTCACTGTTGGATAGTCCACATTAATAGATACCATTCTTGTACAAATGCTAAATATTAACTAACATGCTAAAATGTTTCTTCCATCGATCATATTTTCCCCACATTCCACCTTGAAGAAATTTATAGGTAGACTTTTTCATTTGTGTAATCAGATTTTAAATCTTATTTTGAGGCTCAATAAATAATACTCAATAAAATCGTATTTGAATGATCCTAAGGTCAATCTTTTTTTTTAAATTTTTTTATAATAATTTTTTTTTTACATTATGTTAGTCACCATACAGTACATCCCTGGTTTTTGATGTAAAGCTCGATGATTCATTAGTTGCGTATAACACCCAGTGCACCATGCAATAGGTGCCCTCCTTACTACCCACCACCGGTCTATCCCATTCCCCCAGCCCCTCCCCTCTGAGGCCCTCAGTTTGTTTCTCATAGTCCATAGTCTCTCATGTTTCATTCCCCCTTCTGATTACCCCCTTCTTTATCCCTTTCTTCTCCTTAAGGTAAATCTTTTATTAACGTTATTTTGACAAATACTTCACGTACAATAAAGCACACACATTTCAAGTGTACCATTTGATGAGTTTTGACAGACATACATGCCCATGAAACCATCACAATTTAAACAGAGCATTTCCATCAATCCAAAGCGTTTCCTATGCCTGTTTGTGCAATCCCACCTTCACTCCGGCCCTAGGGACCAGTGATTTGCTTTCCATCATTAGAGATTAGCTTTGCCCTTTTCTTGACCTTTGTATAAATGCAGTCATACAGTCTGTACTTGTTTTGTCTGACTTCTTTCCAAGGTGAATCCTTTTTAAATGAAGTAATGAATCTCTAACTTATTAGATCCCGATTTTCATGTAGGGGATTTTCTTAAGCTGAGAAGCCCTTTATACAGAGAACGTACCTACACGCTAATTGAGATAGGGCCTTCATCAGCTTTAAGGTAGATTGAATTTAACATTTACACTTGTCTGGGGCCATTGAGAGAAATAACAAGCTTTTACTCAGGTATTTTCTTTGATGTGTCAATTTTCAGCCAATTGTAGGGATTTTTTGAAGCATCTATAATTCCATTCACATGAAATATATTGTTATGATACATAGAGTGTGATGGGTCCAGTAAGCAAAATGATGGTTTTAAGAATGATCTAATATTTAAAGATTAAAAACTAAACACCAGCAGTGTAAAAATCTCAATTACCAGAACACCAAAGTAGCTGGAATTCACTTTCCTCTCCCACTTCTACACTTAGAGGCAAATCAGAAGAAAAGAGACTAATATAGAACAGTCAATAGCTATACCCCCAAATTTCTGATGGATCAGTGCTGAGCAGGAAGGAAGTCACTCCTGGTGATCTTACAGAACCCTGTCCTTATTAGCATTGTTCTGGTCAAAATACTGGTGAATAGTTGGATTTAGTGGTTTTCAACTTTTGAGGTCATGGATCACCTTGAAAATCTGTCGAAAACTCTGGACCCCTCTCCATTAGAACACTTATATACACAAAGTGTCATGTACAGTTTTAGGTAAATTACAGACTCCCTGAATCCAAGATTAAGAACTAGTGACCTAGATAAAAACACAGAAGGGACACTTAACAAATGTGTGGATGCCTTCCTCCTGGGGAGAACAATTACTATGTTGTATGACTCAGAACAATCTCGAGAGCCTGGAAGTTGAGCTGAAATCAAACAGGAATGGAGGGGAAAGTCCAGATTTAAAAATATAGAGTACATGTTGCCCATGCAGAAACCTTAGCTGGGCAAGGCTGGGAAGGCGAGGTTACTCTGAAGTGGTATCTTTGGATCTCTCCTTTCAGTGCCCTTCCTGGCCATCTGGCACCTTATTTTCCAGACACCCAGGATTCTCATGCACCTACCAGCTCAGTGACCCACTCAGCTCTGCAGCCCTCAGGCAGAATTCATTGCTCAGGACCTACCTCTACCCTTGGCACCACTTTATTTTCTACAGATTTTATTTATTTATTTGAGAGAGCGAGAGAGAGAACACACTGAGTGGGGGGGGGAGAGGGGCAGAGGGAGAGAATCTTCAAGCAGACTTCCCGCTGAGCGCAGAGCCCGTTGTGGGGCTCGATCTCAGGACTCTGAGCTCATGACCTGAGCCAAAATAAAGAGCTGGACACTCAACTGACTGGGGCCCATTTTAAAAAGCAGCTGTTCTGTGACCTGTTCTTGTCTAGTGACCACGATCTTTTATCATCCGGTGATGATTTTTGGATTGATAATGAGCTAGCTCTCTTTTGAGTATTTACCTTTTGAACGGAGACTCTGGAACACAGGGGATTCCTTAATCCAGAGTCTAAATGGTGGAATTTCAAGCACTGGAACAATCCGGAGGGGAGCTATTTCTGGAAAAAGGAACCTTCTTGCATCAAACCATGTGGGTTATCATCTACTCTACCTACTTGTAAGGCCACTCGGGCTGAGTGCAAGTTTCATCTCGGTCTCCTCAGTCTTCTATTAGCATATCCATAATACACCATGTATTTGTTTGTGATAAATCCTGAGACCCTGTAAAATATGAAATAGTAACAAAATTTTCACTAAAGTTTACTTGGGCAGGAAAACGGGCTCATGTTAAAGAGCTTTCCAACAAGCAAAGGTGGATCAGAAAATAAGTAATGGAATGGGTCATTACCCACACATTCTGATTACACTTCGATTATTTCAGCATAATTCTCATTCAGAGAGGGTACCATCAGATTTATTTTGCCGTAGAGAGTTAAAATTTAAGTGGGTGTTCCCCAAAGCAGCCTTGGGTTTCTTTTTTTTTTTTTTAAACTTAATCAACACTGTTTATTCACTTTTATTGAAAAGATAACATTTTAAATTTTTCTGGAAAAAAAGAGGAAAAAAAACCTAGAATGCCATCTTCTTAAGTCAACCACTACCTTCATTTTAGCATAGTTACTTTCAGTCCTCAATTACGTACAAACTTAATTTCTGGCGATATAATCAAAATGCATATTCAATTTCAAACATAAGCTCTAGAACAAATCGAAAGAGAGATAAATAAATGAAAGTTTTCAAAAGCAAGCTTGCTTTCTTGCTCTTTCTTTCCTCTTTCTTTTTATATATATATTTTTTTATAATAATATTTTTTATTATATTACGTTAGTCACCATACAGTACATCCCTGGTTTCCGACATAAGGCTCGATGATTCATTAGTTGTGTATAACACCCAGTGCACCATGCAATACGTGCCCTCCTTACTACCCATCACCGGTCTATCCCATCCCCCCACCCCCCTCCCCTCTGAAGCCTTGGGTTTCTTAACCATTCACTTCTCGCTATGCCAAAAGATTTCCAGGAACTTGCCTCATCTCTTTGTTTCTGCACTTAGCAACTAGGATATGCTAAAATCAACAGAACAGCTTTTTGGCTGTAGGTCCTTATTCTACCTCAAATTCATCTGTTTATTCAGTCATCCACCGGCTATTTTAATGGACTGAACGGCTACTATGAACCAGGTACTGTGGCAGGTGCTACGATGATGAGCAGAATCAGAGCTAGCTCTTGTCCCCGAGGAGTCTACAGCCTTGCTAAATGGGACAAGTTCTTGCCTGTTATCAACAGTAGTGTGCTGACAGCAGGCAAGAAAGGCTGGAATTTGTACTGCACGGGAGAGGGCCTCCAAATTACAGGGGTCTATGAGGAAAAGGGACTAAAACATAGTGATTCTTGACCAGTAGCTAAGAAGTCATGTACACTGATATCTCCAATGGCCTTCAGAGTACCAGGTGACCTCTGCCTCCAATACACACTGGGAAGTTAGTATTTGCAGCTTTTACCCTGGAACTTTGTGTAACTTGGGCTTGATGTGCTTTCACTAAGAAAAGCTAGAAGAGCTACGAGGGAGCTTTGAGAGAATAGCACTCGACCTTCTTCAACTGCAGCATACCCGAGGGTCATAACACACACAGTGGCCCACGCCTGGTTATGATGGGGTGGAGGGGGGAGATAGTAAGAGAGTTACCTTCTTAGTTGGGGAGACAGGAAGGGGTAAACATGGTTTAAAATTTGGATCATTCCTACGTATCCCCACCCAATGCCCGGAAGAGACTCCCTGAGTGACAGAGAAAATAACCTGCCTGAGATTATACCAAATCAACTAGATCTCAGTGTAATGCTCTTTCAACAGCAACAAATTAATTTCAATGAAACAAACCCAAAGTTGTAGTAATAAAAGATTGTTTTACGATGTCTATGGGCTGGAAACAGGTTAGAGGGTCTCATGAAAGGTTCAATCCAGTCAATGATCAATAATCTTGTCTTTGAAGCTTTGGTTTCCACAAGAAAAAACAAAACAAAGACTTAGGGGATGTTAACGAAGGTTCCAGGAAACCAAAAACAAACCACCAAAGTAAAGAAAAGCAGGCAGGGAAGGCGGAAGGCGTGGGGTGTGGGGGAGGGGGAAGGTGCTACAACTCTCAGGTTATTATCAAAATGCCACAGTGCTTTGCATTTGGTCCAGTTTTTGACTAGGGGCAGACAGAAAATGGACCAGGATCCAGGAAAGCTAGATTCCTCTGGCTCTGGGTGTTTTTCCAACTGTAAGATGGAGATGATTTTTTTCCTTCTTAAAGGCTTCAGTGGAGAATGGCTTATAAATATTTATAAATGATATAGCGTGGTAGAACTATACTGTTGTATAACCACATCCTCCTGATAATTGGTCCAATATTCTTTTTTCTCTTGACCAGAGAGATCCTTAACCTTTTGGGGAGTCACAGATCCCTCTGAGAGTCTGGTGAAAGCTACAGAACCCTTTTCCCAGAAAAATGTGCATACAATTTTCTGCAATTTCAGGCAGTCAGAACTGTGAAGCTGGAGCCATAGAACCCAAAGTCAAGAGCCCCCACACGGTATCACACCTGCCCACAGACTGACCTGGGGGCTTGACAGTGTAATACGTTATGGAAACAGAAAGTAGCAGACAGCCGTCGTGACTTCACTGTAGTTGATGCAGTTAAGAAATGGGGAAATCAAAACACAGGGGTCAGAGTTAAACTGCGAAGTCAAAGATTATGAAGTAAAATGCTGATTTACCCTGAGTATCACAGAAACTCAAACTGTGGATTCCCTCCAACAGATACTTACACTTTTTTTCCCCCACTGTTCCTATTAACCTGCACCTTTCAGCTTAAATTCAGTTAAGCTTTACAACTGAAATTCTCATCTTTCTTGAGTTCATTTGGAAGCAACTGTAAAACCTGCTAACCTTGAATCAGCTTCATCTCTACTGGGTTCCTATATGAACAGATAATCTGATCAGTACCCAGGGCCATCAATATCCTTATAATATATAGTTCATATTTATAAAATGCCAATAGCCTACAAATTAACTGAGGCTTGGTTCCATCTGTTTCTTTTTTTTTAAGATTATTTATTTGACAGAGAGAGACAGAGCCAGTGAGAGAGGGAGCACAAGCAGGGGGGAGTGGGAGAGGAAGAAGCAGGCTCCCAGCGGAGGAGCCCGATGTGGGGCTTGATCCCAGGACTCCGGGATCATGCCCTAGCCGAAGGCAGACGCTTAACGACTGAGCCACCCAGGCCCCCCATCTGTTTCTTATTAAAGAACTAGGACCAGTTTTCTTTCACACTCACAAAGCCGATTACCTCAGACACTAAAGTCAGTGTTTGTGAGAGTTAAATGCCTTCAGACCTAACAGGCCCGATTAGATTAGATACTTTACTCTCTGTTCACTGCTAAAAACCACTGGAAAGAAATTATTTCCCCTCTCATCAATTCCACCCCTGGCATTCAATGGACAAACATTTCGTTGCATAAGAAATGCTTCCTTGATTACTACTTGTGAAGATCAGCACTCCAAATATTTATGTAAAGGCTTTTTATATTACCAACCACACCGCTCGTGTTTGCAGAACTCCTCTCAGCTGCTGGCCGTGAAGTCTCTGACCCACAATTAATGCAAGTTTGTGGGCTCACTAGGATCACTTATTTCAAGCAATATTTGCAGCATGAGATTCAAATTTAAAAAAATAATTTGTGGAGTCACTTGGAGTTCATTAGATTTTATGACCAGCAATCATTTACGTTGTTTCCCTAAATTGAGATCAAGGTTACACTTATTTTCTTTTGCTCTGCATTTAATTAGCAATTCAGAAGATTACTATTTTTAAAGATTTCAGCTGCAGCTCAAGCTTCGCTAATTTTATTGACTTCAGAGCTAGCAAAAACAGAAATGTCTTTTTGAAGGACTTTGAGGCTTACATGGGGTGTCTCACTGATTTGAAAGACAAACTGCGAGATTCTCTCAACATTTTATTTTTTGTTTCCGAAATACAAATCAAAATACATTTTTGTTACATATCACATTAACGAGTTTGACATTTCTTCCCAATACAGGATGACTTAATATAGGTACTTTAAAACTTCTGTTTTAAAAACAATACATTTTATTTTGGAGGGAAAGAGCCCATTAAAAAGACACACGGGTACACAGGCTCTTATTTTTCATTATTTTAGTGTTTAGGAATTTTGGACTTGGATAGCATGCCCTCCAATTGAAAATTTGGTCCTTTAAAATATATACGTATTCCCCCATAACAAAAATAAAATTGAAGTGTATTGTTGAGAAAACAGAAATTTTTGGTATAGGCTTCTGAGTGAGCTTGAGAGACAAGTTAGGATGCGTTTCAACTGGACAGTGGAACATTCGTGAACCTACTTAGAAATACGTGACAGAACAAACGGCCTGGTGTTATCAGGGTTGTTCTGCCTCAGAGGGCAGGGTGCTACAGACTCACCATAGCCACAGAACCAACTAACTCAAAATTAACCCAGATTCGGTATGGAATAATATATAACAAGAGCAGAACAGTCTCAACAGTTATTCAACGCCCGGCAAGTGAGTTTTAAGCTTAGAACAAAGACCTCGGCAGGAACAATATTCAACACGTTTATAAGACTTTGAAGACGAAAACTCTTCATCGCTCACGGGCGATGGCTTGTGCACAAGGACATGAGTTTCCAGGACGCTGGGGACAGCCACAAAACACACACAGGAAGAACACATCCAAGCTGCTTAACCTTCCACCATTCTCTTGAGTATTAAACCCAGACCACCTTTGGCCACTTGCAGGGGTGTCTTTTCTTCTTTATTCTCGATGTAAATACTTGCTCCTTGGGACACCAGCAGTTTTGCTTCTTCCACTCTCTCCTCGTCACACGCTAAGTGTCTGAAATTGAGGACCACAAAGACGGATTACTCCCTACCGAGGCCACGTAATGATGGAGAGTTCCTGATAGGTGGTCTGGACTGCGTATTACCAGGTGGTATCATATTAGAATATTTAATCAGGAAAGGAAGATCGATTTGCATGGGAAAGACTGTTCGGGAGCTAAAATTCCATGCAACAGCCTTATGGTACCAGGTCATAAATTGTAATTCTGGACACACGACAGTCAAAGAAGGGATCTAAATGCCAGCCAAGAACAGCTTCCATATTTTAGGGAGATTAGAGTCGTCTGCCCCAAAGGCACCCAATACGTTGGGGCTATGATCTAGACAAGTCCCAACTCATAATCTGCTAATAGCAATTTGTGTGGCTGAAATTTTGGAAGAGCAATTTAAAAGGTGTCATCTCATCTGATCCTTACATCCACCTGGTAAGTTAACATGGTGGTAATTATCACCACTTTACAGTTGAAATCGTGGCAGAGGTTGAAGTCCTTCCCTATGTTGACACGGGAAACCTCATCAGGCGCTACGGTTTATCAGGCAGGGTATTAGGCACTCTACCTGTCATTTTTATCTAAGCCTCACAACAATCTAGGGAGGAAGGAATTATTATCCTCCTATTACAGATGTGGCAATTAAGGCTCAGGAAGGTTCAGTTACTTCTCCAAGTTACTTAATGTAAGTATTTAATATAGTTGGTTAAATGACTGAGTTTGAAATGAGTAAACAGCATCTAGTTATCCCTAAATCCTAGGCTTTTCCCGGAGCCTGTCCTGCCTGACTCCTAGGTTTCTTCCTTGTTACGGAGAAAAGAGCTAGAATGTATAAATCTTTCTAAACAGTCACTCAGGACTAAAGAAAAGATTCTTAAAATTAAGAGTTAAGAAAACAATACTTGAAAAAGACTGAATCTCACTTTAGACTAAAAAGGAGACTCAGAATTTCTGGTTCAAAAAAGTCACCACTCACTAAGGAAGAAAAGTGGCCACGTACTGCAGAAAAAAAATACCAAAGCAGAGGATGGCCTCAGGTAACAGGTGTGAATCAATTCCAGATGGGTCTGAGTTAAATGAAGAATGGTAACTCTCAACTGAAACCAATGCAATGTTTTTTTTTAAAGCCTACAGTAAAATACAGGTAAATATTTAACTAATTTAACTAATTTCAGGGTGAGAAAGGACTTTCCAGTCACGAGGGAAGATGAATAGGTCTGACTACTTAGAAGCTGAAAAACTTCTGTTCTCTAAAAAAAAAAATAATGAACATGAAAAGACAAACTGGGAAAAACAGTTTTGACTAACACAGCAAGTTAATATTTTTAGCACAAGTCGAGGGCACTTAAAAAAAATCATAAGAAACAAATTAATTCCCCGAAAGCAGAGAAAGGGACACACAAAAGGTTATAATTTAGAAAAGAAATCTAATTAGTTGTAGGCATTAAAAGATGTTGCACTTTGCTGATAATAAAAAATGCAAATGACAACTTTGAAACACCACGTCTGATATAACAGAAGGCTATCTTCAGTGTCGGTGAGGGGGTAACAGGCACTCTCAAACCTGCTGTCGGGCGGGTACGATGATACAACTCCTCTGGAAGCAATCTGGCAATATACAGCAATAGTCTCAAAACGTGCGTATTTGTTGCCTTGGCAGTCCTACTTCTAGGAGTCTATACTCAGGTAATGATCAACAGTATGGCCAAAGATTTTTATATAAACTTGGTCAATGCAGCATGATTTATATTCATGGAAAACTCAAAAAAGCTTAAACATACAGTCAGAGGAATGATTAAATTCTGACACATCCATAAAATGGAATTGTATATAGCCATTCAAAAACGTTTTAAAAACGTTTAATAGAAAAAAATATTTAATAACATTGGAAAATGCTCACAACATACTAGGAGGGTTAAAGGAACAGGATATAATTACATACATAGTATGATCCCAATTTTGCCAAAAAAAATTTAATATGCCTATTTGCATACAAAGAATGGGAGGAAATATACGAAAAGTACATAGGCAATTTTAACTTTTATCCTTATGCTTTTGTGTGCTTCCAAATTTTTTGTCATACACATATGTATTACGGTTATAAGCAGAATAAAAAAAAAAGAAACGGCGTGTGAGAATTAGTGCAAGCAGGCTAATGTCAAGGAGAGCACAAATGACTGCTACTTGTCACTTACAGAGGAGTGTTACCCTCAGTGTCTTGGATATTTGTGGATGCTTTGTAGTACAGAAGGATATGAATCATCTTCAAGTTACCCTTGGCTGCCGCCCGGTGCATTGCTGTGGCCTCATAATGGTCCTTAGCATCTGGATTAGCCCCGCCTTCCAGTAACATGACAGCGATCTGGAACCCCGGGGAAGAAAACAATGCAGACGTCTAGTTGTGTTCGTGTACAGGTTCAGAACTCAAGAGCAGCAGCCCAGGAATGGGAGCCTACCTCGTGCCTGTTTTTGGAAGCTGCGTAATGTAGGGGGGTACAGCCATTTTGGTTGACAGCATTCACTTGAGCACCTTTACCCAGAAGGGCTTTTACAATCTCATCCCGGCCGGCAGAAGCAGCAATATGAAGAGGAGACCAACCTGCCTATGAAAGAGGTAGGCAGTACAAAAACCAGGGGCAGGGAAAAGGCACAGGGATTAATACTGACATGTAGGTAGGCTTTACAAAGAGCTGTGTGTGAATGGTTTAAAAAAAATAACCTTCTTTTCCCCTCATTAAACACTGCAGAAAATTTGGAGAGAAGATGTATACAGAAGGTATACCAAACCACCCACCATCCCATAACACAGAAATAATGACATAGGAGTAATTCTAATGTGTTTTCCAATTGGGATTATAGGATATGAAGCTCTGTCACATTTCCCACAACGTCCACTTCTTGTCTTGTTCTGAGAATTTTCTACGTCCTTCTTTGGATTCTTGACTTTATTGGTTACATATTATTTTATTAATATGGCTATTCCTACTGTACTCAACCAATTCTACACTGAATTGTTTTTATTTCTTTGCTATTATAAATACTCTTTCAGTGAGAATCCCTGAAAAGGAATCTTTGCCTACAAAACACTTCCACCCTTATTCATCACCAAGTTTTACCTTAATATAACCAATACATTATAATAAATCTCTGTATAACAACATCAAAAGGATATCCAGGCCCTGAGTATTCAGGCAATGCTCACATACAAAAAAGCTTTCCAACATAATAAAAAAGGATTTGTAGTCTTGTAGCCTTAATCTGCACGTTAACCTTAAACTTTGGGGTATGACTAGCGGAACCAACATTCTAAAATAATGCACCCACTAGACCTGTGTGAGGTCACCGGGGCCCTGGTGTAACTAACTGCCTTGTCATAAAGGTTACAATTTTGTTTGTGAGCTTGATATTCAGTCCTCAGTAAACACCAGTCTGGAGTCTAAAGATAACCGGGCCTTTATCAACTCTGCCTAGGACTCACATCATCTTTATCGTTCACTGGCACTCCAAGTTGCAGCAAGAATTCCACAATTTCTGTATGTCCGGCTGAGCACGCCCAGTGCAACGCGGTTCTACTGTCCTGCACGGGAAACAGAGAAGTGAGATGATCAACATTCTTGAAGAGAAATAGAAGAAGGAGGGCAAGAAAGCAGAAAAAGATTAATATTGGGGCCAGCGAGCCTATAGTTTGGAAACAAGAAATGGAGAGCACGGGATCCTCGGGTAGGTAACCTTACACCATATTACTTACTGTTCTAAGAGAGACCAAGGTTTCAGTAACATGGGGGAGAACCCATCGATGAATGTAATTCTGGGCAGAATACGGCCACGAAAGTAGTCGAGCACGAGACTGATTTCACTGCTTTGGCAGAAACAGAGCTTTGGCTATTTACTATGACAGTATTTTTGTACAGTTATGCCAGGCACTCTGCTAGGAGTTTTGCAGTCATTGTCTCATTTAATCTCCATGATCCTGCACAGTGGACATTATCCCCATTATCCACATGAGGAAACTAACACTCTTCAGGGTAAGCAACTCGTTCAAGGTCACACAGCTAGTAAATGGTGAAGCTGGGCCACAAACCCCTGTCTGACATGGAAATTTCAAGATGCTCTGGAAAGAACGAAAGAATCATATGGGAAAGAAGTGTTCATAAAACTAGTTGAGATTATCTATGTATTCATTTAAAAAACATATCATACACAAAATCAGATAGCAACATTACTTTAAAAAGTTAATAAGCTAGGAGTGAGTTGTGTTTCTCAAAGGGGATTTCTTTTTTTTAGTGACAGCTGTACTTCTTAGCTCTATGGAGAAGGAAGTGGTATTTTAAACTTTGTTAGAAAAGAATTTCAAACACATAAAAATAGAATATAACAGAAACCTATATGCCTATCACCTAGATTTAATATTTTGCCATATTTGCCTCACTTCGCTTCCCCGATGAGGTTTTTAAAAACAAATATCATGATTTTTCATCCCTAAATATTTCAGTATCTAAACAATAAGGATGCTGTCTTACATAGCTATGAGGCTGTTATCACACCTATCAAAATTAACACTAGCTCCTTTATAACGTGTAAAACCCAGTTGATATTCAGATTTCCCCAGTTGTCCCCCCAAATATTTTTTAATAGTTGGCTTGTTTCAATCAGGCTCCATACAAGGCCCATAATTTGCATATGATCCTTGGTTCTTAAGTGTCCTGACCTGGAATAGCTTCCTTCTTTTTTATTCCATTGACTTGATGAAGAATAGATTATTAAATCTCAATTTGACATTACTAACTTAAATTTCAAGTATTAAATATTACCAGACCACCATGAAACTAAATCAGGTAAAGGTAAAGCCATTTTCAGGTTGAGCAATAAAGTTCCAGAAGTCAGTCTCCTGACTTCTACTCTTCCCAAAGCCACGAAATGGAGATCTGTAAATCCCCGACACTGTATTGCTTAGTGCTTAGCATCGTACCTGTCATACAGAATGCAATCTATAAATATTTGTTGGCTTGCTGAGGTCACCGTGAATCTTTCTAGAAACTCGGGGTGAAAGCACGAGGGCCCTTTGAGCAGAAGAGCAGAAACACTTCCCAAAGTCCATTCACTTTTGTTCTGCCTCTGCCTAGGAATGCCCGTTCACTCCCCCAGGAAAATCCCACTCATCCTTCAAGATCTAACCGACCTTCCCTCCTTTGCAAAACCTTTTCAATTATCATAACATTCACTCTTCAGAGGGAGATTAAATCAGGTTCTGCCATTCTGTGTTCTCAAAGCACCACGTAAACGTCTCTCCAGAGCAGTCACAATTTGTTACCGCACGTCTGATTTGGGGTTACTTTATTAACGTCTGCTTCTTCCACTCGACTGTATCCCCAGCTCCCAGCAAACTTCCTGGCACAGAATTGGCGTTCGGTTACACGTATTTCATGGAATACAACTAGTAAAAAGTAAAGAAACCCATTAAAAAAAAAAAAGCTTTCCTCCACGGGTTACTCAAAGATGGGGCATTTCTGAGAAACGCGGTAAACGTTCTAGAAATATCCAATATTCAGCGAGCTAAGCACCGCCCCCCCAAATATTTGAGGTTTGCGGGGCTAGCTCCTGCCGCCCCATTCCGAGTCCTGAGGTGACCCGGGCTAGGGATGGGGCGGCGGGGGCGGGGATCTGACCCTTATGGAACCGGCCTCCCTTGGGCCAGGCCAGGCAGCCACGTTGGGCCTCGTCGATGCCGCCGCCTCCGGAGAGGCCCCAGCGCTGCTTTACCTGGTCAGTCCTAGTAGCCAGGGATTTATCGGCCAGGATCCTCTCCTTCAACTCCTCCAGCTTCCCGCTGTAGGCCAGGTTGCATACCATTAGGTTAGACACACACCCCTCCATTTCTCTTTCCCAGGATCTCCGTGAAGCGCGACCCACGACGGCCTCACGTAGCCAGCTATGACTGCCAATCAAAAGAGCCGGCAGAGTTCCACCAATCACTGGTCTTCCTCGTTCCTTCGCTTCTTTCCCACCCCGGGGCGCCTCTGGGAGTTGCAGTTCGAGCGCAGTTCCGGGCGGGGAGGTGCCTTTGACGCGCTCACGGACTCTGCCCATAGCAGCGCGGAACTACAGGTCCCAGGGTCCCTTGCGGCCGCCGTAGTCAAGTGGCCGGTGGAATTGGCCCAGGATGACAGCTGGAGAATGGAGTCAGGTACGGGGAGCGGCTTCGTGTGGAACCGGGGTGGGTGGTCGCTGTTGCGCCATTGAGTCGGCCACGAGAAACGGGTGCGGGGTCCTGGCAAGAGAGTTATGGGAGCCTGAAGGTCCTGTCCCACGGGGGCCCTGACCTGCAGTGGCAGGCGGAAGGGACAACAGTAGGAGCTGAGGACTACCTCCTGGGCTCGTGCGGGTGGCTGCGGCTACCCTCCCCCTCCCCGCCGCCGCCAAAGGAGTGGAAAGAAGTAGGGGTTAATTATTCTGACATCTCGGCGGAGTGGCATCAGGGCAGAATTCTGTCACAGCAGCGATAGCATATGACTCCATAGTAAGGTGATGTGCCAGGGTGATGCCAAAGGCAGGGTGTGAGGCCATAGGAGCCACTTGATATCTAATTGACCTCGGTGAGTCCATGGCCTGGTGACATCACAACTTCATGAGAGTCATCTTGATACTGTGGTATGGTGTTGGTCCTTTAATGTCACTGGTAATAACGATGACATCGAGGCTTTGCTAGAAATATTAAGCTAATAGTGTTTCTATTTATGGAAATCCCAAATAGTGCCATAGCAGAAGAGATGCAAAGCTTATCCTTTATAGGGCATATCCAGGAGGGCATTATGCCAAAACTAGGTAATGATAAGAATACACTCAAGAAAGAGACTGATTATGTTTATATTTATCCTGTAATGGTGTAGAACAGAGCTTGGCAAACTTTCTGTGAAGCGCCAGATAGTAAATACTTTAGGTGTTAACAGGCCAAAAGGCAAAATTGCGGATAATTTGTAGGCATTTATATAACAAGAGAAAAAACAAATTTCAACAAATGTTTATTGATGAAATCCAAAATACAACAATAGTTGAGTACTTTTTTTGTTATACAGGCCTACTGATAGAAATAATGGAATTCTTTTGAGGGGATAACATTTTATTTAACTGGGGCTCACAGAGTTCCCCATCTTAAAAATCATGTCAAGTGTTCATCTGTTAGTGCTGGTCTGTAATGAGATTTTCTTATTTCATCTTTGTAAAAGTCTTTTCACAATGATAGGTACTGCCAAATTCTGGTATCAACCCACAAACATATTCTTGTTAATTTTTATTGAATTTTTAAAATTTCAGAAGAGCATTAGCTTTATAGAAAAGTTGCAAAGGTAGTACAAAATTCCTGTGTACCCTTCACCCAGTTTCCTTTACTGTTCTTTTCCTGTTTTTAACAGCTTTATTGAGATGTATTTTACGTACCATAAAATCCACTCACTTCAAATGTATAATTAAATGATTTTTAGTAACTTTACTATGCGGTGCAGCCATCACCATAATCAGTCTTAGAACATTTTCACTCCCCCAGTAAGATCCTTCATGTTCATTTATCGTTAATCCTTGTTCCCACTCCCAGCCCCACGTAATGACTAATCTACCTTCTGTCTCTATAAATTTGCCTATTCTTGACATTTCATCTAAATAAAATCTTACAATATGTGGTCTTCTGTGCCTGGCTTCTTTCACTTAGCATGATATTTTTAAGGTTCATCCATACTGTAGCATGTATCAGTACTTTGTTCATTTTTATTGCCAAATAGTATTCTGTTTTATGGATACAACACACTTTTTCTGTCTACTCACTAGTGGATAGGGTGTTTCCAATTATTGGCTATTACTGGTAATTTTAGTTTCTAAGAACATTTGTGTACAAGTCTCCCCGTGGACCTATGTTTTCATTACTTATTGGTAGATACCTAAGGGTGGAATTACTGGAACATATGGCAAATTTATGTTTAACTTTTTATGAAACTGCAAAACTGTTTTCCAAAGTGGCAGCACTATTTTGCTTTTCCACCAGCAATGTAGGAGGGTGTCTGTTTCTCCAAATCCTCGCCAACATTTGTTGTCTTTTTATCATAGCCATTCTAAATGGGTGTGAAATGATAACTCATTGTGGTTACAATTTGTATTTCCCTAACGACTAATGATGAGCACCGTCTTGTGTGCTTATCGGCCAGTTGTGTATCTTCTTTGGTGAAGTGTCTGTTCACATATTTTTCCCGTTTTTGAATTGAGTTATTATCTTTATTGTCTTTTTATTGTTGAGTTGTAAGAATTGTTTATACATTCTAGATACAAGTCCTTGACAGATATATGATATGTGGATATTTTCTACTAGTCTTTTGCTTGCCTTTTCATTTTCTTAATGGTGTCATTTGAAGTGCAAAGGTTTTGAATTTTGATGAGGTCCAATTACTAATTTTTTCTTTTGTCAACCATGCTTTTGGCTTTTTACATTTTTAAGTGTACAGTTTATTATTAATGTTATTTTAGAGTTGTGTAACTATCAACACAACCTTATTTAAAAGATTTCCATCACCCTGGAAAGAAATCTTGTGCCCATTTTCAGTCACTCCTTATTGCTACTCCCAGCCTTGGGCAACCACTAATCTATTTTCTGTTTCCATGGATTTTCATTTTCTTGGCTTTCATACAAACAGAAAGACACAATATGCAGTGTCTGTCTTCTTTCACGTAGCATGTTTTTTTGACCTTTATCCAAATTCTACAATGTATCAGTACTTTGTTCCTTTTTATAGCTGAATAATATTCTATTGTATGGCTATACAATATTTTATTTATCTGTTCATCAGTTGATGGGAATTTGGGTGGTTTCCACCTTTTGGTTGTTATGAATAACACTCCCATAAACATTCATGTGCAAGTTTCTGTGCAGACATGTGTTTTCATTTCTCTTGGTACATATCTAGGAGTAGAATTGCTAGGCCGCACAGCAGCTCTGTTTAACTTTGTGCAGAACTGCCACACTGTTTTCTACAGCAACTGCACCATTTTACATTTCCATCAGCAATGTGAGGGCTTCAGTTTCTCCGTCTCTTTACCAACACTTGTTAATGTCTGTCTTTTTTATTATAGCCATTCTAGTGGGTGTGAAGTGGTGTATCATTGTGATTTTGTTGTTCTGACTTGTTATGGGAAGTATATGAAGCGTGTTGACATTACTTTTGGCTCAAACAGTGGTAGTTGTTGAAATGACTTTTCTACAATGTAAGTTTCACAAAGAAGCCCTGTTTTGCCTTGTTATTTTAGATTAAATTAACTAAGAAACATTATCAAGTCTGCAGTGAAAGCTCATTTCCAGAGCCATTCAGTGTTTGATAAGAATGGCTGAGGGCAGTTTGTCCAACAGTTTAAAAATGTAAAAATCCTTCCTACTTTGTTTCCCAGACGAAAAACATGAGTGGACTTAATTTGGCCTGCCAGATGCGGTTTGCTTATGGCAGGTGTAGAGTGAGTGTCCTGTATGTAGTAGGCCAATGAAGATCTTGTTGATTACGGAGATACAGCAGGCTGGTTGTGTGGTATTCACAAAGGATTGAATATAGTAACATTTTACCTTAATAATATCAAGGAATTGGATTTGATTGCTAAGAACAGCTGGAAAAATAATTCTAAGTACCTCTCCTACTGAGTGACTTATTTGGGTTATGTTCTTTTATAGATGCTGTCTTGTACTTTTATTTTATTTGTTTTTATTTAATTAATTTATCTTTTAAAATTTATTTTATTTTTTCTTTTGATACCACATGGCAATTAACTTTCCATTCTGAGTCCCTTGAGGCTACGGGTAAGGTAACCCTTGACTTTTTGAAGGCTGAAAGACAAACAGATCTATAAGGGAGAAGATTTCTTTTGTCTCTGGCCCCAAGTTATGGAGGAACAAGGTGGTGACTGTTTATCTATCAAGAGTCAAAGGAGGCTCCTATTAGGGACTGACTCCCTTGCTGCTCATATGATTGTTTTCTGTTCCCTTTTCTGCATGGTCACCTAGATTGTAGGTCCTAGAACAAGCCAGATTCATCTTCTGGACTTAATTAGGCTAAGAATAACTAACGTTAATCGATCACCTGTGTCAGATACTGGTCTTATATCTCATTTGATCCTTCACAACAATCTTATGAGGTAGGTAGGTACTATTATCCCTCCAGTCCCCACCTATTTAAAAATGAGAATGCAGGTTCAGAGAATCGAAGTAATCTAACATGCCTAAGGCCACACAATTTAGTAAAAGTTGGAACTAAAATAAAAATCCCTGCCCAATGCCCTAGCGTTTAACCACTGCAACATGGTGCTCAATATTGCTTAAGATGAAATTATGTTTAAATGAAAACCTCAGATAATGCAACACTAATTCCTGTAGCTCTTTGGGCTGTAACTCTACCTCTGATGGAAAGAAAATGACCTATTTTTCATGCTCTAGAGCAATGCTGTTGCATAGATCTATTCGTGATGATGGAAAAGTTCTGTATCTATGCTGTTCTAATATGGTACTGTTAACTTTAAAAATAAAACTGTCAGTTATTTTAACAGCAAAAATGGGTTTATTCAGGAATAGCAGAGAATCACAATTCAGGACATGCAAGCTACAGCAAAACCATAGGCAAGTCTGGAGAAAAAGGAGAGGAATGTGGTTTTATAGAGGAAAGGGGGGAGTTCGACGGAGCTGTTATAAGCAAAAAGCCCGTTGGAGTAAACTGGGAGTTTGGAGTGTAGTGGCTTTTTACTGGTAGAGTTGTGACAGTCTCCCATTGGGTGGGCCATTTCCACCCAAGGAGAAAATCTTTCTTCCTCCTGGTGGGATAGTAAAGTATAAGCTTCTTCCTGTTGGGAATACAAGAGAGGTCTCTTCCTCTTGGGGTCTGCAATTGACAAGTAATAGGGTGTGAGAGCTCCCCCTTCTGGCCTCTTGATTCCATTTTACTGATGTTTCCCTTTATTAATTTTCACAACAGCCACTAGTCACATTGAGCACTTGAAATCTGTCTAGGAACTAAATTTGAAATTTAATTTTAATTATTTTAAATTTGAACAGCTTCATGTGGCTAGTGGTTATCATTTTGGACAATGCAGAGGGAGGCAGTTTTCCTCCATGTGCCCTTCTCTAATCATCACTAAATATTTTACTCAATGCAAATATTTTTTTCATAGCACAACTGGAAATGAATATATTCTATAGTGAAACAAACTTGAGGACACCTTACAGAGGGTGAGTGTAAATCAGTGAACTGTATAACAGTCTCAGGAATACGTTCTGGGTTATCCAGAATGAAACTCTTGCATCCCTACCACTTACTGGGTAAAGTTTGAATAACCGGCCTGAGGACACTTTGCAATTCATGATGCATTGTTTGAAGATGTAATTCGTTTATGTGACTTATTGCAAACACTTCACAATTGCCGGTTGCCTGGTTTAAGAGGAGACGTTTTAATCTGTGGCTAAAATATTTTTAAGCACATGTTTTGATGTTACAGATAAATGTCTTTGATATTACATGTCACTGGCCTATATACACCTTCCCCATTTAAAATCTATCCTTTCGTACAACCAGCTATTAGAATAAAACATTTTATTTACTTATTCCTTGGCCTTTAGCTTCCATATTCTCGTTTCTCAGTTAGTTTATAAGTAGTTTCTTTTTTTTAACTTTTTAAAAATCAATAATAAAAGACTCACACGTTGTAGAAATCGTACAAAGACTCTGTATATTCTTCATCCAGTTTGCCCCAATCATTACATTTTATGTAATCATAATACAATATGAAAAGCAGGAAATTGATATTGGAATGATATGTGTGTGTACCGTTCTGTGGTACTTTGTCATATGAGTAGACTTGTGTAACCATCACAGCAATCAAGATACAGAAATATTCCATCACTAGAAAGCTACCCATTTATGGCCACACCCACCACTTACTCCCATCATCTGTACCCCTGACAAATACTAATGTGTTCTCCTTCTCTATAATTTTGTAATTTTGAGAATTTTATATAAATATAATCATAAAATATGTAACTTTTCCATTTTTTTTACTTCATAATTTTACTTCAGATCCATCCAAGTTGATACGAGTATCAATAGTTTCTTCTTTTTTATTGCTGAGAAGTATTCCATGCCTTGGATATACTAACATTAGGGTCAGGTTCACCCCTTCTCCTATTGAGGGACATTTTGGACATTTCCAGTTTGGGGCTATTACAAATAAAGCTGTTATGAACATTTGAGTGTAGGATTTTATGTAGACCTGGATTTTCATTTCTCTGATGTAAACACCCAGCAAGGCAATTGCTGGGTCATATGGTAAGTGTATGTTTAGTTTTTAAAGAAACTAATAAATGATTTTACCATTTTATATCCCTGCTGGCAGTGTATGAGAGATCCAGCTTCAGTGCATCCTTGCTGGTACGGGTAGTGTCATTGTTTTTAGTTGAGCCATTCTGATAGGTGCATAGTCATTAATACTTTATTGTGATTTTATTTGCATTCTCTAATGGCTAATCATAGTCAGCATTTTGTGTGTGTGTGTTTATTTGCCATCCCTGTATCTTCTTCAGTGAAATGTTTCTTCATGTACTTTGCCCATTTTCTAATTGCATTGTTCTGGGGTGTGTGTGTGTGTGTGTGTGTGTGTGTATGTTAAAACTGTCAAGTTTTGAGAGTTCCTTATACAGTCTAGATCCAAGTTCTTTGTCACATATGTAATTTGCAAGTATTCTCTAGCAGCCTATGGTTTGTCTTTTCATCTTATTGCTAGGCTTTTTCATGGAGCAAGAACCTAATTGCGATGATGTCCAATTCACTGATTTGTTTTTTCTTTTCTGGATTGTGCTTTTGTTGTTTCGTCTAACTCTTCATCAAGCCCTGGATCTCAAAGATTTTCTCCTAGATTTTTTCTAAAAGTTTTCTAGTTATATTTTACATTGAAGTCCACGATCCATTTTCAGTTAATTTTTGTATATAGTATGAGGTTTGAGTTGAGATTAATTTTTTTAAACTACGGATACCCAATCGCTTCAGCTTCATTGAATTGCTTTTTTACTGTGGTAAAAAAAAAAAAAAAAAAAAAAGAGTACGCTGAATTCGTATAGGCCTGTTTCTGGGTTTTCTGTTCTGACTCATGTGTCTATCTATGTGTCTGTTGCTCTGCCACACCCCAGAGTCTTAATTGCTATAATAAGTTTAAAAATTAGGTAGAGTCATTCCTCCTACTTGATTATTTTTTAAATGTTGTTTGTTTCTTTTCCGTTTCATATACATTTTAGAATAATCTTGCCTATATCTAAAAAAAATTTGCTGGGATGTTGATACGAATTATATTAGACCTTTATATTGATTTGGGGAAAACAGACATCTTTACTATGTTGAGTTTTTCAATCTGTGAATGGGGACTGTCTCTCCATTTATTTAGATTTTCTTTTATTTCTTTTCTTGGCATTCTGTCATTTTCAGCATACAATTCTTGTACATATTTTTTTGAGAATTAAAAATATTTCATTTGTTTGAGTGACTTTTAATGGTATTGTATTTTTGATTTTGGTTTTCGTGTGTTCATTGTTAATATATAGTAATGCAGGTGATTTTTGTGTGATGATCTTGCACTCTGCGATGTTGCTGGATTTGCGAAGTTCTAGGAGGTTGTTTTGTGTTTGTTTGTTTTGGTTGATGTCTTCAATTTTCTTTGTAGACCATCTTGTCATCTGCTAATAGGGACAGTGATATTTCTGCCTTTTTATTCGATATGCTTTTTATTTTTTTTCTTCCCTTATTGTTCTGTCTAGGACTTCCAGTATGTTGAATAGCAGTGGTGAGAGCTGAACCCTTGCCTTGTTCCCAATCTTAGGGAAGAAGCAGTTAAGTCTTTCAGCATTAAGTATGATGTTAGCTGTAGGTTTTTCTTTCTTTCTTTTTTATTTGTAGATATTCTTTTGAAAGTTGAGGTAAAGGGCTCCTGGGCGGCTCAGTTGGTTAAGTGTCCAACTCATGATTTTGGCTCAGGTCATGACCTCATGTGTCTTGGGATCAAGCCCCGTGTTGGGCTCCTTGCTCAGTGGGGAGTCTGCTTGAGATTCTCTCCCTTTGCCCCTCCCCCACTCACTCTCTCTCATTCTCAAATAAATAAATCTTTAAAAGAATAAAGTTGAGGCAATTCCCTCTCAATTTCCAGTGTTCTGAGCATTCTTTTTTTTTTTT
>NW_024423319.1:40013992-40022187 GCF_017311325.1 Ursus maritimus | reverse complement strand
TTTTTTTTTTTTATCATGAATGAGTGTTGAATTTTGTTAAATAGCTTTTTCTGTATCAATTGATATGACCATATTAGTTTTCTCATTTTGTCATAATATGGTGGATTACACTGATTGATTTTCAAATACTGAACCAGCCTTGCATCCCTGGAATAAACCCATTTGGTCACGTAGTGTATAAATTTGTTTATATATAGCAGAATTCTATTTTCTAATATTTTGTTAAGGATTTGTGTGTCTGTACTCATGAATGATATTGGCTTGTTATTTAATTTTTTGTACTGTCATTGTCTGATCTTAGTGAAATATTGGCCTCGTAAGAGTTGGGAAGTATTCACTCTTCTATTTTCTGGAAGAGATTGTGTAATATCAGTATTAATTCTCCTTCAAGTGGTTGGAAGAATTCTCCAGTGTGACCATCTGGGCCCGGAGATTTCTTTTTTTGGAGTTTTAAAAGTGCAGATTCAATTTCTGTAATAGTCATAGGGCTACTCATATTATCTATTTCATATTGGGTGAGTATGTGTTTACAGTTTTCAAGGAAGTGGTCCAATCTATCTAAATTGTAAAATTTATATGTGTACATTTGTAGCATTCCCTTATTATCTTTTTGGAGTTTGCAGAGTCTCTAGTGATATCCCCTGTCTCATTCTGATATTAATTTGTGTCTTCTCTCTTTTTTCAACTTGTCACTCTTGCTAGAGGTTTATTGATTTTTATTGACCCTTTCAAAGAATTGGCTCTTTATTTCATTGATTTTTATTTTTCAATCTCATTGATTTCTGCTCTTATCTATTATTTCCTTCCTTTTGCTTTCTTTGGGTTTACTTTGCTCTTCTTTTTGTAGTTTTTTAAGGTGGGAAATTAGATTTTTTAAATTTGAGACTTGTCCTCCTTTTTTTTTTTTTAAAGATTTTATTTATTTATTTGACAGAGAGAGAGACAGCCAGTGAGAGAGGGAACACAAGCAGGGAGAGTGGGAGAGGAAGAAGCAGGCTCACAGCAGAGGAGCCTGATGTGGGGCTCGATCCCAGAACGCTGGGATCACGCCCTGAGCCAAAGGCAGACGCTTAACGACTGCGCCACCCAGGCGCCCCTGTCCTCCTTTCTAAGGCACCTATTGAGTGCTATAAATTTCTCGCTCAGCGGTGGTTTAGCTGCATGTTACATATATTTTATTGTGGTAAA
The DNA here is from genome assembly GCF_017311325.1 of Ursus maritimus. Classification (NCBI taxonomy): domain Eukaryota; kingdom Metazoa; phylum Chordata; class Mammalia; order Carnivora; family Ursidae; genus Ursus; species Ursus maritimus. The sequence continues at coordinate 40,020,999 of NW_024423319.1, read as the reverse complement.
AAATACACAATATAAGATCCACTCTCAACAAATTTTTAAGCGTACATTACAGTATTGTTAACTATAGGCATGATGTTGTACGGCAGATCTTTATAACTTTCATTTGGCATGGCTGAAACTCTATACCCGTTGAACAGCAACTCCCCATTTCCCCCTCTGCCCAGCCCCTGGCAACCTCTGTTGTTCTAATTTCTGTTTCTTTGAGTTTGAATACTGTGGATACCTCATGTAAGCGGAATGAGGCAGTATTTGATGCTCTATGACTAGCTTATTTCACTTAGCAAAATGTCCTCAAGGTCCATCCACATTGTAGCATGTGACAAGGTTTCTATTTATATGGCAGACTAATATTCTACTGTATGCATATACTATATTGTCTTTATCCATTCATCTATTGATGGGCATTTAGGTTATGTCTACCTCTTGGCTCTTGTGGATAACGCTGCAATGAACATGGCAGTGCAAATATCTTGTCAAGATCCTGATCTTAATTCATTTCCCTGACAATTAGCGATGTTGAGCATCTTTTCATATACCTGTTGGCTATTTGTATATCTTCTTTGGAAGACTGTCTATCCAAATCTTTTGCTCAGTTTTAAGTAAAGTTATTTTGTTTTTTATTTTTTGTTTTTTTTTTTTGTTTTGTTTTTTGCTGTTGAGTTGTAGGGGTTCCTTACATATTTTGGATATTAACCCCTTATCAGACTCATGGTTTAAAGATATTTTCTCCTATTTTGTAGGTTGTCTTTTCATTCTGTTGATTGATTCCTCTGCTGAACAGAAGCTTTTTAGTTTGATGTAGGCCCAACTGTCTGTTTAGGCTTTGGTTGCCTGTGCTTTTAGTGTCATATTTAAGAAGTTATTGCCAAGACCAATATCATGAAGCTTTTGCCCTCTTTTCTATAGTTTTAGAGCTTATGTTGAAGTCTGTAATTTTGAGCTGATTTTTCTGTATGACGTAAGATAAGGGCCCAGTTTTTCTTTTGCTTGTGGATGTCATTTTCCCAACACTGTTTGTCGAAGAGTATTCTTTCTACATTGTGTACTCTTGGCACCCTTGTCAAAGATCATTTAACCATTTTTGTGTGAGTTTATTTCTGGGCACTGTGTTCTATTCCATTGGTCTATGTGTCTGTCTTTATGCCAGTGCCATACTGTTTTGATTGCTGTGACCTTGTAATATATTTTGAAATTAGGAAAAGTGTGGCCTCTAGCTTTGTTTTTCTTTCTCAAGATCCTTTTGACTATTTGAGGTCCTTTGTGGTTTCATATGAATTTTAGGATTGTTTTTTCTATTTCTGTAAAAATGCCACCAGGATTTTGGTAGGGATCACGTTCAGTGTGTAGATTGATTTGGATAGTGTGGATTTGTGCACAGTATTGTCTTCCAATCCATGAATGTGGGATGTTTTGCAATTTATTTGTGCCTTTAAATTCCTTTCAGTAGTGTTTAGTATAACTTATGGTGTACAAGTCTGTCACCTCCTTGGTTAAGTTCATTCATATCTTTTAAAATTATTTTTCATGCTGTTCTAATGGAATCATTTATAAATAATTTTTTCAGATAGTCCATTGCTATTATATGGAAATATGATGATTTTTTAATATGGTGATTTTGTATCCTATAAAAACTTAATATTTAGAGTACATGCTAAATTTACTTATTCTAACAATTTTTGTGGAGTCTTTAAGGTTTTTACATATTAGGTTATGTCATGTACAAGCAAAGCTACTTTTATTTCTTTCTTTCTGATTTAAATGTCATTTATTTATTTATTTATTTTGCCTAATTGCTCTGGCTAGGACTTCTAGTACTAGATTGAATAGAAATGGTGACACTGGGTATCCTTGTCTCATTCCTAATCTTAGAAGAAAGGTTTCAGTTTTTCACCATTGAGTATGATGTTAGCTATGGGCTTTTTATGTATGACCTTTATTATTTTGAGGTAACAATTTCCTTTTATTCTTGGTTCATTGAATTTAGAATACTCAACTTTTAAACATGAAATGTGTTGCATTTTTTCAAATGCCTAATCTGAATCTATTGAGATGATCATGTGATTTCCCCCCTCATTCTGTTAATGGGGTGTATCACATTGATTGATTTGCATATGTTGGGTCATCCTTGCATCTCAGGGAAAAACCTACTTGTTTGTGGTGTATGATTTTTAAAGATATATTACTGAATTTGGTTTGATAGTAGTTTTGAAGATTTTTGCATCTCTATTCATCAGGGAAATTGGCTTGCAATTTTCATTTCCTCTGGTGTCCTTTCCTGGTTTTGGTATCAGGGTAGGGCTGGCCTCACAAAATGAATTTGGAAGTGTTCCCTCTTTTTCAGTTTTTTGGAAGAGTTTAAGAAAAATTGGCTTCGGAAACTATTTTTTAGGAAGAGTAAAGGTAATTCTGTAGGTTAAGAATTCTTAATTTAAAGAATGATTTAAAGTTAATTCTTTCAGGGTGGCTCAGTTGGTTACACATCTGGCTCTTGATTTTGGCTCAGGTCATGATCTCAGGGTTGTGAGATCGAGCCCCTCATCAGGTTCTGTGCTGAGTGCAGAGTCTGTGTAAGAGTCTGTCCCTCTCCCTCTGCCCCTTACCCCCTGCTTGTGCACTCTCTCTAAAATAAATAGATAAATAGATAAATAAATGAAATAAAGCTAATACTTTAAAAGAAGTTAATTCTTCTTTAAATGTTTGGTATAATTCACCAGTGAATCCATTTGGGCCTAGGCTTTTATTTGTTCAGAGTTTTTTGATGACTGAGTCAATCTCCTTACTAGTTCAACTTCTGTTCAGATTTTCTGTTTCTTCACAATTTAATATTGATAAATTGTATATATTTAGGAATTCAACCATTTCTTTTAGTTTATCCAATTTGTTGGTGTATAATTGTTCATAGTAGTCTCAGATAATCCTTTTAATTTCTGTGTCATTTGTTATGATATTTCCTCTTTCATATCTGATTTTATTTATCTGGGTATTCTATTTTCTTAGCTAATGTAGCTAAAGGTTGTCAATTTTGTTGATCTTTTTAAAAAACCACCTATTAGTAATTGATAAACCTCTAGCCAGACTCATCAAAAAAAAAAAGGACTCAAACAAAATCACAAAAGAGAAGAATAACAACCAACACCACAGAAACACCAACAGTTGTAAGAGAATATTATGAAAAACTATATGCCAACAAATTAGACAACCTAGAAGAAATGGATAAATTCCTAGAAACATATAACCTACCAAAACTGAAGCAGGAAGAAATAGAAAATTTGAACAGACCAATTACCAGCAAGGAGATTGAATCAGTAATCGAAAAACTCCCAACAAACAAAGGTCCAGGACCAAACAGCTTCACAAGTAAATTCTACCAAACATTTAAAGATTTAATGCCTCTACTTCAAACTAGTCTAAAAAATAGAAGAGGAATGTAAACCTCCAAATTTATTCTATGAAGTCAGTATCACCCTGATACCAAAACCAGATAAAGACACCACACACACACACACACACACACACACACACAAAACAAGAACTTACAGGGCAGTATCTCTGATGAACGTAGATGGAAAAATCCTTAATAAATTAAAAAATACATTAAAGTGAATCCAACAATACATTAAACTGAGTCCAACAATACATTAAAAAAATCATTCACCACAGGCAAGTAGGGTTTATTTCTGGGATGCAAGAGTGGCTCAATATTCACAAATCAATCAATGTGATACATCACCTCAATAAGAGAAAGGATAAAAATCATATATCATTTCAATAGATGTAGAAAAAGCGTTTGACAAAGTACAACATCCATTCATGATAAAAACCAAAACAACCTTGAAAAAGAAAAGGAAAGCTGGAGGCATCACAATTCCGGACTTCAAGTTACATTACAAAGCTGTAGAGATCAAGACAGTATGGTACTGGTACAAATATAGACACCTAGATCAATGGAACAGAATAGAAAATCCAGAAATAAGCACAAAATTATATGATCAATTAATCTTTGACAAAGCAGGAAAGAACATCTAATGGGAAAAAGACAGTCTCTTCAATAAATGGTATTGGGAAAACAGGTCTGCTACATGCAAAGGAATGAAATTAGATCACTTTCTTACCCATACACAAAAATAAACTCAAAATGGATTAAAGACCTAAACGTGAGACCTGAAACCATAAAAGTCTTAGAAGAGAGCACAGGCAGTAATGTCTCTGACATCAGCCATAGCAACATTTTTCTAGATATATCTACTGCGACAAGGGAAATAAAAGCAAATATAAACTATTGGGACTGCATCAAAATAAAAAGCTTCTGCACCATGAAGGAAACAATCAATAAAACTAAAAGGCAACCTACTGAATGGGAGAAGATATTTTCAAATGACATATCTGATAATGGGTTAGTATCTAAAATATATAAAGAACTTATAAAACTCGATGCCCAGAACATGAATAATCCAATTAAAAAATGGGCAGAAGACATGAACAGACATTTCTCTAAAAAAGACATCCAGATGACCAACCGACGCATGAAAAGATGTTCAGCATCACTAGTCATCAGGGAAATGCAAATCAGAACTACAATGAGCTATCTGTCAGAATGGTTAAAATAAAAAATAACAAGAAACAACAAGTGTTGGTGAGGGTGTGTAAAAAAAGGAATACTCATGCCCTGGAGATTTCCACTGTGGAAATTTGTATGCAGTTTCCTCAAAAAGTTAAAAACAGAGGGTCACCTGGGTGGCTCAGTTGGTTAAATGTCTCACTCTTGGTTTCAGCTCAGGTCATGATCTCAGGGTCATGAGATCGAGCTCTGCATCAAGCTCTGCACTCAGCACGGAGTCTGCTTGAGATTCTCTCACTCTCCCCTCCCCAGTGCCCCTCCCCCTACTCGCCCATTCTCTCTAAAATAAATAAATTAAATAAATAAATAAATAAATAAATAAAATATTTTTTAAAAGTCAAAAATAGAACTACCCTATGATCTGGTAATTGCACTACTGTGTATTTATCCCCAAAATACAAAAACACTAATCCAAAGGCATACATGCACCCTTATGTTTATAGTAACATTATTTACAATAGCCAAGATACGGAAGCAGCCCAAGTGTCCATCAATAGTTGAATATAAACAAATTATATGTATAAAATATATAATGGAATATTATTCAGTCATGAAAAAGAACGAAAGCTTTCCATTTGAAACATCATGGATGGGGTTAGAGTATAGTATAATGCTAAGTAAAGTAAGTTAGTCAGAGAAGGATAAATACCATATGATCTCACTCATATGTGGAATTTAAGAAATAAAACAAGTGAGCAATGGAAAAAAAAAGATAGAGAGAAAACAAGAAACAGACCCTTAACTATAGAGAACAAACTGGTGGTTACCAGAGGGGAGGTGGGTAGAGGGATGAGTGAACTAGGTGATGGGGATCAAGGAGTGCACCTGTTGTGATGAGCACTTGGTGTTGTATGGAAGTGTTGAATTACTATATTGTATACCTGAAACTAATATAACAATGTATGTTAACTATACTGGAATTAAAATAAAAACTTAATTAAAATTTTTTTCTTGGGTGAGTCCAATATATGTATTATCTTGCTGTTAATTTCTATTGGTTTTCTTTTCTTACTCAACTTGAGATGTTCCTGGCTTTTTGTATGATGTGGGATTTCCTGTTGTATCCTGGACATTTTTAGTATTATGTTATGAGACTCTGGATCTTATCTCAATCTTCTGTTTTGGCATATCTGCTCTGAGACTGCTCTGATGAAAGGATGGGGGCATAGTTTCATTGTCGCCAGAGGGAGGTGGGATTCAAGATTTCCCACTCACCATTCATTGGTACTAGGGTAGGAAGAGGAGCATCTCATTATTACTGGGCAGGGATAGAATTTCAGGCTCCCCACTAGAGCTCCACTGACAGAACCCTGGCTTGGAGAGAGAAGAACATCTTGCTATTGCTCATGGCCTCCTTTTCCATAATGTTCTGGGGGCTCCATTACTGCCTGGCAGGGATGAAAGTACCAGATACCCACTAAGCCTCTTCTGAACCTACCTCAGAGAGAGGGGAAGGTGGGTGTGTGACTGTTTACTGCCAGATGAAGGTGGAAGTCTAGGCTCTGCACTTGGCCTTCACTGATGGGTGTGGAGTAGGGCCGCAGTTTTTTTTCTTCTTCTTCTTCTGTTGTGCTTGGCTAGAGTACAGAGGTTATTATCTAAAAGATTTCTGTCTTGGGGCTCCTGGGTGGCTCAGTCAGTTAAGCATCCAACTCTTGATTTCAGCTCAGGTCATGATCTCAGGGTCCTGGGATCAAGCCCTACATCAGTGCTTTGTGCTCATTGGGGAGTCTGCTTGGGGATTCTCTCTCTCCTTCTTCCCCTCCGCCTCCCCCTGCTCCTGTTCTCTCTCTCTGTCTCTCCCTCAAATAAATAAATCTTTACAAAAAAATAAGAGGTTTCTGTCTTGCTAGGCTACCACTTTGTATTCCTTTGCCTAGAACTTTTTGGGGTCTCTTTTTGTCTGGACCCATTTGTATTTCTGGGTGGCTGGCTTCTCCATCACTGGGTACAAGTTGCATTACTCAAAAACAAGACCCAGGGAACTTATGTGGGTCTTGAGGTCCCTAGCCAGCTGTCTTCTCTCTACCTTTCAAAGCTATGCAATATACAAATATTACACGATATTGATATATTGTATATATATATATAATAATGTCCAGTGTTCAGTATGTATTATATATATAATGTTCAGTGTCTTAGCCATGTTTATTGGGAAGAATAAAGAAAATATTTATTCTATCTTTTCTTGGAACCAGAAGATGTATAAGGGGTTACTTAAAGAAAACATGAATTCTGTTGGTTATAGCCTTTCTCCCTGTAAAAATCTAGTTAAGAATGGATAAAATCACTCTAACTCCTACCCCCATTAGTGGTGGTGGTGGTGGTGGTGGTGGTGTTCTTCTTCTTCTCCTCCTCCTCCTCCTCCTCCTCCTCCTCCTCCTCCTCC
>NW_024423319.1:39992785-40013982 GCF_017311325.1 Ursus maritimus | reverse complement strand
CTCCTCCTCCTCCTCCTCCTCCTCCTCCTCCTCCTCCTCCCCCTCCCCCTCTCCCCCTCCTCCTCCTCCTCCTTCTTTTGGCTGTTTTTACACTGTGGTAAAAAGCACATAACATAAAAGTTACTCTCTTAACTAATTTTAAGTGTACAGTTTAGTACTGTTAAATATATTTACATTATCATGAAATAGATCTCCAGAAGTTTTTCAACTTAAAAATCTGAAACTCTATAACCATTAAACAGCAACTTACCTTTTTTTCTAGTCCCTGGCAGCCACCATTCTACTTTCTGTTTCTATGAATTTGACTAGTTTTGATATCTCATATAAAGTAGAATGATACAGTATTTGTCCTTCTTTGACTTGCTTTTTTCACTGAGTGTAGTATCCTTAAGGTTCATCCATGTTGTAGCATATGACAGGATTTCCTTCCTTTTTAAGGCTGAATAATATTGTATTGTACATTAATACATATATACCACATTTCGTTTATCCAGTCATCCACTGATGGACATTTGGTTTGTTTCTACCTCTTGGCTACTGGGAATAATGCTGCTATGGACATGGATGTTCAAATATCTCTTTAAGACCCTGATTTCAGTTCTTTTGAATAAATATACCCAGAGATGGAATTGCCAGATCATAAGGCAGTTCTATTTTTAATTTTTTGAGGAACCTCCAGGATTGTTTCCCATTGTGGTTGCACCATTTTACAATCCTACCAACAGTGTACAAGGCTTCCAACTTTTCTATATCCTTGATAACTCTTGATATTTTCCACAGCCATCCTAATGGGTATGAGGTGATAACTCTTTGAAGTTTTTAATTTTAATTTTTTTATTATGTTGATTCATTAGTTGTGTATAACACCCAGTGCTCATCATATCACCTGCCCTCCCTAATACCCATCCCTCAGTTACCCCATCCCCCGACCCCCCTCCCTTCTGTAACCCTCGGTTTGCTTCCTGGAGTCCAGAGTCTCTCAGGGTTTGTCTCCCTCTTTGATTTCTTCCCATTCAGTTTTCCCTCCCTTCCCCTATGGTCTTCTGCGCTATCCCTTATAGTCCACATCATTGACGTTTTAATGTATGTTTCTCTGATGATTAGTGATGTTGGGCATTTTTTTATATGCTTGTTGGCTATTCGTGTATCATCTTTGGAGAAGTGTCTATTCAAGTCCTTTGTCCATTTTAAAAGATCAGATTATTTGATTTTTGTCTTTGAGTTGTAAGAGTTTATTATGTGTTCCAGATATTAATCCCTTAATGGATATGTCGTTTGCAAATATTTTCTCACATTCCATAGGTTTGTTTCCTTTTCAGTGTGATGATTGTGTACTTTAATGCACAAAAGTTTTGAAGTTTGCTGCAGTCCCATTTGTTTGTCGATTTTTGCTTTTGTTACTTTTGGTGTCATGTCCAGGAAATCATTGCCACATCCTATGTCAGGAAGCTTTTCCTCTGTGTTTTCTTCTAGGCGTTTTATACTTTTAGATCTTATGTTTAGGTCTTTAATTCATTTTGAGTTAATTTTTGTATGTGGTGTATGATAAGGGTCCAACTTCATTCTTTTGCATGTGGATATCCAGTTTTCTTACTACCATTTGTCGAAGGGACTGTCCTTTTCTCCTTGAGTTGTCATGGCACCCTTGTCAAAGACCATTTGACCATATATACAAGGGTTTATTTCTGAGCTTTCTAGCCTGTTCTCTTGGTCTCTTTGTTTGTCTTTATGCCAGGATCATACTGTTTTGATTACTGTATCTTTGAAATATGTTTTGAATGCAGGAAGTGTGACTCCTTTGTTCTTCTCTTTAAAAGTAGTTTTGGCTCTTTGGAATTCCTTGATTTTCCTTATGAATTTATCTATTTCTGCAAGAAATGCCATTGGGATTTTGAGGAATTGTGTTGAACCTGTAGATTGTTTTGGGTAATATAGATATCTTAACAATATTAAGTCTTTCAACCCATGAACACAGACATCTTTCCATTTATTTGTGTCATCTTTAATTTCTTTCAGTAATGTTTTGTGGTTTCCCACTGGTATACTTCTATATACTAAATAAAAGTAGACTATGAAGTAAAAATTCTTTGTTATACCTTGCTTTTCCGTAATTTAAGGGTATGGATGGTACTCCATCCATGGTTCCCACAAATTATTTGCTGCTTGGCACAATTGCTGCCCATACCAGAGGCTCTGCTTATTCAGGCATTGAAGCCTTAGCAAGCTCCTTTATGCAGGATCTGCATCCCAGTTTTCTTTTTGTTCACTATCATTACATTTCCCTTAAAACTAGTCTTGTTTAATGAGTCTAAACTTGAGACCCTGGCAGGGCTGCTTAAGGGTGGCAATAAAGAAAGGCAGAACCAGGCTTTGGATGGAGAGAGACTTCAAAGTAAACACAGCCCTGAGCCCTGCCTCCTCTATGAAGCCTTCTCTGATTATGCTATCCCAGGCTCATCTCCTTTTTCTGACCTCCTGATAACACTTGCGTCTGTCATACAACCAGCGTTCATCTCATCTTACCGACTAAAGTAGAACCTCAGTTCCCTCACTCTTTCTGGGGAAAAGGCATTTTGAGTAACCAATTTTCTAAATGGCTCATGATTCCCTCTAAGCACCGTACGCTTTTAACATTTTAACTACCATGAATGGAATTCTCCAAAGAGGAAAAAAAAAAAACCCAACCAAGAAACAATTTACTCCTCTGATTTCTTATACAGCATTTAGGGACATAATCTGATTTTTTCAGGGAGGATCATTGTTATGACTATCAGTTATTATATGCTATAATGCAGTGGTATTCTAAGGCCTCTTGAAATGTGATTTAATGATTGTCCCTGCACTGCATGGTCCTAGACCATTTAGTCTTTGTGTGTGTGTGTGTGTGTGTGTGTGTGTGTGTGTGTGTGTGTGTGTATGTGTGAGTATGTGTACGTGTGTGTATGTGAATCCATATTAGTTTTTTATGATATTCTGTCTGTTTCCTTGTCAGCCGGCCCTTCTTGCTGCTGTCAATCTACTTTTATAAAATCAGTTTTTATCCCCTAGCTCAGAAGGTTCACAAAAGACCTCTTAAGTGGGACTCGATGCCTGAAGGGAATACTTCTTAAGGGTCTTGAAAGCTTCAGGGTTTACCTTCCGTAGTCTGTTTTGTTTGTTTATCTGTAGGTTTGCTTCAGTTTGGAGAACTTAACTGTGGGACTAACAACAAAATCTCCAGGAACAGGAACCACTAGGGCCCTTGAAACCAAATCACCTTGGTTTTTCCTTCTGTCAAGCTCCTTTCACATTGCATGACGATCAGACATTTCCTGCTGGATCTGCTGGAAAGGATAGCTGGTGACAGGAAGCATTTTGAGGCAACTCTGGCCTATATCACTTCCTGTCACCAGAGAAACAAACATTAAAAGGTGACACTTAAGAAAAGGCACTTTCTATTTGGGGCTCTCTGACGAGGAGTACTCAGGTCTCTGACAAGGAGCTCAGAGTGGGGAGTATTTTTAAATTTTGCTATCGTGCTCATGGTGGATGGCAGAAAGGAGAAATGGGAACAGCCTTTAGGGACAGTTATTGTGAAATTCATAAGAGAGAGGGGGAACTATGGCATGAGTGTTGCAGAAGCAATACAAAGTTCTGGAAGTATGAACTGAATATAATGGAGATACACTTAAAAGTCGTAATTGGGAAAAGGAAAGAAGCAGTTATTCATCCTACATCCCTGTACATGTCTATTTTCAGTATTTATTATCATGGAATTGTTTCAACTTTTGAGAGATGTTAGAATTTGAGTGCACTTGCTGATCCTAACTCTAGTGAAATGTAAGATGTGCGAAACTGAAGTACAAGCTTTGAAATTTAAGTACATTTTCTCTTGGCCACAACCAGGCACAAGTTCTAATGAAACACATAGCTTTGGGGCTATTAGCACTCATTTAAAGTTTACAAAGCACTTTTACATCCATTCTCTCATTTGGTCCTCACTATAGCCCTGTAGGGAAGGTATTATCTACATTTTATGGATAAGGAAAGGGAATCTTAGTTTAAAAGAGTAGCCCAAGGTGACTTATGTAGCAAAAGGCAGAGCTGAAATAGAACCTGGCTCTTCTAATTCATAAGCTAGTGTTTTCTTCAGTCTACTACACTTTCTTCCACTAAGATTTTTGGGGGAAAATTCAATATATTTCTCTGATGAAGACCAGCTAATGCTATAGTAGAAAAGAAGAATTAATACATTTGGGAATTCGTAATCAAAGTGAGCTTGCAAAATAGATAGCATTTTGGAAAGGTCTAAGTTGAAAAATCCAATAAATTAGCTTGACATCTAAATAGTATCTGAAGCCCCAAAATACTTTCACTTGGATTTGATGTGTGTGTGTGTGGGGGGGGGAGAAATTTAGAACTACACCTCTGCTCCTGATAACAAGAGAATATTTTGCTGTTAGCATAAGTTTGATCTGTATCACCAGTCTGTACCAGAAATCAATCCAATATAGAGACTTATCTTTTTCTCTCTTCTTGAATTGAGGTATTCTTTACATACATAAGTGCACAAATCTTAAGCGTACAGCTCAGTGAAATTTTATATATGTGCACCCTCCACCCAGATCAAGATAAAGAACATTTCTTCCCCCACCTCGGGTGCCTCAAAGTCTCTGTCTTGCCTCCTCCCACCAGCCAACACCACCTCCCAAAGGTAACAACTATTCTGAGTGCTATTATCGTACATGAGTTTTGTCTGATTTCAAGCTTTATATAAATAGAATCATATTGTATGTACTATTTTGTGTCTGACTTCTTCTGTTTAAGATTTATCTGTGTTTTGTACATCATATTAGGTCTTTTTTGTCGCCGTGGACCATTGCTTTGAATGATTCGCCACAATTGTTCCATCCTCCTTGCCTTAGTCTGTTCAGGCTGCTGTAACACAGCTTCGTAGACCAGATGGCTTCAACAACAAACGTTTGTTTCTCGCAGTTCTGGGGGCTGGGAAGCCCGACGTCATGGCACCAGCAGGTTCGGCATGTGGCGAGGTCTCTCTTTCTGGCTTGCAAATGGCTACCTTCTTGTTGTGTCCTCCCACGATGGAGAGAGATCATCTCTCTGGTGTCTCTTCTTATAAGGGAACTGATCCCACTCATGGGGATTCTATCCTCATGACCTCATGACCTCCCAAAGGGCCCACCTCCAAATACCATCGTACTGAGAATTAGGGCTTCAATATATGCGTTTGGGAAGAACACTAACACTGTGTTGCTAGTGCCCCATTGATGGACACTTGCACTGTTTCTAGGTCTTGGGTATTATGAGTAAAGCTGCTATGAACATTTTTGACCACATCTTTCGGTGGACACAAACACTCATTTTTCTTGGACATAAACCTAGGAGTGGAGTCGCCAGGGTGGGTGCAATAAAAAGACATTTTTTTAAAGACCTCTCTAAGCGAGTGACATTTTTTAAAAAAAGATTTATTTATTTATTTATTTATTTGGCACAGAGACAGCCAGTGAGAGAGACAGCCAGTGAGAGAGAGACAAGCAGGGGGAGTGGGAGAGGAAGAAGCAGGCTCCCAGCAGAGGAGCCTGATGTGGGGCTCGATCCCAAAATGCTGGGATCACGCCCTGAGCCGAAGGCAGATGCTTAACGACCGAGCCACCCAGGCGCCCCTAAAAAGACATTTTTAACTTAGAATAAGTTAACTTGGGGCGCGTGGGTAGCGCAGTCGTTAAGCGTCTGCCTGCGGCTCAGGGCGTGATCCCGGCGTTCCGGGATCGAGTCCCACATCGGGCTCCTCGGCTGGGAGCCTGCTTCTTTCTCTCCCACTCCCCTGCTGTGTTCTCTCTCTCGCTGGCTGTCTGTCACATAAATAAATAAAATCTTTAAAAAAAAAAAGAATAAGTTAACTTAGTATTAATGAAAGAACTGATGGCTGAGCATCTTATAAGAAACCCCACTTTATGAAGAGCCACTTTTGGAGTTAAAAATGGGTCTGTGTTTTGTTTAACAGATCAAGATTTTCTGCCTGGCAGATATTAGAGAACATTTTTGTTGTGGTTGGTCGGTTGGGTCTCTTATGCCTTTTGGTAGATAGCTATTTATTTTCCTGGTGTCTGGTTCATAGAGTGCACGTCAGGGATGTGGAGCCATTTTATTGCAAGCTGCATCTTTTTTAGACGGAGTAAAGTCTTTTCTTGGGCAATGTGGTTCAAATAATGGCAAAATAATGTTGGAAAATCAAGTTCACTTTACCGAAATTTGCCCTAGGATTAACTTGGAATACATTTTTTGTTTTGAAAGTGAAGGTACATGTGTAATTTTTTGCAATCCAAAAACTTAACCCTGGCAGTATAATTTTACATGACATCAAAGGTAAAGAATTTTTAAACAGCATATGTCTGCTGGCAACGTTTACTAATGAAGTGTGATGTTGAAAGGGTATGGGGAAAATTCCTGTGCTCTGGGAAGCGGGTGAGGTGATTGTAAACAGAGGTGAAAACTGGGCAAGTACCCTAAATGAAGAGTTACTGTTCCTCCTGGAAAGGGCTTCAGAGTTTCTCCCATTGTGCTGTACCAGTGAGCGTGCCCCAAGACAGAGACCCACCTTAACCCCTTCCTTCACAAAGATGGTCCCTTCACGTTTGGGTTTTTTTTTTTTTTTAACAGAAGTTAATTTGATAATGTTTTAAAACCAACAACTAAGATTGGCATTGCAGGCAATTACTTGTTGCACTGTTTCTTTCTGCTAATGGTGAGATACCCAGACCTCCTCCTGAGTGTGTTTGAAAGCGTTCAGGGGCTCCATGAAGCCTGGGTTAAGTCCAGAAGCCTTACCAAACCAAGGATTCCAAGGCCAACATCTCCTAGGCTCATTTGCCTCTCCAGCCTCAAGCCCTGACAGTCTCCACGTGGCCTCACTGTTCGACAGTCTCTCAAGCCCTTGGTGTTTTGGTCCAAGCTGCTCCCCTGCCTGGAACACCCTTCTCCTACCATATTTGCTTAACTCTAATCATTTAAGGATAAGTCCTGTCATCACTTCTCTTCCCCAAGCCTTCTCTGTACCCTAGGCTGGCTTAGATGGTCCTCTGCTGTGCTTCCTGAGCTCCCCCGTGCAAACACTGACCATACTGCATAAAAACGAACTCTCCTTCTTTCTCTCTTCCCATTAGACTTGGAATTGCTAACACATGTTACTATCCCCAAGGCCTAGTACAATGTTGGTCATATGGTAGGTACTCCACAAAGGGTTGTTAAATTGACGTGTGCATAAACATATAAACCAGGTTTTAGACTTTTTGTCAGTGTGCCCATTCATTCCATAAACATTTGATGAGCCTTAGGGGACAACTTCTCGCAAGGCCCTATGATTGGAGCTTTAGAGCATATGGAGATAAGCTCTACGTGGACTGAGATGGGAGTTCGTTCCAATAGCAGAGAGATGACATGCCTGCAAATAACAATAATCTAGAGAACAAAGTGCCCGGTGCCACAACAGAGATAAAAATCAGGGACTTCAGAAGCTTAGAAGAAGGAAAAAGTACTTCTTGGTGGGAAAATTGAGAAGGAAGGGTTCACAGAGAAAGTAGCATTTGAGGTAGGACTTAAGTATAAGTAGGACATGAATGAGCAAAGAGCCTCCAATGTATCATATGGTTTATTTTGGCCAAAAAGAGTAGCTCTCCTGAAGGAGTAATGATCAGTGGGGAACAAATGTAAATGTAGGAGATGGCCATATTGGAGAGAGCCTTAAATTCCAGCCTAATGAGTTCATATTTGGTTCCCATCAGCTGGAGCAATCTTGGAAGCCCGGGGAAGTTTTTGAGCAGCTCAGTGACACAAGTGAAGAGATCCTTTTAAGATTAGTCTGGTAATGGTGTATTTCAGTATTTTCTTAGTAAATTATTATTAACTAATTAATTGCCAATAATTACTTTTACTAAATAGTGTGGAAAAACTCCAAGGCCTGTAGCTCCTTGACCTTTTTGCACTAGACCTTTCTCACTGGAAATCTAGATGAGGTAAGAGATCATATGACCAATTAGTTCTGAGAAATGAACATTGCAATTGACAGAGGAAGGAAACACTAGCAAGACAGAAATGGCTCATAAAAATGCATAGACTCATAAAGAGTTGTTTGCTTAGGAACCGCATCCAAAACATTGCCTTCAGCCATCTGGAAAAATCTGGACAGAGTATATGAATTATATTGTTAGTATTTGTTCCTTTGGGGTAGTTTAGATCACTTCCAGTTAAAAATAATTATACTCTTCTAACCTCAGACTGTCTACTCTTACTCTCCCTATAAACAGTGGGTACTGCACAGTCAGTTTGTATGTTACATAACCAGAGCATCTGATTTCTTGCCACCTTGGGCCAGGCCTTCAACACTTTATGTCTGGATTATTACAACAACTTTCTCATTGCTGTCCCATGTCTCCATGCCTTGAATCCAGCTTTTATTGTAACAGCAAGGTAGAGTGGGAAGAATATGGATGGAGAATAAGGTTTACTCGGTTTGAATCCTGGTTATACTGCTCACTAGCTATAGGACTCTGGGCAATTCTCATCACCTCTCTGAGACTTAGTTCCTTCAACTCAAAACTGGAAGTAGCGATCTTTGCCCTGGCTATCTCAAGAGGCTGCCTCAAGGATCAGTGAAAGCGCTCTGAAAACTGTCAGTGGCTTGACTGAGACTTGGACTCTACTGGCTTGCTTTCTGCCTTCTACCATCCAGACCCAAGCCACGTCTCTAATCTCATTGCCCAGTATCCTCCAGAATTTAGCCCCCTCTCTGACACATACATACTTACTAGTATTGCCCTAATCTGGAATTTTCTCCTGTCTTATTTCTGTGTATCCTTGTTGAAGCAATAACTTAAGCACCAGTTAAAATCCTATGTCCTCTTTGAAATCGTTTCTGATGGCTCTAATGCTCACTGATTTCCCCCTTTTCTGAATTTTGATAGCATTCAGCTCTTATCAATACTTGCTTATGCATTGCCTTTTATTATTAGGTTTTTCATGGATGTAAGGCTCATATCTTTAGGTACTATGCTTTTAGATGCCTTCGATTGCTCTTTTAACATTTAGTGAATATTTATGAGGATACTTCCTCTGTATCCCTCACAGAACAAAGTATAGAACTTAGTACATAATTGTTGGCTCACTTATTTAGAAATTCATATACAGACTCTCTTAAGAGAGAGACAAGTGAATACATCTTCTTTTCCCAGAGCTTGAAGTACCCCTCCTAACAACCTGCCCTACCTCTACCTCCTACAGAACCATAGATACATTGTTGGGATAGGCCTGCCCAATAGAACTTGCTGTGATGATGGAACTATCCTATAGCTGTGCTGTCCAGTATGGTAGCCACTAGCCACACGTGGCTATCTAGTGCTTGAAATGGGGCGAGTGCAACTGAGTAACTTAAATTTTAGTTGGGGGTGCCTGGGTGGCTCAGTCGTTAAGCGTCTGCCTTTGGCTCAGGTCATGATTCCGGGATCCTGGGATCCAGCCCCGCATCAGGCTCCCTGCTCAGTGGGAAGCCTGCTTCTCCCTCTGCCTCTGCCCCTGCTTGTGTTCCCTCTCCAGCTGTCTCTCTCTCTGTCAAATAAACAAATAAAATCTTTAAAAATAAATAAATAAATAAATAAATAAATTTTAGTTGTATTTAATTTTAATTAATTTAAATGTGAGCCACTGCTTGTAGCTGGTGGCTACTGTAATGGAGAGTGTACGTCTAGACCACTGGCTTTCCAGCTTTTTTGATCCCACAATACAATGGGAAATCCATTATATATTGCCACCCAATTTATATCCACACAAACAAGTCTCATGAAATGATGTTAATCCTTCTTACATGTGATATGTTCTAATATTTTTCTGTTCTATTTAATTTCATTTAAAAAATGCTGGTTGTGACCCACTGTGTAGACTTCATAGCCCACTGAGGAGTTATGATGTGTTGTTTGAAAAACACACCACTCATTTTATAAATGGAGAATCTAATGTCCAAAGAATTGCAGTAAGTTCTCCAAGGTCACATAGCTAGTTAGTGGCAGCATAGGACTAGAACCTAAATTTTAGGTTTCCTAGGCTAGAGCTCTTTTTAAGAGGAGTGAGGAGTGATTCCTCCTTTTCATCCTCTGCCAAAAAAACCACATGTTTTTAGAGAGACAGTGTGCGTGTGCGTGCAGGGGGAGACACGTGGAGGGAGATGGAGAGAGAGAATCTTAAGCAGGCTCCACGCCCAGTGCAGAGCCCGACCAAGGGCTTAATCCCACGACCCTAAAATCATGACCTGAGCCAAAATCCAGAGTCTGACGTTTAACTGACGAGCCGGTCAGGCGACCCCACATTTTTTTATGTTAGAGAAAAATTATTTGATATATTCTTCATTTTGGTTAAATATTTTTATGATTATCTTGCTCCCTACATGAGTCATGAGCTCTATTTTTGAGTATTCCTGTTCTTTTGGTTTGGATACTGTCCAAAATCAAAGATACAATACCACAGGGGCTTTTTTTGGACCCACCGCATGATGGTAACTTGTACTCCTTGGGAATACAACCACACTTTGCACTTAGCAGATTGAGTCTTAACAACAAAACCTGTTGATAAATAATCAAGCTGATTCTCACCTCAGTTTGTGGGATAGTTGCCTCAAGTCTTGAATTATAAAGCCAATCAAATATTTTTTTATCCTTCCATCCAATGTCCTGCCTTCTTTGTATGTCTTATCAACAAAGGTAAACCTTAAAAAAGTGGCATCTTTTTATTGTTCTGAAAAATGCATCTCTCCAAAAAGATCAGAGTTTCCTTATCAAAAGCAAAAAGGGGCAGCAATTTGGAGGTTCAGTGACCTGTGTGTTAGGTACATTCCTTACCAGTTCGTGCTCGGAACCCCATTTCCTCATGGATGTTTCTAAATGCGTTTCAGTCAGCAGGTAGCAGACAACAGTTTGTCCTTAAGTGAGAACAACAACAAAAAAATATACTTAAAAAGGCAACAAGTTTTTCAAAAGAATCATGTTACAGATTTGTTTGTTTTTATTTTAGAGAGGTGGGGAAGGGATAGAGGGAAAAGGAGAGAGAGAATCTCAAGCAGACTCCCCACCGAGTGCAGAGCCGGACGTGGGGCTTGATCTCATGACCTGAGCCGAAATCAAGAATCAAACACTTAGCTGTCTGAGCCCCCCAGGAGCCCCCCAGAAGAATCATTTTAAGGGAAAACCAGAAAGTCCAACTTTGTCTTTCATTTGATTCTTACCACCATTGTCAGTAGGATGAATTGGCTGAAATCTGTAAGAAATGTATTTTGTGGGGCCAAGTTATTTATGGCAGAATCTCCTAAAGTCATAAAGCCCAGCTGACTCCGAACCCTTCAGTTAAGATTCTGTATTGTAAGTCTAAAATGATAAATGTTTTCTTGGGGTGCCAAAGTTTATACTGGTCTGTAGAGAAATCATTCACATCTTTCGCCCTATCTGACCACCCAGCATCGCTAGGATTTGACTTGCCGAATACATTCAAGAAAACTTGCAGTTTGGGACATGACAATCCCCCTTGAAATGATGAGAATTGTCCAGTTCTCTCTTTTCTAGATTTTGGTTGTCAGTGGGAGGAAGAGAATGCAGATGGGGCAGGGCGTGTGCCTGGGTGGGCAGAAGCTGGCAAGACCAGAACACTAAGTGGACCCAGGAGGAAGGTGAAGGCACCTTTTAGGCTGAGCTTTGTTGTTTGAATTCCACCTGCCTTCCGAGGCTCTGCTAATCTGCCTGCCGTCTACCATGTCCCTCTTCACAATCCCTGTGCAGGTTGTCTTCCTCTACTTTTTTTTTTTAACCCTCTCCTTCTTTTATCAACCAAACCCATGAGTCCTACATGTTCTGGCTAGATCACACTTTATCTCCCTACCCCACATCATGTTTTGCTGCTCCCATTTCATCATCCACACTCGCAAACTGCAAGTTATTTTTGTCTCTCTCCCTCCCTGCCTCCCTCTCTCTCTGTATCTCTCTTTCTTCCCCCCCCCTCCCCCCAGCCCCACAGCACATTCAGTTGCTTGCCAAATCCTTTTGATGTTCCCTCAACCAGGAATTTCTTCCCTTCCCCCTTCCCACTTATATCTTATTTCCATTAAGCCTCAGCTCAGATACCACCTTCTCTGGGTTGTGGAAGGCCCACTCACCCCCAGTTGGAATTAATCATTTGTTGCCTTCCACGTTGCTTTCTTTCTTTATGGAACTATACTTGACACACAGAAATCTATTAGTTTCAGGTGTACAACCTAGTATTTTGATTTTTTAAAATATTTTGACATATTATGAAATGATCACCTTGGTAGGGCTAATTACCATCTGTCATTGTACAAAATTGTCACCATATGATTGACTGTATTCCCTGTGCTGTATGTTACATCACTTTCCTTTAGTATGGTACTTATTGTTATTAGTTGTTTCCAGACCTAGCCTCCCCACTAGATTAAAAGCTTTTGGAGGATGGAAGCTACAGGTCAGTGACGTTTTAGCCTCTGTGCACGTAGTAGATACTCAGTAAAAGTTTATGGAATGGATATATTAATGAATATTTGACCCTTGCCATACCTATCTTCCATGGATATTTTCCTCTGTTTTTGAAGCTCTTACTTGATAGTATGTTAAATATGTATGTACTGCTGAGAAGGCTGTTCTGGAATCAGCAGCATCCTGGCATGCCTTTAGAATCAGGTGGCCTATAAGGAAGATATGCTGTGGTATCTCAAGCCCCTTCTGGCCCTGAGATTCTGTGGCCGTGAGATTTCACTTTAGAGAATTTGTGTTGTTTGTGGGACACAAGCCCCACAGAATCTAGGAGCCTTCGTGTACAAGTGTCTGTGGTAAGCCCTATCAGAAAATGTGTCATTCAAAGCCATTTTCTCCTTTGCTTGCAATTTTATGAAATAACCCTTAGAAATCTAGTCAATGACTGGAAAACATATTAAAGTAAGACATAGCAGAAATGGCAGATTGAGGGCCTCTGAAAATTCTATCTATAATAACAATGAAAAAACTGGCAAAAATGGTCAGAATCAACCTTTTCAGAAGTGTGGAAATTCACCAAAGGCTTGCAACAATCTGGGGAGTATTTATTCAAGAAAAGCAGCTGCATTTTGGTGAGAATAGTAAGCTTTGTGGTGTTTTCACTTGCCCTACACCCATCCCTTGCTCTCCAGCCCTAGAGGAGCCTTGAGAGTTTACAGCCTCCAATCCCAGGAAAAGCCAGGAGCCTGACAGCCATTGTAGGACACAGAATGGGGTTGGAGCATTTTTATTTTATTTTTTTAAAGATTTTATTTATTTATTTGAGAGAGAGTGAAAGAGAGAGAGAGAGAGAGGGAGAGAATGAGCAGGGGGAGGGGCCGAGGGAGAGGGAGAAGCAGACTCCCCAGTGAGCAGGGAGCCTGACATGGGGCTTGATCCCAGGACCCCAAGATCATGACCTGAGCCTAAGGCTGATGCTTAACTGACTGAGCCACCCAGGCGCCCCAAGCCTCATTTTTAGAGAATTGTCATTATTTGATCTTTCTGATGGTTCCTGGGAAGACCCCACTTGCAAGACTGTATTTATTTGTCCTGACTTGGAGTGGCAGGGGCTTTTTTTTTTTAACTATTAGAGGTGCAGCCACTGTGGAAAACAGTATGGAGGTTTCTCAAAAAATTAAAAATAGAAATATCATACGATCCAGTAATTCAACTTCTGGGTATTTACCTGAAGAAAACAAAAACGTTAATTAGAAAAGATATATGCACCCCTATGTTTGTTATAGCATTATTTACACTAGCCAAGATATGGAAGCAACCCAACTGTCCATCAGTAGATGAAAGGATAAGGAGGATGTCTGTGTGTGTGATAGAATATTACTCAACCATAAAAACGAATGAAATCTTGTCATTTGTGACAACATGGATGGATCTAGAACGTATTATGTTAAGTGAAATAAGTCAGTCAGAGAAAGACAAATACCATATATTTCACTTATATGTGGAATCTAAAAAACAAAACAAGCAAATGAACAAACCAGGAACAGACTCAAAATTACAGAGAACGAACTGGTGGCTGCCAGAGGGGAAAGGGCTGGGGGAATGGGTAAAATAAGTGAAGGGTATTAAGAGGTATAAACTTCCAGTTATAAAATAAATAAGTCATGGGGACTGAAAGTATAGCATAGGGAATATAGTCAATAATACTGTAATAATTGGTGACAGATGGTGACCACACTTATCGTGGTGACAATTGAGTAATGTATAAATTGTCAAATCACTATGTTGTACACCTAGAACTAATATAATATTGTGTGTCAGCTATACTTCAATTAAAAATAAAATGATAAAATAAGAAAACCATTACAGAGGCCATCGATAGACTTCATAGCTGCCCGAGGCAGTAGATAACCAAAAAGCTTAAAGGAGAAAGCTAAGGCATAGCATGTCCCTTGGAGCTTGAAACGTTTGGGCCCACCCCGGGAATCTAGAAGACTATCCGCATGCTCAGGGCTGTGTGCATTCCCAGTGTTGTGTGCATGCTCAGGAAAGACCTGAGGGGGCCCTAAGCTTTCACTCTGGCTGATCCCAAGCTCTGCACGAGGGAAGACTAAGGCAAAGTTATCAACTGCCTGGCTGAGCGTGGAAGACATGTCCCAACATGTACACAGAGCCTCTTGGCCGAGACCGAGAGACTTGCTGGTTCCAGGAGTCTGAGGAAGTCTTTGTTCAGTTATTAGCTGACCACTAAGCCAACCCAGCAGAGACTTCAGTGCAATAATCATTATTAAAGTAAAATGGAACAGAGGGAAGCCTGTTGTTCACCAGACCTTGTAGAAGGAAATTCTTGGTCCACCCAGCTATGGTCTTTGTAGCTCTGCCTGGATAGTTCCTATCTCTTTCAATAGTCTGAAAGGGCAGGAAACTCATATGGGGCTGATGTCTTGTTTGTTGTTTTTAAGGCAAGATAAAGGTAGTTTATGAAATTTTTTAAAAAGGATTACGTTAGAAGTGATTCTGTTGGAAATGCGACTTCACTTCTGCACCTCAGTGATGTCCCAGTTTGCTTCTTCATCACTCTGAGTTCTCCTTGTGGATGACCTATTCCCCTTCCTTGCCAGACTGTCTTGTATATACCCTCCCCATGTTACCACTCTTTGCTTCTGTTAATCCCAGCTTCTCTTCTGGCTTTCATTTGCTTCATCCACGTAGCTTTACCTGGGGCTGGCTGTGGCCCGATGCACTGCATTCTGGGAGTCCATCTTCTATGGGGAGAATCAGGAAGAATAGAGATGGTAATGACCTTCTTGCCGGCCCGAGAAGGGCTGAAGAGCAAGGGGACAATTCTTTGGCTACCATTTTGGTCAGGGCCATCCCAAATGAAACAGCACAGTTCTCACAGGCTTTAAGGGGCTGTACTAATTTGACCAGATGGCTGGGCCATGACTCACTGAGACAGGGTTGGCGATAGAGAAATGTTTTTTTTTTTTTTTTTTTTGGCCGGTACTAAAAAAAGACCCAAGGCTTATATCCATACATGCTGTACATTCATCCAGTGCCGCCCTTCCTCACCCCTACCAAGGGAATGCCAGACAGCCTGCCCCTTTCCCGCACTCCTCTCGAGCTCCTCATTTTCTGACTCTGTTTCTAGGCTACCCTGGATGTTCATTTTAACCTGCTTTCTCCTGCCTGTGAGGGGTAGAGAATAGGGTGGGAAGGTACACAGTGTGACTTACACCACCTCAGTCCACACCTCCTGGGGATGGCCTGACCTGGGTGGTCATTTTTAGCCTGGTATTTCCTGGGCTTGGGCCAGGGGCTGAGGCCAGAGGCAGAAAGGCTAAGATGGCACAGGTTCCCTGGCAGATTCGGCAGTGATGAGCTTTCACTGGGGAACAAAATGGCTGCCTCATTTCCAACCTCTTCAGGTTTGAAATACTGCCGGAGACTCTAACCTTAATGATTAAAACATCCTGAGGAGAAAAGCTACTTAAATCCCAGAAAGATTGGGCTTCTGTGATAAATTTCAAGAAAGGTGGTATCCCTGGGTAGCTGTGTTTCTAAAATTACAACTTCAAACAAATTGTAACTTCAATTTGCACAAATTATACAAAGTATAACTTCAGCCTCCAACCAAGTATTTTTGAGCAGGTGAACCTGTTTTTATGATCAGATAGGAACATTTATATTTAGGAACATTTATTTCTGTGAAAACAGCATGCTCCTGCCTTAGAAAACAAAGCCAAAAGAAAACAATTCGTCCTTTCAAGTGGGTTAAACATATCTCACAATGCCATTTTTACAGGAAAACGGTTCCCCTGGGGCTCTCAGGGACTGCTTTGGGAGAGTCCCTGCGGCTGCTTGGAGCTGCACAAAAGGGCCCCCGCTCTCTCTGAGCTCCCTTCCCTGTAGGGGCTGGGGAGCCTCCAAGAGCTCCTATACTATCAATTTGATTTCTCTGGTTACAGGTTAAAATACGTTTTTGTGGGCTAGTTTGGAAACTTGTTTACCACCTATAATCTTATTTTCTTCCAGAAAATTGCTTAAAGAGAACTTTTGAGATAGCCCCCTTCGTAAGTCAGTCTTAACTCTTTCAGCAGACTCTTTCCCCCACAGGTGGTACAAAAGTGAATTTTACCTCATCCCACATTATGTGGTCTTAAGTTCTGGGAGTCTGGCCCATGAACCTGCAGCATTTAATTCTGTTTTATTCAGTTACTTTATCTTGAGAGAGAACCACAGGCCTCTGTGAATCCCAAGAACAAGCTATTTTTACCTCCAGCTTCAAGATCCTTCTTTGCAGAAGTGATATGTGAATAAAATGGCAATTAAAAGGACTATGAAAACATCTGGGCTTCCAGCTGAAATCTTACATTTTCACAGCTGTGTAATCTTTCACATTCGTCACAGCCCCTTCCAAAGCCACTGGCTGCTTGAAACCTCACAGTGTTCCCGTGATGTGGGCAGGAGTGGGGTATGCAAGCATTAGCTATTACCGTTTCACCTCGACACACTCTTGCTAGAAGCTAGCTAAGTGGCTATGAACAAAAAAGACCCCATGACGAAAAGATTCTGAAATGACTGTGACTAAGTATTCAGAGATGGTGCCAAATGGGACTGCAAGAAAGGGAAGGTGAAGATAGGTGGTCAAAAGGATTTTGAGGCCTCGTGAGTATCTTTGTTCCTCAAAGAAAAGGATTTGCTTCCATGTGCTTCAAGCCAATGACCTTTCACCTTCAGTACAGAGGTAATAATCAGTAAGCCACAGAAGCAAACCCAGTCCATTACATTTTGCCGTAAATTTCTCTCCTTTTCTTTCAGTTTTATCCAAGTATGAAAACCAGATTACTATTTTTGCTGACTACCTAGAAGAATTTCCAGATACAGATGAGCTGGTATGGATCTTGGGGAAACAGCATCTCCTCAAAACGGGTAAGGTTTGGTAGCATTTGTCTGTGAGAACCCACATGAGGTGGGTGCCCGAGGTTAAGGACCTACCCATTTTTCCATGTTGGGTTGGTGGAGAGTGACTTTGGTCACCATTAATGCCACTCCTGGGTGGATCCAGACCCTGTAGCCAGGGGAGTTCAAGCCTCAGACCCCTTGCTTGCATGGGTCCCTTCCAAGGCCCCGAGAGTCCCTAGCAGGGAGTTCGCATGGTTATAGGTGTTAGTACAATTTGAGAAAAGTCAGATATATTTTTATTCTTCTCTTTAAAGGAGAACTCCTGAATTCTGTAAGCTGTGGGTTTCAAACTCCTAGTATCACTAACCAGTACTTAGTCAGCAATGCCTGGGCTACATACTTCTCATTCCCCTTGTGTCCTTTTCTGTCTAGATTCAAAACGCTGCCACCTAGGGGACTTCTAATCAGCCCATGGCTGTCAGAAACTCTCAGACACTAAGGAGTCTTGTAATTGTCGATCTTCCACTGACTGTTAGCACTGTCTCAGTGTATTCTGAACTTTTAGCCACTGGAGCTGGTTGGAGAAGGGGCTGGGATATTTCTTCCCCTCCCTTTATATACTTATAGATTGGGGAAGACCTTTGCACCTAACACTGCTAACAACCCAGCACCCAGATGAAGCCTGAGCTTGGAGGGAGTCAACTCTGCTTTTTCTGTTTATCTGAGGAGAGATCCTCTTTGAAGGCCCCAGCATAGAGGAGGAGATAGGAAGGAGCTGATCACAATGCAAGAAGTGCTTTGGAGAAAGACACAAAAGCGCTTGTGATGTTCTGTATCCATTTAGATGACAAATGCCAGTTGCAGGAGGTAGTACAGACAGGGATCTCTCCTTTTTAGTTCAACATATGCAATGCACACACATATGTGCCCCCCGCAATACTCCCCCCTTAGTTTTAGATAATGGACAGTGGGTACCGGTAAGGGATCCAACCGTCATCATTCAGGCAGGGGCTGATTGCCTTGCTAGTGGGTTATCCTTGCTTTTCCTATTCCTTGTCTCTTGGCCATGACCCCAGTGTTAGTACCTGCCAGGGCCATGTTGCTCAGTGAGAAGGAGACAAGGAACCACCCGGCCAGTAGCTCTGGTCAAAACCTAGGTGAGGAGAAATGCTGAAATTACTTGGCTAAGATGAGATTGGGGTTCCTCCGAACTTCCCTAGCCCCCTCACAGTAGAATTGACTGGTTATTTGAAAATGAGTTGGCTTTCTGCTGGCTCAGAAATCAAAGGCAGATATCTGTAGATGGGATATGGTGATTTAATTGCAATTTCACATTTAATTACAGAAAAATCTAAGCTGTTGTCTGATATAAGTGCTCGCCTGTGGTTTACATACAGAAGGAAATTTTCACCAATTGGTAGGTATATCATTTGTTGTGCTGTGCTTTCTTCCTTGTAGATAACTTGCCTGAGGTTATCAGTGCCTTTACAGAAACCTCAGAATTAACAGCTTGCTGTGCCAAAGAGCGTGCTTTAGGGGACTAGTTGAGTCTTAAACTTTATTCGAAAGTTTCATTGCCAAAGTGCCTCATCGTGTATGGTTCCTTGGCGCTAAGGTGTTGCGCCAGTATACTTCTGAGTCCAGCTCCTAGTGTTCAGGCGCCAGATTATATCCCTCATTTTACTTCCAGGAGCACGGAGAAAGTCAACCTTCTAATTTGGGTAATATTTACTAAATTATAATCCACTTCTTTGTGGAGCCACATGATCATTAAAGACAATTATGCCTTGAAAGAAAGAAAAGAATTCCTTTGTTTTCTTCTCCCTATGAAATGAAAGCACCTTGCCTCTGGACGATGAATTATTATAGATTTCCTGGGAACTAATTATAGGCTGTTAGAGTAGCAGCTGCCGTCTAGAAAAGCAGGACAGGTCAATAAGCTAAGCAAATAGGCTCCCTTTAGAGAAAATCTAAGCTGTTTGCGAGTAGGGTGGCCTATTCCTGTATCATGGCCCTGTAGGAAAAGCGTATCAAATCCAAATGGTAGCAGCTGTTCTCCTAAGAGAAAAGTCTGTCTGTCTGATTTTGATGCAGTCCTGGACCTAGTAACTGGAGTGAAATCCTCCTTTCTGATAAGTGCCCCCAAACCCAAGTCCACATAGACGGTGTTTGCTCTCCACAGGAAGTACCGAAGCAGGAAAACAAACAAAAGAACAATTTTTAGTGCCCAGTGGTTTTGAACTGTTAACTTTCTCTAGGTGAAGAGATCTTCACAAGGCTCGAGAACATTTGCAGTTCAACTCTGACAATGTTTTGGCAATAGACAGTCTCTTCTTTATGTGGGCTTCCCTGCATCCTTCCTGTACTAATGTGGCCTGTAATTCCACCATTAGCAAGAGGCAAAGGGCCTCCCCTGCCAGTTGACGGGTTGGTCCAATCCTCCCCATCTTACTGTAACAACTCTCCTTCAGTCCCCACAACCAAAGGAAAAGGGTGGTCCCCTATGGCCCACGTGTCGTACAAGGCTAATGACCCTCCTTAAAATCAGTCTGGTGAGATGGTGCTCATAGCATCGTTTTCCACTTCCATGTTGGGGGGACGGAAAACAATGAAAGCAGACTGTCTCCTCTGCTATCCAAGTTATCTGATTTCACTGGTACCTTGAAAAAGGATATTGAGCTCAGGCTGGCCACGTACGTGGGATTCTCGTTACATCGAGCGTTTGTAAAGCGGAACCCACTGTCTTCATTTATTAACTGGTCTAAGGCCTTTTAAAGATGTGGCCCCATTTCTCATTTATTAGTAGCATTTTTAATGACAGCCATGCACATAACACCGGATATTTACATCATCCTGAATGGGTTGTAGAACCCTTTCACAGGTATTTTCTCCTTCAGTGTTTACAAATCCCCCAATGGTAGGCGTCAGGGTATGTGCTGTTGTTCCCAATCTACAGTTGAGACTTGGATCAGGCACCTAGAGACAGTCCTTCTGATGCCTAATCTAGGACTCTTTCCTCTATTTTATCTTGTCCTCCTTGCTGTTCAGATCTTCCTAATGTATATTTAGCACAATCAAGAGCCTTCCAGATCTCTTTGACCTCGCTGATGATTCCCTTTGGTAGTGTTGATTCCTTAACTAAGGTTAAGACTGGCTCCCCTGAGAAGTGAGCCGAGCAAAGCCAGGTTTGGTCTGGCAGATAATGATAAGGCATGGGTTAGTGTCGGTAGTCATACCCGGCAGTCATCTACCACAACTGTGTGCACACTGAGCGAGAAGTCTCCAAGCAGGGTTTTTTCATTTGTTGGTTTTGTCTTTGGCCATAGAAACTGTTTCGGTTAACTCTGCATCACCTTTGCAAGTCCCACCCTCTAACAAACCCTGTTTGCTGTCTCTCTCGCCTCTCTTTTCTGAGTCTGTGTGTCTGTCTGTGTTATGTGATTGCCACATACGCTGATGTTTCAGGAGGGCAATTTAGGGAACTCACAGTCCTTCCCGTCCATTTTGCCAACAGGGGGAACGGGCCCTTCATCAGATGCTGGCTGGGGATGTATGCTCCGCTGTGGACAAATGATGCTGGCTCAGGCCCTGATCTGCAGACACTTGGGAAGGGGTGAGTGAAATGTGTCCTCCCTCAGAGGCCTCTGCAGTAGCACTGCCTGCTGGTGGCCTAGCATCAGGGCTGAGCTACAGGAATGCTCGATTACAGAGCTGAAGGTCCTACAGTGCTCTCTGCAAGCCGCCGTGGCGGGGCCGACAAGTCGCTAAAGCCTC
>NW_024423319.1:39988031-39992778 GCF_017311325.1 Ursus maritimus | reverse complement strand
CGAGAAGGAAACAGCCGGCATTTCCTTGTGACTCACCAAGCCGGAGAGTTATTTTCCTGGGACAGAATTGAACAGGGAGGCACGTGTGTCATTTAGAGTTTCCATCTTCGCTATTGTTCCAGGGAGTCCTTAAACAGGTCAGATAACAAAGGGAGCAGGAAGAAGGGTGTGGCGGGCGGTCTGTTTCTTGACCTCGTTTAAAATGTCTGCCTGGTGACGGGTGGAAGTGACCTAAAGGAAGTGCCTGATGAGGGAGCTGGCACTATTTTGGTTTGGGTTCGCTGAGAATGTCCATTCGGTGATGAAGGAATCCTTAAATTAGTTGTCTCAGGAGGCCACTTCATTAAGAACCTTCCGGTCATCTTCGTTGAAGCCCTCGAGTCTTGCTTTCTTAAGCCATGTGCGTGCTTCCCAGTGGGCATCTGGAGGATGACCTCTGCTGGGTGCCTGTGCAGGCACTTGGGTGAAAGCCGGGTTTGACCTGGGGATGAGGGAGGAAAAGGACCCCTTGGATGATATCGTACCTGCTGAGCTCGTTGGCTTGGCTCCCTGAGATTCCCTCCTCCCCCCAGTGCAGCCTCACGCATCCTGCTGCAGTTGCCAGAGCAGACGGTGGCATTGGGGGGGAAGGTCTGGGGAGGTTTTAGGGCTTTGAGGCCTTCTCTTCACCTGCTTTTCCTGGGGAGTATCATAATTCCAGTTTTACAGATGAAGAGATTGAGGCTCAAGAAGTCAGGTGACTTGCCCAGGGTCAAACAGCCAAGAAAAAGCATGGATTGGGGAATAGAAGAAGGCAGGCCTCCCGACTCCTTGTCCAGTGATGTCTCTACAGTCCTCATCTGGCTCGGAGCAGATCCGTTCCCTTTAACTTCCGTGTATACAAATCACAGCAAGGTGATTCTCCCGGAAGTGAATTTTGTGGGAAGCCAATGAGGAAGACATAAAACCCCACAGTCAGCAGTCTCGGTTGTTTGAACAGAAAAGCAAACAGCGGGGAGAATTTGGAAATCGATCTTGCAGCTCAGATACATTCAAAGATGTAATTTTGTAAAGAAGCATTTTGGAATGCTTCCTGTCCACTTACTTCATAGTTAAGGTGAAGTGCTCACTTATCAGTGTCATCAGTCAATATTTAGTGGTACTTAGCAGCCAGCTAATCAGGATTTCCCCAGACTCGGACAATTCGGTAGCAAATGGAAAAAGAAGAAAAGTTGGATGTGGTTCACCTTCTGAAGACTGTGCTGGCTACGAAGTTTAAACTTCGGTTTCAGAACTAT
Source organism: Ursus maritimus (assembly GCF_017311325.1). Taxonomy (NCBI): domain Eukaryota; kingdom Metazoa; phylum Chordata; class Mammalia; order Carnivora; family Ursidae; genus Ursus; species Ursus maritimus. The sequence continues at coordinate 39,991,501 of NW_024423319.1, read as the reverse complement.
TAGACGCAAAGAGATCAGAACACTATGGAGATAATGGCCTTTAACTTCAAGAATACTTCAGTCGTGAAGTTATTAAACTCTCTTTAAGACTTCAGGAGAGAAATTCATGTATCAGAAGCCAAGTAAGACCCAGAGAGCTGTCCCATGGGACAGAGTTCCTAGAGCTGAGGGAATGGGAGAAACACATCCTGTCTACAGCAGTCATTATGGAGAATTTTTGCAGTTGTCCCAAGTCCTGGGATAAGCAGGCTCTGCGGCACTTGGGGGGCCATGCCTGAGGCACAGAGGGGATTCCTATAGACGTGATTATTTGGGTTTTGGTCACAAAGAAACCTTGAACACTTGATAGCAAAGGTATTTGTTTTTCCAAAGGTCAGTGTGAACTTTTTCAAGGTTGTGTAAAAGTGGCAGCGTGCCATTGTTTTCTTGAGCTTCCTTAGTTGTGAATTGTGTCTATTCCCCTGCGCACTGTTGTGTGTCTGAATAGCACTTCCCCCATGAGACTCTTTTGGCAACGCTGCCAAAATGTACGGACCGAAGTCGTTGCTGTCTGTGTGGTGATGAGACAGTATGGCGACAGGGTGATATAAGGATATACTTCCGGGTTTTGTGGCAACCTCCTGCTCTTGGAGTAGCTGACCAGAAACGCCTTTTCTGACCTTGTTTTTATGTAATATTTATCTAGCTTCAGCCCTTGGGCTTAGTCAATTCCTTGGTCAGCTCGTTGTTTTGCTTTTACTTTACACCCACTGAGGCTTTGAAAGTAATGTCTCCAGATGTCTTTTTCATCAAAATTGAAGTTACTTAGGAATGTTCTAACTCGACGGCCCCTGCCTTCTAGCTGCAACTCTTCTAGCTGTAACCTCGTAGTTACAGTAAGAGTGCGGAAAGGTAATAAGTAGTTATAAAAATGACTTTAATTCATTTTTTTCCTACAAAGACTGGAACTGGGAGAAACAAAAAGAACAACCCAAAGAATACCAACGGATCCTCCAGTGCTTCTTAGATCGAAAGGACTGTTGCTACTCTATCCATCAAATGGGTAAGGTCACATCGGTAGTTTTAAGGCAATGTTTGTACCTGCTGCTTTCATCCCCTGCCTTATATGTGGCTCTGCGAAGTTGTCTATCTGCTTAATTATTTATGCAAAAAATTAGGAGCTTGTGGAATGCTGAAAGAACTTTTGCTAACGTCTTTTTTTTTTCCACATAAAAACAGCACAAATGGGTGTAGGAGAAGGGAAATCAATTGGCGAATGGTTTGGACCAAATACAGTTGCACAGGTGTTAAAGTAAGTAAGAGTCTGGCGTCTGCCTTGCTGTACTGTCTCCTATGCCACCCCCTTCTGCCAACTCAGTGTCCCCTCAGTCTAGCTCTTCTTGCCACCCCACTGAGCTGCCAAACATCTGTACCATTTTGCTCAGACAGTTCTTTGAGATGGGCGCGTGCAGACATCTGTTCTGGTAGATCAGAGTTGTTTTCGTTGGTACCGGTAGATGGGGAAGCACCTCGGACTCATTCAGTATCTGTTCCCTCTCCAGGCTGGTTTTCACCTTCCAGGGAACCATCAGCCTGAGGGTCTCTTTGAAGCCAAAAGGCTAATAATACTAAGTGGCCGAGGCTGAGCCAGCCTAGGCAAGACCTGGACTCCCAGCCTGTAGAGTTTGAAAGGCCTCATTCATTCATTCCTTCATTATTTACTGAGTGGCTCTACCGTGCTAAGTGCTGGGTATACGGAAATAAACTAGACACAGTCCTTGCCTCGGGGAGCTCACTACCTATGGGAGGAGACCAACTCCAAGGGAGTCTTGGGATCCATTTATCATCTCTTAGCAGACTCCAAGTACCCCAGCATGGTACTTTTGCTGTGGGTCTGTTAAAACGCAGAATTCACCCCCCCCCCCAGCAAGAGGCAAGGTGGAGGCTCTAAGACTGACGTTTCAGAAGTGAATGGGGTGAGTGGCATCAGCGCCTACACCTGCAGGCCTCCTCACCTGTTGTCCCTCTCCTTCCCGACGCCTGCCACTGAACGCAAGCTCCCGAAGGGCAGAGATTGTATTTGTCTCATTCACTTCCTTAATGCCAGCACATAAAACTTCCTGGCACACACAGGGGCTCGTAAATACTTGAAGGATGAGTGAAGACGGCATCCAGAATCTGGGGCCGGATTTAGGCATCAGAAGGTTAAAACCATCTGGACTCCTTGGGTGTAGCTTGCTTCTTCAACTCCTGGGCTCTCCGGAGGATGATGGTGGGACCCACTCCATGGAAAGTACCGAGGGGGCCCTGTTTCAGTTATTAGCCAGTCTTCACTGAAGCAGAATGCTCTGGAAATGTGCTCATGAGGGGAGTAGGCTGGATTTCCCAGGGACCCAAGTGAAGTCGGTATCTTGGCTTTACTCCTTGCTAATGGTACCACCCCTCTGAGACCACTTTCTTGCCTTGGCCCATAGTTCCTTTGGGGGTGCATGGTTGATTTTGCTGACGGAAGATCTGGCAGTATTTCGGGAGCCAGTGTGGGAACCCAGGGTAGACCGTGTAGAAGATGAATCAGAAGGGCCGTTGCCGGGCCCCAAACCCAGCCTGAAATGGTTGGCTTTTTACATGACGTCTCTCAGAATTTGCTTCTTTATTCTAAATTTTGAAGTTCTCAACAACAGAGAAATGGAAACATACATTTTTTAATGATTTTTTATTATATTATGTTAGTCACCATACAGTACATCCCCGGTTTCCGATGTAAAGCTCGATGATTCATTAGTTGCGTATAACACCCAGTGCACCATGCAATACGTGCCCTCCTTACTACCCATCACCGGTCTATCCCATTCCCCCACCCCCCTCCCCTCTGAGGCCCTCAGTTTGGGAAACATACATTTTTAAAAGAATTTAAGTGGGCCCTAATTCATTGTGATTGCTACCATTAACAACAGAGTATTAGTATATCAGGGAAAGGTCCTACATCAGACGAAATGAAATGAAAGTGTAATGGTAATTAACCTCTTCCTGGGAGCTACCTTGGTCAGGAAAAGAATTTTTTTTTCTTTTGTCCAGCAAGACTGGTCTTTACCCAAGATTCCCAGAAGTACCCAGGTTAAACGTGCCCTCTTTCAGATGGGCTAGAGGGAAACAGAACGGAGATATGGTCATGGTGCTTTACTCAGAGCCCAGATGATCTCTCTGTGAAAAGGTTTTCTTTCTAACCCCTTCTGAAGTCACACAATTCAGCATGCTGTCTCTCTTCAGCTGTTGACCAGCGAGGCCCCACCCCAAGGCCACCTGCAGCCCGAGTTTCTTGAACAGCGTTTGCACTGCACATGGGGAGGGGTGTAAGAGAGCGCTCTCTCTCTGCATTTTTCTGGGTCTTATTCTCCATATTATCCATGCTCCCAAATATGTGTGTGTATGTGTGTATATTTATATTTATTTATATTTTTATAACAGTTTCCTTTTTTTGAAAAAAAAAAAAA
>NW_024423319.1:39985492-39988021 GCF_017311325.1 Ursus maritimus | reverse complement strand
AAAAAAAAAAAAACAGTAAGTCAGAATGTCTTTTATTTGGGAAGAGAAAAAATAAAATCTCTTGGGAGCAGAAATGTTGGTACCTTTTCTCTTTCACCCAGCAGGAATGAGATCATCTTGTGAGGTAGATTTTTCCATTTTGTAAAGCAGGGCTTTATTTTTTCAGGGTTTGAAAACAGTGACTCTGTGGCATTCCTGAGGGTCTTGGACGTGGAATGTTCCAGAGCTCTCGGTCAAGGGGGCCAGAGCTTGACCCGGACCCTAACTTCTCTGTGGCTCAGTGTTTGGTGACTTTAGGGACACAGGGCATGGATTGTACTGCTCCCTGCTGATGTTGCCATCTTCCCCAATTTTGACCTCACTGTGTGTTGCTTTGCAGAAAACTTGCTTTATTTGACGAATGGAATTCCTTGGCTGTTTATGTTTCAATGGATAACACAGTGGTCATTGAAGATATCAGTGAGTCCCTAGCCTGCTTACTTTCCCAGGTGGTGGGTGGTTGAGGTCCTTCCTCAACATTCAGAAAGTGTGTATGTGTGTGTATGTGTGTGTGTGTGTGTGTGTGAGAGAGAGAGAGAGAGAGAGAGAGAGAGAGAGACAGAGAGAGACAGAGAGACAGAGAGATAGACACTGACCTTGGCCTGCTCCAGCAAAGTAGGGAAACTTAGGGGAGCACAGGACTCTGGTTAATCATTCCCTGTGCCTTTTCTTCTCTTCCCTTTCAGCTTTCTGAAAGGAAGAATACAATGAGAGGGTCCTCTCTCTCTGGAAAGGCCCAGACCCTTTCCCTGTAGGATACTCAAAGTGAGGATAATCAGTTAAACCATCGACAGGTGTTCTGCTGAGACCCCATTTGCCCAGCCCTGTCCTCTCCACCATGGGGTTAGAGTAACCAAAAGATACAGCCCCTGTCTCAGAGGTCCTTGCAGACTAGTTGAGAAATAAGAATTTCTCAATGAGCCCCTAATATCCGGCAGGAGGTGAGTGCTCAGTTGCCAGAAGGAAGAGAAATAAGGGCCGGAGGAGAGGCCTGGGCTTCCTGTGGGAGGCGGGGCAAGCTGGCCCCTGGTGGCAGAGGGGAGGGGGCTCCCAGGCAGGAGATGAGGTGGCCCTAAGTTTTGCCCTGGGCATATCTTGGGTGACTGGATACCCCTTGACCCAGTTCTCTTGTCTTCCTTTTCTAGAAAAAATGTGCTGTGTCCTTCCCTTGAGTTCCGCCACAGTGGGTGAGAGCCCCCCCGACACTCTGAATGCTTCGAACCAGAGTAAGGGCACCCCTGCCGGCCGCCCAGCCTGGAAACCCCTGCTGCTCATTGTGCCCCTTCGCCTGGGCATAAACCAAATCAACCCTGTCTATGTTGATGCGTTCAAAGTAAGTCACTCCTTTTCCCGGGCCCATTGCCGCCTGCCCATCACACCGCCATGTGAGCACGGAGATCCGTGAGCAGCAGTCCACAAGTGAGTTGAGAATCTTGCGTTCTCTTTCCCTCTAGGAGTGTTTTAAGATGCCACAGTCTTTAGGGGCATTAGGAGGAAAACCAAATAACGCCTATTATTTCATAGGATTCTTAGGTAAGAAAAGAGGACTCACAAGTAAGTTGTCACGGGCTAGGGGAGGGCGGGCAGAAGGTTTGCACGGGAGCCCAGGCAATTCTGGCTAGGGGGCCCTCATCTCGCCCAGAGGGGCCGTGGCCTCTGGTCAGCTCATCCTGTCTCTGGCCTGATCGTGGAGAGTAACACGTCTCAGTGCCCGATGGAGAGCAGGTCCATCTCGATAAGATGGTCCCACAGCTGCTTGCCCGCTGGACCACCTCAAGGGCACGGCATCATTTTAGCATCTCTCTCTCCTTTCTGTGGGGCCCAGAGTGGCAGGGTGTCGCTCCCCTGGCATTGTGGATCCCCCTTTTCTTGGGGCTTGGGAATTCGGGCTAGGAACCATCCTCTGACTTCCCAGGTCCACGCAGCTGGGCCTGCTGCCTCATCGTTCAGAGCCATGACCAGGTAGAATTGACAGGAGGCAAAGACAGAGCTACCCTTTTTCTGGTAATGGGGGCTAAGCCTTAAAACCACTAACGTTCCTAATGCGGATCCTAACAAGCAGCCCAGCATTCTCTTGCCTCAGTTGAGGCCTCTGGAAACCTAGCCCCCGTGTACACTAGCTGTGATCTGAGTCATTTAAAGCCCTTACACCAGGCAAACTAGCCCGGTGCTTCTCAGACTCTAATGTGTGCCTCGAGGAATCTGAGCTTGGATTACAAGGGAGAGCCTTGGATAGGCAAGGGGAACCAGAGCAGGCATGGGGAGTGGCATGAGCGATGTGCAGAGGAGAGGGCCAAGTGGGCTCGGCCACCCTCCCGCCCCATGCCTTGGAGATTCAGAGAGCTGAGGCGGCGTGGGAACAGACATCCCTGGCCCTGTACTCCGTCTCCCACTTGCCAGCTGTATGATGGCAAGTAAAGAATATCCACTCTTTTGTCTCAGTTTCCTCATGTGGAAAACAGGGCCAAGGCCCCTGGCCGCCTGTCAGTA
>NW_024423319.1:39932688-39985482 GCF_017311325.1 Ursus maritimus | reverse complement strand
TTTATTTGACGAATGGAATTCCTTGGCTGTTTATGTTTCAATGGATAACACAGTGGTCATTGAAGATATCAGTGAGTCCCTAGCCTGCTTACTTTCCCAGGTGGTGGGTGGTTGAGGTCCTTCCTCAACATTCAGAAAGTGTGTATGTGTGTGTATGTGTGTGTGTGTGTGTGTGTGAGAGAGAGAGAGAGAGAGAGAGAGAGAGAGAGACAGAGAGAGACAGAGAGACAGAGAGATAGACACTGACCTTGGCCTGCTCCAGCAAAGTAGGGAAACTTAGGGGAGCACAGGACTCTGGTTAATCATTCCCTGTGCCTTTTCTTCTCTTCCCTTTCAGCTTTCTGAAAGGAAGAATACAATGAGAGGGTCCTCTCTCTCTGGAAAGGCCCAGACCCTTTCCCTGTAGGATACTCAAAGTGAGGATAATCAGTTAAACCATCGACAGGTGTTCTGCTGAGACCCCATTTGCCCAGCCCTGTCCTCTCCACCATGGGGTTAGAGTAACCAAAAGATACAGCCCCTGTCTCAGAGGTCCTTGCAGACTAGTTGAGAAATAAGAATTTCTCAATGAGCCCCTAATATCCGGCAGGAGGTGAGTGCTCAGTTGCCAGAAGGAAGAGAAATAAGGGCCGGAGGAGAGGCCTGGGCTTCCTGTGGGAGGCGGGGCAAGCTGGCCCCTGGTGGCAGAGGGGAGGGGGCTCCCAGGCAGGAGATGAGGTGGCCCTAAGTTTTGCCCTGGGCATATCTTGGGTGACTGGATACCCCTTGACCCAGTTCTCTTGTCTTCCTTTTCTAGAAAAAATGTGCTGTGTCCTTCCCTTGAGTTCCGCCACAGTGGGTGAGAGCCCCCCCGACACTCTGAATGCTTCGAACCAGAGTAAGGGCACCCCTGCCGGCCGCCCAGCCTGGAAACCCCTGCTGCTCATTGTGCCCCTTCGCCTGGGCATAAACCAAATCAACCCTGTCTATGTTGATGCGTTCAAAGTAAGTCACTCCTTTTCCCGGGCCCATTGCCGCCTGCCCATCACACCGCCATGTGAGCACGGAGATCCGTGAGCAGCAGTCCACAAGTGAGTTGAGAATCTTGCGTTCTCTTTCCCTCTAGGAGTGTTTTAAGATGCCACAGTCTTTAGGGGCATTAGGAGGAAAACCAAATAACGCCTATTATTTCATAGGATTCTTAGGTAAGAAAAGAGGACTCACAAGTAAGTTGTCACGGGCTAGGGGAGGGCGGGCAGAAGGTTTGCACGGGAGCCCAGGCAATTCTGGCTAGGGGGCCCTCATCTCGCCCAGAGGGGCCGTGGCCTCTGGTCAGCTCATCCTGTCTCTGGCCTGATCGTGGAGAGTAACACGTCTCAGTGCCCGATGGAGAGCAGGTCCATCTCGATAAGATGGTCCCACAGCTGCTTGCCCGCTGGACCACCTCAAGGGCACGGCATCATTTTAGCATCTCTCTCTCCTTTCTGTGGGGCCCAGAGTGGCAGGGTGTCGCTCCCCTGGCATTGTGGATCCCCCTTTTCTTGGGGCTTGGGAATTCGGGCTAGGAACCATCCTCTGACTTCCCAGGTCCACGCAGCTGGGCCTGCTGCCTCATCGTTCAGAGCCATGACCAGGTAGAATTGACAGGAGGCAAAGACAGAGCTACCCTTTTTCTGGTAATGGGGGCTAAGCCTTAAAACCACTAACGTTCCTAATGCGGATCCTAACAAGCAGCCCAGCATTCTCTTGCCTCAGTTGAGGCCTCTGGAAACCTAGCCCCCGTGTACACTAGCTGTGATCTGAGTCATTTAAAGCCCTTACACCAGGCAAACTAGCCCGGTGCTTCTCAGACTCTAATGTGTGCCTCGAGGAATCTGAGCTTGGATTACAAGGGAGAGCCTTGGATAGGCAAGGGGAACCAGAGCAGGCATGGGGAGTGGCATGAGCGATGTGCAGAGGAGAGGGCCAAGTGGGCTCGGCCACCCTCCCGCCCCATGCCTTGGAGATTCAGAGAGCTGAGGCGGCGTGGGAACAGACATCCCTGGCCCTGTACTCCGTCTCCCACTTGCCAGCTGTATGATGGCAAGTAAAGAATATCCACTCTTTTGTCTCAGTTTCCTCATGTGGAAAACAGGGCCAAGGCCCCTGGCCGCCTGTCAGTAGTAGAGCGTGTGACTCTTGCTCTCGGGGTCGTGAGTTTGAGCCCCACACTGGGCATAGAGTTTACTGTAAAAAGCAAAAAAAAAAAAGAAAACAGGGCTCATCCCTGCCTCGCCATGCTGTCACCTCAGAGGAGAGCACTCAGCAAGAGCAGGGCACATGGCGTGCACCCAGTGAAAGGTGGCCCCACCCTTCCTGACCCCAACACTTGTCTTTCCTTTGCTGGCTCTTCTCTTTTTTGAGGTGAGGGTTTCTCCACCTTGGCCTGAGCTCTCGCTATTGCTGCCATCTATTGGTCGAGCCTGAGAACTACAGCTTGATGGATCGTTGGCAAACCAGGGAAGCATTTATTTTTCTCCATACAAAATCCAGTCTTTGGAGTCCTGTCAATGTAGATGCCTTCCGCTTCTAAGCTTTTGGGTTTCTCTCAAAGAGAAGGTTGCAAAAATCAATTTTCTCTTTTGCTGTGCTCGAGGCCAAGGCAGAAACAGATTGGAAAATAATTTCAGAGGGACCTCAAGGAACAATGTATGGGGTTCCCGGGGGCCCTGGCCTCCCTTACCCCAATTTACCCAGAAAGAGTTTGCCAAGCTGGTGTAGCCCCCCTGTTTCGTGAGGCCACTGGATCAGGGTGACTTTTGTGGAGGTTGACTACTCATTAAAGGGGCATGGGCAATCCTCACCTCCCCAGACAGGGGTTTGCACAGTTCCCATTTGCCCATTGCCTTTCATAAATCTTTTGCTTCACCTTGATTTGAGGCCCCAAAGTCCTCCCGAATCCCCTTTTCTGACTTACCCCCTTACTGCATTAGGGTGGGGGTTCCAGACTGGTCGAATGTCTGAAGGGAGGGAACAGATGAGAACTGCCATTTGCTGAACAGCTGTCTTGTGTCAGGGACCCTGCAAAGTCCCACCCCCAGATAGATAGATAGATAGAGAACATATATACACATATAGGTATAGATAATCCGAAATAGAGATATAGTTATAGATTATGCGATACCCCCGTGAGTTAAAGCTTACCATGGTGAAACTAAGAGTTAGAGGGATTGTTGCCCAAGGGCACCCAACTAGAAAGTAGCCAAGTCAGCATTCAATTCCAATTTGGCCATCTCTGCCTACCATGCCACATTGCTTCCCGAGGGCCCTCTTTCCCGGTGGGAAGCTGGGAAAAGCTCTCGATGTGTGACACTATGTCTAGGATGAGAGTCTGGCTTGTCCGATTTTGCCTGCTTAGACAGGAGATGTTTGTCCCCTGCACTTGGGTGAAGGTTGCTACTGGAGATCCATAGCGTGAGCCCCGTGTCTGCAGATGGTTGACCAGACTGCCTCTTGTTCTCAGGCCTAATTAGATACCTTGCTTTGGTCCCCACATCACTTCTAGGACTTTTTAGGGATTCTACTGTATCTCTTTTAAGCACTCTCAGAAACAGCGCAGCCTGCAAAGCTCCACGATACACACACACACACACACACACACACACACACACACGGAAAGAGCCAGAATTGGAGAGGATGCTCTTACTGTCTAACTATTCCCAGCACCTTAACTTGAAACACTCTGGCAGAATGCTTGATCCTAATCCTGCTCTGAATTTCTATTTTCTTGTGCACAACTTCCTTTTCTTCTTACTTTTCTATGGTCATAAGTAGGCTTCCTTCTGAACATCCTGGTTGTTGCTTTTCTTTGTGACTTGCAGCTTTTCGGGGTATAACGATCTCACCCACCTGTGGTCTAGGGGAAACATATATGTCTGTGATAGAGACAAGTTAAGCTATTCATCAGGCATCGGAAACACGTTCTCTGCTGACGGAAGCATTTAGATGTGGCCTAGCACAATCCTGGATGCTATTCCAGGGAGGGTCTTGGGGGCCATCTCTCCCTAGCCCATCCTCCTGCCTTGGATGGATCTCTCTTTGATTGCCTAACCCAGTCTAGAACGCAGAGGCCCAGCTGGTCCTGAGGCCAGGCCAGTGAGTTTGGGGTGCCACTTTCACCAACTCCGATGAGCATTGGAGGGCCTCTCAGCCCTTTGAATATCAAAGTAGAGGTTTTATTATCTCAGACTCCTCCCAGGTCATTACTGGGCTGGGTTTTTTCAACTTAATGAAGCAATGGCTTTTCTCCCCTTTGTGCAGGCCCATCATCTCACAGTGAATTTCCTCGGTGAGATGTATCTGTACTGGTATCAAAGCGACCAGAGCAGCGCTTCCTACTAGGAATCGCAAACTTGCTAGCTATCAAGACCAGCAGTCAGAGCCCCTCTGTAGCAGAGTCAGCGTTCCCGTTTCTTTGGGAAGGCCAAGGCCTTTTTTTCTTACCAGACGTGCTCTCTGACCACAGGTCTGAGAACCAATGGCATGGAGTGAGATGCTTCCCACTGTGGAAGGAGGCAGGAAGCTCCCCAGTGGCACCGGGGCTCATGCCCTGGGGATTGTACCTACCACCTCGTTGCTAACTGCTGCTCACAGAGCTGCCATGTCATCTGTGGTCTCTCATTCGCACATTTTCTCAACCCCGTCCCTCTCCATTTTTGGTCTTGGGCTTTGAGGACACGTAAATGCTAGGGTGAGTCTTCTCATTGAGTGATTGGAGTTGGTTTCTTTTAAGCATGATCACCCAAGTTCAGGCTTTCTGTCATCTCATTCCCATTGTCACCAAAGGGAGGGGTTAAGAAAACCAGAGCACCTCCTCCCCCCTGAGGGACAGCAGGAGGGCCAGGGCCGGTGGTTCTTTCTAGATTAAGTGTGTTTCATTCCAAACAGGCGATGAGCTCATTTTCTTGGACCCTCACACAACCCAGACTTTTGTTGACACCGAAGAGAATGGAACGGTTGACGACCAGACTTTCCATTGCCTGCAGTCTCCGCAGCGAATGAGCATCTTGAACTTGGACCCTTCCGTAGCGCTGGTGGGTATCTGAAGGTTGGGTGGGCCGAGAGATACGATGCCACCCTGTTACAGATTGGTTCCCTGGGAGCTCTCCAGGTTGGTAGGTAGAACGGCAAGAGTATGTTCACTCACTGTGCCCCGACCCCTGAGAGGTACATAGTATAGTGGGGAAGGGATGGACCCTGAAGGCAAACTAAACTACTAGAGTTGGAATCCAGGGCCTGCCACTTACTAGCTATGGGCTTAGGGGGAGTCCTTGAACTTTTCTGAGCCTCTGTCTTCTCATCCCTAAAATGAGCAAAACAATACTTCCTTCAGGGTTGTGGGAGGCATACCGTGCATATAAGGCACCCAGCATAGTGCGGGCACATCGTAAGCGTTCTGTAAACATTGGTTATTGTTAGTGTTACAGTCTTTCCCCTTTTACTTCTTGCACCCTGATTACGGCCACCCAGGCACAGGGAATAAGGCGGGACATAGTTAGGGAGGGATCAGGGGGCAAGACCTTCTGGGCGGATAGCGCTCATTTCCCTGGGCACACGATCCAGGAAGATGCAGGGTTTTCCCCCGGAGGTGTGACTACCGTCCACACACGCTGAACGGACAGCTGCCTGTGAAGTTACTGGTGCTTCTGAGGCCTGTCTGCTCCTCTCTTCCAGTTTAACCCGATTGTCAGAGCGCCAGAGACTGAGAGCGGACAAGAGTCCTGCTCTTGTTCTGGACCATTCTTTCACTACTGTGGGATGGCTCTGAGGCTAGGGAAGGAGCTGGATGATTCTCTTTATTCTAACAGATCATTTCCTTTGGGTCAAAGCCTTCTTATTATGTACTGCCTCTAACAAAAAGTACTATTTGCCTTTCATTGGTTGGTTTAATCGACTGTTCTTTACGGATGTGTCTTTTTGCGTACCGAGTGTAATGGAATTAACCCCATACTTTGGAGATTGGTCTTCAAGTTACTCTATCTCGCAGTGTGAGGGGAGGGGGACAGGGAGGGACAAGGATAGGGAGGGAGAGAGGGAGGAGGGGAAGGGAGAGATGGGATGAACGAGTAAATGCGTGTGTCCAGGTAAGGCAATGACCCTGGAGAGGGAGCAAAGCAGCCGTTGTGCTTCGTTATTGCTGGAAGACGCATCTAAAGCGAGCGGCCCACATCCCAGCTCTGGGCCAGTGGCACCATCTTGCAGTACAAAGGGCCTGACTCGGTGCCCCTGACCAGTTCTAAGTTATATTCTCTTGCTTTTCCCCCCCCAAGGGATTTTTCTGCAAAGAAGAAAAGGACTTTGATAGCTGGTGTAGCCTTGTGCAGAAGGTAAAGACATGTGTTTTTCTTTGTCTTAAAAGCAGAAGTTATTCAGTAGGATCCCTTTTCAGGACTGCTTCACGTAGTGACATGAATCTAGCCTGATAGGATTGTATTGCAAGAGAAAAACTAAGATATGGGGAATTATGCCTAACTCTGGGGGAAACCAGAGCAAAACCTTTGTTTGAAATATGCGTAGTGTGTCAAGTGAGTGATATTTTTAGCTATGTAATGTCTCATCTGATTATGCCTACGAGTCACATGAAATATGCAACGAATATTCCACCATTTTCACTTAAAAATGCTAATTTCACATAGTTCGGCCTAAGTTTTTCCTCATTCTGTTCATAGTGCTGAGATGGTTGAAGGAACCAAACTGCTGTTGTATTTGTTTCGTGGTCTGTTTACAGTTTCATATAGTCCATGATGTAGTTTTTAGGGAGCTTGTCTTTCTCTTAACTGTCTCATTTCTATATAATGTAGGCACGCTGCCATTAAAGGAAACGCAATTTGCAGGCATCTGTGTAAACACTAAAGCCAGATATTCTCTCTTCTCGGTATTTTGTGTAAAAGGGTATTTACTGTTTTGCTGGCTCACCAGTTTTTGTATCTGCCCCCCTCATCCTCACGTCTAACACATGCCAAGTATGTGGGAGACATTGATAAATGCTTGTTGAAAGAAGGGCGATTACAGGGAGTAGTTGAAAAGCACCCTGGATGGGGTGGCAGGAGACATGCTGTTCTCCTGTGTGGAAAAAAAAAAAAGAAAGAAAAGGAAAGGAAAGGAAAGAAAAGAAAAGAAAAGAAAAGAAAAGAAAAGAAAAGAAAAGAAAAGAAAAGAAAAAAAGAGGTTGGGGAGATGGGAGCCCAGAGCTTCTTGCAAGTGTAAGGAGGGCAGATTTTTTCTTCACAAGCGAACAGATAATTGACGCTAATGTCCCTAGCTGACTCTGCAACCCTAGTTAATCATTGGCTGGGACACAATGGAGAATTCTTTTCTAGAGGCAACACTTAACCTGTCAGAATGCAGCGAAACTCTATTCACATCCCATGTAAAGTTTGAATGAAAGCTCTCTGGTAAGACTGTGCCATCTAAATTAGGACATAACAACACAAGTGTTGGACTAAAACCAGAACCATGCCAACACAATGTACCAGGATCCTCTGGGGGCAGATTTCCTGTAATTAACACACATTTCTTTGGAGCCAACCCTTCAGGAATGGCTCGGCGCTGAATTGAGTTAGGCCAGGACAGCTGGCCTTCCATCAGATACTCCCTCCAGTGTCTTTCCTTCCTGGCCGACCAGAGCTAGAATTGAAGGGGGCTGGGTCTTCGGATGGGTCGAGTAGAGGATGGGCACATTAGCTAGGGCTTTGTTCTCACCTTTCAACAACCAGGCCACCCTTGTAGGGTTTGGGATCACATATGGACAACCGGACTGAATGCGTTGTCAGTTTAACATGTTTACAACTGTTTCTGTGTGTCCTCAGGAAATTCTAAAGGAAAACTTAAGGATGTTTGAATTAGTTCAGAAACATCCATCGCACTGGCCTCCCTTTGTTCCTCCAGCCAAGCCAGAAGTGACAACTACCGGGGCAGGTAAGCCATTGTTCCGGGGCTCTTGGGTAGCGGCTGTTTTATGAGACCGAAGCAACTGTGGCTCACGCTTTCCGTGGAATGTACAGCTTCTCCTCAGCTGGCCCGAACGAGGAATGGTGTCCCTGATGATTTTAACCTTCCGACAAACTGATCTTTACCAGTTTCAAAGCCTGATAGTAGAAGAAAATGAGCTCGAGGCAAAAGGGCCATGCAAAATCAGAAATGATGAGAACGTGTATTCAGGGTCTGGCTCAAAAAACAAATCAGGGGCCAGGGGTGATTCAAAAGGTACCTCAGAGACCCCAGAGCCTCATCCTCATCCCTGGGATTTAAAGTGTGGAATGAGCTCAATTATTTTGCTTCTTTCTAGAGAATCTCTAGTACTTGTCCGTGGTCCCACCTGCGAGTCTCCCCCACACAAGCTTTTCTGTAGCGAAACGATTAGAAAATGACTAGCCTCTAACTACTGAGTAACCGTACTGACCGCTTCAACCCGAGTGTCAAGCTTTCTTCTTTCTCATTTCCATATTCCGATAGAATTCATTGACTCTACTGAACAACTAGAGGAGTTTGACCTGGAGGAGGATTTCGAGATCCTGAGCGTCTAGGATAGCGGAAATGCGACTTGGAGGTCTGTCTTCCATCCGGCAGCAGAAGAACACAAACCCATTACATGAGACTTCTCTAGTCAGCAAGTGCCTGATATGCCAACAGCATACAAACTTGATAGCAATCATGACTGAGCCAATTACCATTTCTCAGAAAACAAATGATAACAACCCTTCCCCAGAACGAACTAGAGCAATCATGGAACTTAGGAGCAGAAAGATTAGGAGTCGTCCCTTGCTTCCCAGCTTGTCTTCCCTGGCCACAGCGAGTCTTCAGCTACTGAAACGAGGAGATGGATGTCTGGAAGGCAGACAGCAACTCCCACCTTGCTTCAAGCACCAGCAGAGGGGAGATGGGTACCCTGTGCTTCTTCACCCTTTCAGGACTGACTTCTTTGGGGCTAAATACTAAGAAGCAATCTGTTCTCTTGCTCTAATAATAAAGTGATTGCATCAGGGAGAAAAAGGTCTTATTAAGTTATTCGAATATGTATTTTAAATGGTTATAATTCAGATCAAAAATTTGTCTGAGAAATTCATCAAATGCGCCCTGGTTGATCTCCTTCTTGTCGGAGGGAACCGTACTACCCGATGGGTCACTGTCGCCATCCTTACTGATGTTTTTGTCAGATGTCACCCTGTCCTTCAATCAAGTCATGATCACTTTATTTTTAGTTGTTTATTTATTTAAAAACTTTTAAAATAGATTTTATTTATTTATTTGAGAGAGAGAGGGAGCATGGGGCAAAGGGAGAGAGAGAAGCAGACTCCCCACTGAGTGGGGAGCCCGACACGGGGCTCGATCCCAGGACCACCGGGATCATGACCTGAGCCGAAGCAGACCCTTCACCGACTGAGCCACCCAGGCGTCCCAAGTCACGATCACTTTAAATCAGCGGTGGGCATACCTTTCCTGTGAAGGGCCAAATAGTAAACACTTTCAGTTTTGCAGGCCATGTGGCCTCTGTCACAGCCACTCAGCTCTGCAGTCAAAGTGCAAGAGCAGCCATCACCAGCGTGCACACGAATGAGCCTGGCTGTAAGCCAATAAAACTTTATTTACAAAAACAGGTGGAGAGCTGGATTTGGCTTGCAGGCTGTAGTTTGCCAATCACTGACTTAAAGTTGTTGATTTGGGGGAAATAAAAAATGGTGTTTGACTTCCACTTCATTCTGGTTGACGGCCATAATTAGAAAAAACTATTCATGTGGTGACATTTAATCCGTGCAGCAAATGCAATTCCAAACCGTTTCAGGATGAGCAACATAGCAAATCTTAAAGCACACGTTCATCAACTCGGCTTTGCTAAACCCTCTTTTGTGTGGCTGCACCTCAAGCCCGAGCGGTGTCTTCCCATCTTCCTCTCCTTCCTTCTTTTTTTTTTTAAAGATTATTTTTATTTATTTATTCGACAGAGATAGAGACAGCCAGCGAGAGAGGGAACACAAGCAGGGGGAGTGGGAGAGGAAGGAGCAGGCTCATAGCGGAGGAGCCTGACATGGGGCTCGATCCCATAACGCCGGGATCACGCCCTGAGCTGAAGGCAGACGCTTAACCGCTGTGCCACCCAGGCGCCCCTGCTCTCCTTCCTTCTTAACTTGGGTGCATTTCACCCCCCTCGTCCACCAAGTCCCGACGAAGGCCAGCAACCACTAGCTTGACAGCTAGCACCAAACCAAAGTTGTTTTGTTTTGTCTTGTTTTGTTTGTATATGTAGGAATATTAGAACACTTGTTTCCTTAAATTCCATTTTGTTTCTGTTTTTTCCAGTAGGTAATATGTTCCAGTGGTTCGAAAATCAAAAAGTGCAAAGTGGTATGCAGTGAAAATGTCTCTCCCTCCCACAGGTCGGTTCCCTTCCCTGAATGCTCCCAGCGTCATTGCTTTCTTGTTTATCCGTCCAGATGATGTATTTTATGCATATACAAATATATGCATATATGTCTTGGATTTGATTTTAACAACTTCAACATTTCCCTACTTTTTAAAAAAAGATTTATTTATTTTTGAGAGCGAGAGAGAGCACACGCAGGCATGGGGGTGGGGTGGAGGGGCAGAGGGAGAAGGTGAGAGTCTCCAGCAGACTCCAGGCTGGGCGTGGAGCCTGATGTGGGGCTCAGCCTCACGACCCCGAGATCACGACCTGAGCCAAAACTAAGAGTTGGACGCTTAACTGACTGTGCCACCCAGGCGCCCCAACATTTCTCTGCTTTTGATTTATCTATAAAGGATCCTGAAGCCCCAGAAGTTTGGAAACCCATTGCTGGAACTCTAGCATGGATGGGGCTGAAAGCAGTTGCAGGCATATTTTGAAACAAGTTGTGGATTTGTTGCTTTCTGCCCTTTGGCTTTAATTGTATTTTTCCCACCTCCGTGTTTTGTTGTAAAGCTCAGCTTGCGGTAGCAAGCTCTGAGGGGGACTCAAGAATTCTAGCGAGATGGACTTCGGAAAAGTATTCATCAGAGAATGTCAAAAGAGTCAAATGTTGATGTTTGATTCCTTTTATTTGTAATGTACAAAGCTGACAGCATGCTTGTAACTCAGGAGGTGAAGGTAACAAGAATTCAGATTATACTGATTATGCTTTCTCTGTGTTGGCACGGTTTACATAATATTTAAGGAAACAGAATCACCTGGAAGGAACTGCTTCATGTTAACACAGCTAAGTATTCTGGGAAACGGATCATCAGAGGAAATGGTTAAAACACATCCCCCTGCAGAGAATATAATACACTTTAGAGTCAACTCAGGCTTGCCTTAGGTCTGCCAACTGCTAAGGAGAGGAGGGTGCTAGATTTGTACGAGGTTTAACAACGTATTAAAATGGTTTCACAGGCTACCTGTGAAAGAGCAATTGGATGGACATTTTCACGGAAAGTCTCTAACAACAGCCTCAGAACGTAAAGGACCCAGCACACCGCAGCTTCGATTTGCCCCACTGCACACATCTGGATGGCATTTGGAATAAACAGGGGCCTCTGGGAAACTGGGACAAGGGCTTTGCCTTTTTTTGTTCCTGGAGTCAAAAGCAAAATTCACACCTCCTTACCCATCCACCTCTCCACCCGCCAGCCTGGGAGAAAGGGCTGTGGTTCTCATTTCCCTTTACTGCCGGCTGCATTTGGTGCCTCCCCTGCCCTACTGTGGACCGGGCCAAGTCCTAGGTCTCTGGCTGGGGAGGGAGCCAGCAAGGAGGAAGCGGTTCGTCAGGGACCGTCTGAAGTTACCGAGCCCCTCCTGAAGCACTCTGGGGCGCAGCGGTGCTCACTCTCCAAGGAATCAAAGCTCATCCCGGGTGGTGGGCGGGTACCCCATTCCAGGTCCGCCACCTGCCTAGACACAGTGGGTGCCCTGGACGAGTGAGAGCTTGCCTCATGCAGGCTGGAGCCACCCGCGAATGCTTGGCCAGAGAACGAACTTTCTGAATGTGGAAACACCGGCTTCTGGTTTAAGCCAAATAACGTGTGGTGACCTCTGGGCAGAACGAATTGACTTCTCAGCTATCGTGAAGGGCTTCTGATCAAGGCGGTGAGGAAAGCTAGTCGTCTAAGAAAGCAGTCGCCCAGCAGGTCTTTCTGAGGTAGCCGTGAGTAAGCACGCGAACATCCGAACCAAACGGTAGCACCAGGTTGAAATGGGACAGCAGACCTCAGTTGGGTGGGCTCACCCCTCGGGCCTGAGGGTCGGGGTGACCGGTGTCCGGTAGCCCAGCCCACAGGAGACGCCAACGTACAACTTGACGGAGGGGCAACAGGGCGTAGGCCTTCCTTCTTCAGCTCGTTCGGGTCTGTGAGGTGACCGTTGTGTGGGGGAGGGCAGGGCAGGGGGCAGGGGTGGCGGGTGCCACCCTACAGGCTTTTCATACACACCTGGCAGCGGCTGACCCGGGTGTGGAGCTGCCCGGCCTTGAGCGTTTCGGATGCCGGCTCCTCCCCAAACTGCTGCCTCTCTTCCACTGTGGTCAGCCAGAAACTGTACTTGTTGGCGAAGTAGTGGCAGGTGCCCCGGGCCCCGCTGCACTCGATGAAGGGCGTGGCGCGGAAATCCTCCAGGCAGGAGCCGGGGGAGACCAGCGACTGGCCGCCGCCCTCGGCGCCCGCCGCAGTGTGCTGAAACAGACAGGGTCAGGCGTCGGCGGCGGGCCCTTGCGGAGCTCTGGCAGCTCGGCTCAGCGCCAGCACCTAGCCAGCACCCCCAGAGCTCATGTTAGACGACCAGGGGCTGCTCGTCCTCCCTTGTAGCTCCGCCCCAAGCACCCTCCTAACCCACTGCGCTTGGGTGGCGGGGACCTCTTGGCCAACATCCCCCCCAAACTGCCGGTGTCCCACTGAGTTCCGAGGTGTGTTCCGTGGCTCCCTGCCAATCCCTGCGGGCAAGTAAGTCTGAGAAAGGCTGGATGAAGGCAGATTCAGTAGGTTTTAGAAGGCGGGTCTTCTCCGAGCCCTTGTCTACTCCAAGCCCTTGGGGGTGAACCCCAAGAAGAGAAAGAGCGTGAGCGCAGTACTTCACCAAGTGGCTAAACCCGGGGCCCCTCCCCCGGCCTATCTATGAATAGCGCTGGCTCTGCAGTTACCTTCCTTAGAACGTCTATCGGTTTTCGATCTGTACCACACCCTTTAGGGCAACATACAGCGTTTGTTGCTTGCTGAGCTCAAGAGGGCCTCGTACGTGGCTTAGCGCCCGGGCTCTCCCTTCAGGGCTCCTTCAGCATCCAGTATCAGTGCCATTCTTTAGCTTATAGTCGCCAGTCACCGTACCCACAGACCGCAGTCCCTGTCTCTCCACTCCCCATCCCCTGTCCCTTCATATCATCTGGGGTATTAGCTGGACCACAGGGGCTGAGACTTCATCCACACCCGGGTCAGCAAATGGCCGATGGGTCAGATGCCCAAGTTGGACGCTCAGGGATGGCTTGCTTTACAAAATTTCCGGAGGGTTAGTCTCCCTATAAGGGATCTTTCCTGATACCTGAAGCGTCCAAGTTTTCCTCATTTTGATCCTCAGATGGAAAACCTTCTGGAACAAGCGACATACTTCCCTGCCTTACTAAATGGCAGACGCTGGGTATTTTACACTTTGCGCAGGACTCGGGCTTGTTGTTGGGAATGTTGCTTTTTGTGTTG
The DNA here is from genome assembly GCF_017311325.1 of Ursus maritimus. NCBI lineage: Eukaryota > Metazoa > Chordata > Mammalia > Carnivora > Ursidae > Ursus > Ursus maritimus. The sequence goes on along the minus strand of NW_024423319.1, from coordinate 39,971,814 downwards.
GGCCGTCGTGTCCCCATACTAAGTAGAGTTCTTAGGCCATCTTTGAATCATTCTCTCCCTCTTTCCTCCTTCTCAGCAGGCGTGTCTTATAGCTCCAAGATGCCATACTGGGCAGTCCAAATTCCCACCCTTACAGATTTTCAGGAAAGTATGGATATTCTAGAATGTTAGAATTCTGTGTAAAGTAAGAGTAAAGAGATTCTGAATAAGGACTTAACAGTGCTCCCGGGAGCAAAACACATGTGATTTTGCACAACTTTTGTACCATTGCTTGTGGAAGCTCAGGGGCCTCTTTGACTTACTTCCTGGTCTGGGTGGTGGGTGGGACAGAATGAGAGGTGAGGCCATAAACTGCCCGCTTCACAGACAGAGCAAAACAGGCAAGTACCTCATCCTGGGCAGGTATGCCAATGTGAGGAGGCCTAAGGCTTTGGTAATTCTTCAAAGACGCTTTCTCATCAGCTCGCCCCTGGCGATTTAGCAGGGAAGCTCTGGCGAGGCAGGGTACTTCAGCAGGTGCCGCACTGGAGTTCCCTGGGAGTGATTCTGGCCCGAAACCTGACCTTTTGCTCATTTAGTGTCCCCCGATATTCACACGGAATGGCGTGGGAGGGACTCGATGCCTCCTTGGGCTTACAGACATTCTCAGCTCTTTCTTAGCAAGACATATGGCCTTCCCACTGCAACGGGGAAGCAGCAAAGAGCCCAGCAAGGATGTAGAAATGCCGCAGGCCCTCATCTGAGCCTTTCCGGAGGGCATGGCGGTGGCCAGAGGGGCCTGGGACTGTGCGCAGAAGAGGAGGAGCGCCCATGCCCAGCCTGGGCAATGACAGTGTGTCCCAGCCTTGAGTGGGGACAGCCTCCCCCTCACTGCCTACCAGGATCAGGTGTCACCTCCCTCCCTAGCTGGTGGTGTATCTGAAGCAGGAATAGAGACATTAGGGGGGCGCCTGGGTGGCACAGCGGTTAAGCGGCTGCCTTCAGCTCAGGGCGTGATCCCTGCGTTCTGGGATCGAGCCCCACATCAGGCTCCTCCGCTATGAGCCTGCTTCTTCCTCTCCCACTCCCCCTGCTTGTGTTCCCCCTCTCGCTGGCTGTCTCTATCTCTGTCGAATAAATAAAATCTTAAAAAAAAAAGGAATAGAGACATTAGGGCCTTTGCCAGTGATTCATAGATACTCTCACCCTGGACCGCTGGCTGCAAATGGCTCCTTCCTACTCACCCTCGGAACTACCCATCATTCATGCAGAACTTGGCCGAGCTCAGGCCAAGCCTTTTCCTTCTTTTCAAATTCTCTGGTTCCTACCTCATGTCACTTGGGCCTGCGAACCCACATGAGGGGACCTCCCGCCTACCACCCCCCCGCCTCTACACTGGGGAAGGGAGCGGGGCAGGGCCTCACCATGAGGAAGGAGTACCCGATCCAGAGGCTGCGCCAGCCCAGGGGGCACTGCGGGATGGTGATGTCCTGGCTGTGCACGGCAATGGCCTGCGAGGGCGCCTCACACACGGAACAGCGGCTGATGTACTGGGGGATCTGGGCCTGGCCGACGGGCATCATGGGAATGGGGGCGGTGGTGGAGAGCCAGTAGGATTTATCGTTGCGCCCAGCGTAGTGGCACACTTCGTCGATGTTGCAGTAGATGAAGGGCATGGTGCTGAAGCGGGGCAGGCAGGAGCCAGCAAAGCCTGGAAGGAGAGCAGGTGCGCAGGGGCGGCTAAGGTGTGGCTGAGGGGCGGGGCTGAGACTGTCCCCAGCGCCACCAGGACTGGACCGGCCGGGTTGACATCCAACCGCTTGTCCAGAGCAGGGACGGCCCTCCTTCCAGGCCTGGCACACTGTACATCCACTGGCGTCCGTTGGTCAAATCCTCTTTGCAATGCGCCAGGGAAGTTTGAGAATGAAAGGAATCTGTATAAGCTGCATAACGACTCCCTAATTAATCTGCTGTATAAAACCGGCATCTACTAGAGCGAGTCTATGGTTCAGACTTGGCACACCTGTAGACAATACAATTAATTCCTGGGTAATTGCTGTTGCCACACAGGTCATATTATTATTATTACTCCTGCTAATCGCTAATGTGTAATGGATGCTTAACATGCCAAACACTGTCCTAAGCGTTTTCCGTTGGGTGATTCTTGTAATTCTTACACCAGCCTGTGAGATAGGTACTAGCATTAGCTTTGTTTCCATGTAGGGAGGAAGCGGAAGCTCAGAGGGGTTGAAGAGCTCATCCAGGGTCCCTGGCCAGTAAGTGGGAGGGCCAGGGTTTAAACCCAGATCCGCCTGATGCAACAGCTGGTGCTTGAACCCGGCTACGCAACGGTGGCCCCCCCCCCGGGGCTGGGAGGACCGAGGAGGGGAGCTCTTGATCCCCGTGGGGGAAGGGGGGATGGCCAAGGCTGGTGTCAGCGCCAGTACTTACCCAGGTCCTGGTTGTGGGCTTTCTCCTGCCCCTCCACGAAAAGCAAGCTGTAACCCACCCACAGCTGGCTCATCCCGATGGGGCACACGGGCACCTGTTCCGACTGGCTGTGCTTCACCAAGGTGTACCCCACTCTCACGCTCTGCCCGGGCGCTCCAGCCCTCCCGAAGGGACCCTTCTTCCCTGGAGCTCCTGAGAGGGAGAGAGCAGGAAAGCGGGGTGAGCCGCTCCAAATGGCATCTACTGACTTCATGCCCAGCACCGAGTGGGTCACACTGCACACACACCCGTGTTAACTCACTGGATCCTCACGACAACCTGATCACCCCGATCTGTAGGTAAGGAAACAGGCTCACAAGTCCCACAGCCTGTGGGGCTGGAATGCCGACTCAGGTGTATCCAGCAGCGGCGGCCCTATTTGAAAAAGCATGCCATCTAGCTCCCCTCCCACAGCTGCCTGGCCTCGGGTCCTCTATGGGGGAGGAGGGGGCTGCGGGGGCGACTCCTCCAACCTTTCAGGTTCTCCCAGGACATAACCGAGTCCCTGCTGAATCAGAGTCAGCAAAAGCAGAATTGGAACTTGCGGAGCAAAAATCACACCTGCTCTCCTGCCCATGGCAGACGTGGCTAGTTAATTGTACCCCTTTCCCACTGAGCCTCAGAGCTGTTCTCTACGCCGGACAACCAACTGATTTGCCATCTCTGATATCAAATGGGAAGTAAGTAGCAGCCATTCCTCCTCTCAAACTTTCTTATGCCTTGAACCACCCCCTTCCCATCCATGTCAGAATCGCAGGGTAGAATGGGGAGGTGCAGGGCCAGGGCCAGGCTAGGTGGCACTCACAGCCTGCCTGAGAGCTGGAAGAGAACCCAGAAAAGGATTTGGAAGGAGGCCTGTGCCTTCCAGAATGTGGGGCTCTCATCCTTCCTAGGCTCAGAGGTGGGTGGGAATGAATGGAATGCAGTCTGGTTTTCCAGGCTCCTAGTAGTGTCAAGCTTTACTTCCCGGTTTCCTGTTTCTCAGATTTGAGATTTTGGCTCACACCAAAGCCTCCTACCCTCACGGAAACCCTCTGCCCCCTGGTGCTGACATCGACAGACCTTCAAATCCTGGAGGGCCTTGCAGTCCAGGGAGACCAGGATCACCGAGAGCCCCAGGCGGGCCGGGGAGCCCGTTGAGACCATCTTTGCCAGGGATGCCCAGTAAACCTTTGGAGCCTGCAAGGAGAGAAGGGCGCAGCACGGACTCAGTGTGGGAGGTCGGAGAGAGCCGGCCCCAGAGAAAGGACTCGTGTGTCATGCCCAGGACCCACCAGGAGATGGCGCACTGGTCATCGTTTTAGAGCACTCAGCTGAGCTTCCAGGGCTGGTCCTTTAGCTCCAGTCCTAGCATCTCTGTCCTGGGACCACTGCTCTGCACTTAGCCCTTTTGAACCCCCTCACATCTATTTCTCCCTGCCTTCTTCCTATCCTCCCAGCAACGCACAGAATGCACAGAAACTGTAGGGGTCCCACATCAGAGATGAGGACACGTGGGCCCAGAGCGACTGCTCACTTCTCCGAGCTGGTGCCTCAGGTGCGATTAGAAGCTGGGTTTCCCGGTCCCCCAGCCCAGGGCTTTGTCCCTGGCTCTTGATCCCCCCACCGCCCCCTCCTTCCCTCGGCGGCACATTAGAGAGGGGCGCGCTGCCCGGAGTAATTGCTACGCTCTGCCCACATGTTCTCCAAAGCCAAGTACATCTGCTGACTTTGCTGGCCCTCCTTCCCGGCAAGAAGCTCTGGAGCTTTGTGAAGGAACAGAGGAAATGCTCCATGGAGGTGCCCCCTCGGAGCTGGAGAAGCCAGGCAGTTGCTTTAGCCTCTCAGCCAAGGCCGTCTTAGCGCCCTTCCCTGACAAAGTCCCCTGTCGCTGGTGCTCTCCTTACCTTGGAAGCCCACAGGGCCTTGAACCCCAGGGTCCCCCGTGAGGCCAGGGATGCCATCGATGCCCGGTAGACCCATGGGTCCAGGAGGAACCTGGACAGCTTCTGCAATTGGTGTTTGTCCAGGAGCACCTCGGGGTCCGGCAAAGCCTGGGGGCAAGTGAGGGAGATGGAAATATCAGGTGGCGGCAGAGGAGGCAGCCAGCATGGGGCCCCGGAAGGCTGCCTTTCCGCCTGGCGATAGCCCGCTTTCTGCTTCTGCTCTTTGCCTCCACAGTCCCCACTGGATCCCTCCAGGAAGACTGTCACCATGCTTTCCATGATGTCCTCTTTACCCACGTACCTCCACAGTGAATTGGTAGCTTCTTGAAGGCAGGGAATGGGCTACATTCCTCATGTTTCCTCAGGGCCCGGCATAGGGCCTGGGACATGGTAGGCAAGTCAGGACACGTTTGTGGCAAATGAGGTGGGCTGAGCTTTTGTTCGGGATTGGGGTCGCTGATTCACTCCCTCACTGGTCAGAGCACAGTGCCAAGGAGGCCAAGGGGAGGCGTCCAGCCTCAGAGGCTCAGCAAGCACCACGGCCTAAGACCCTGAGCCTGGCCTGCTGATTTACTAATAGAAGCCACACAAGCCAATTTGCTTACTAATTCATTGACTAAATATTTCTCGAGTGACTACTATGTGGGTGTGGGAGACTGAGGGATGGAGCAGTGAATAAGACAGACCGTTGTGGAGATTACGTTCCAGTGATAAAAATGGAAGGTGCATAACCTGACAAATACCACACATCTTCCTGCAAGTCGTGAGAAACACTACAAAGGAAATGAACAGCGCAGTGACAGTGACACAGACAGTGACAGTGAGCCGAGGGGCCTCTGGGGCAGAGAACCTGCTTGAGAAAGAGTGATAAGTGGCCCCTTACAAGCAGTGACATTTAAGCTGAGACCATTACAGATTAGAAGGAGCAGGGATGGATGGGGAGGGCAAGAGGATTCTAGGAAGTAGAACAAGCTTGGGCAAAGGCCCTGGGGTCAACCAGGTTGGATAAATGAAAGAGGCCGGCATGGCACAGAACGGGAACAGAAAAGAGGAAGGGCTGATGATGAGGATGAAGAGGGAGGTGTCCTGTGGGACTTTGGGAGCCAGAGTTTATTCCTCTGCAAGGGGAAGCCAGTGGATGTCTTATAAGATCCCTCTGACCCCTTCGTGGAGAAATGATCATTGGGGGAGCCGCGCAACAAGGGAGGAAGCTGGGAGGCCAGTTAGCAGGTCACTGCAGTGATTCCTGTGAGAACCTGCGGTGCCCTGGACCCAGGTGGCATCAAGGGAGGATCTGAGAGGTGAGCAGATGCGAGGCGCATTGGGGGGACGCGGCCCGCAGGGCTTGCTAACGGGTTGGGCGTGCGTGAGGGGATGGCGGTAAAGGGCGGAAAAGGTCCTTCTTCATTTCCAGAATTGAGCCCGTGGGTGAGTGGCGATGAGTGCAAACCGAGGCAGAAAGAGTACAGAGGGGAGATCAGTGGCCTGACCCGTGGTGGCAGTGACCTTCAGCCCTGGGAGCTGCCGGAGGCAGAGATGTCCCCAAGGTGGGGGACTACCCTCCCTGGAGGGGCTTCATCCAGTTGCCTCAGCCAGCCAGGTTTTCTCAGCATGGTGAGCAGGGACTCCTGTAGGCACGTGACCCCCAAACCCGTCCCTCGAGCTCAGGATCAGCTGGGCACGTGCTCTCAACTCACCTCTGGGCCCTGCCTTCCCCTTCATTCCGGGAAGTCCTGGGTCTCCAGGTGGCCCAACCTTGCCTGGAATCCCCATGAAGCCAGGCTCACCTCTCACGCCTGGCAAAGTCCAAAGGAAAGCAAGTCAGGGCCTGGCATGGTGGTGTGGGTGGGGGATGGCGGGGTCGACACTAGGTGGATTTGAGGGCAGGGAAAGCATGATCAGCGGGCCTCTCTTCACAGGGCTGCAGGAAGGGGCCATCTCCAACCGTGGAGTGGGAAAGGGCCCCACAGCCAGCCAAGCAGCCATACCTTTCAGTCCTAGCTCTCCAGGGAAGCCGGAGAAACCTGGAATTCCTTGGTCTCCCTTGGGCCCTTGAGGGCCAGGAACTCCAGGGAAGCCAGGGTCTCCAGGGTCACCTTGATCGGAGGATGGCCCAGGGGGCCCTGGGGGCCCGGGGGAGCCTGGGCGGCCTAGGGATAAGATCAGAAGAGGAATGAGTGCAGGTAAGCAGGAAATGGCCACCACTGAAGGCCTCGGGGCTGCTAGGAAGCCAAAGCCCATCCCCAGGGCAGAGAATGTTCCCTTGCCGTGTATGGGGTCCCAGTGCCTGGACCTTCCAAACCCTCTGAGCAAATGCAGCCCGTTCCAGTCCCCTGTGTCCCTGCTGGGAGAGGGATGTGAGGCCAAGCAGGCCCATGCATGTCCAGCAGTAGGAATGCGGCTGGACTCTATTAAGATCTCTCCCAAATCCGGGCAAAAGGCGAAGGCCAAACCTCTTCAGGGCTTCCTGTCTTTACCTCGCTCTCCATCTAGGCCTGGTCGCCCAGGGTCGCCAGGCTGTCCCACTATGACTGAGGGCAAGGAGAGGCCTGGGGCACCGGGCAGACCAGCAGGGCCCTGGAGACCTGGGAAACCTGCAAAGAATAAATAAAAGGGGCCGCTATGGGCTTGGTGTGGCCAGGCTCTCCCAGAGAAAATGGAAGCGGTCAGGTAGGGGCCAGACCGGCGAACGCCAGCAGAGGGCTCTTCTCCCTTCTGTCGGTCTCCCTTTGCAGCTAGCAGAGCAGCACAGCCCATAGGAGGTCATAGTGACTCCCTGTTCCCCCCACGTGCCCCCCCTCCACCCCCTAGCAGGTGCCACGGTTCCTCCTCAGGCTGGAGCTTTGGAAAGTTCTACCTCCCAGTGTCGCTGGAAATGGAGATATTTCAGACAGATTTCCCTCAAACGGGGAAGAAAAGAAGGCATGACTACAACACCTGAAACTGAAGTTTCCCAAAGTGTTTTTAAATCCCCTGGCCCTGTGGCACATTTTCATTGAATTAGCCAGTTACGTCTGGGGCTGCCCAGAGAACGTATAAGGGTTGAGGCGGGGCACGGGCTCCAGCCAGCTAGAACAGCGGCCTGCTGGGTCCGAGTGGAGGTCCCAAGGGCACTGTGGCTCCTGGTGTCTTCTAGGGCCAGTTTCTGGGTCTTCTAGGCAAACTGGAAAATGCTTTTACAGGCAATTCGTGATATCAGCTGGATGGTTGCTTAATTGTCTATAGAACAAATTTCTCTATATTGCATCCCACGCCCCACCCCCCTACTTTGGTGAAAGAAAAAAAGCCATGTATTAGAGTAGATACAGAATACTTGTCTGCTCCGATATTTTTTTTATGTGTTTTCGGTTTGTGGAATGATTTCTCCTATAACGTTCAAAACCAGAAAATTTCAACTGATTACAGATTTATTGGATATGCACACGAAGACACACATGGAATCTTGATGGGAAGCCACATCAAAGCCATACGTAAAATGTCGAAGTCCATCTTATACTTGTAGCGTGAAAGAAATGTATTTCTTATTTTGGCATATTCTAGAATACATTGCAATGAAGAGAAATAGATTCCTACTGGTTGATAAACTACTCTGGTGGTCAAGATGATTTTTGTAACAAAAATATCCAAAAATACTAATGTTGAATTCTTATTTTTCTGATGAAGAAAGCCAAAAATATTAATGTGGAACTTCTCGTATTTTGTTAAAGAAATAGTAAACCCATAAAAATGCATAAAGAAAGATGGTGGATTGGTGAATTCCGGTAGTTTTACAGCTCATTAGTGAACCGAATGCAGAGGAAACATAAAGAATAAAAAAGTGAATTTCAAGAAAAGGCTCCGATTATTATAGGTATGGAAATGAAACAAAAGAAAACCAAGCCATAAAGCCACATGGTGCTAGTTTTAAGTATGGTCAGTTATGCCTTGATGAACCTCTCAAGTGTTTTTCTTTGTCACAAAGGTTAACATCTGAAAAGAAAGACATATTGTGTTTTTTCCTGAAAATATAGCTTTAGATATTCACATACATATACATATATACATATATATATATATAAATATCTATATAGTGAAACGAAGCAAAAAGCAGCAAACAAGCCACCAGATGGTGGCACACAGATTCTAAAAAGCTTCCATAGTAATTTCTTTTTACCTGTTTCTTGAGTTTAGAATTCCACCAATCTAGCATTAAAGCTGAAGTAACGGTCCTACTGATCTCAAGCAGTAAAACAAACAAGCGAACAACAACAACAACAAAACCCTCACGTATTTCTGTAAGAATAAGACACTTTAAAGGAGCACGTGAAAACTCCCAGTGGCATGTTTTTCCAACTCATTTCGGCGTCTGAGACTTAAGAAAAGCCTAGGTACAAAAATGCAGCCTCTAACGAGCTAATGCAAATGCGGAAATGAATGGTGTGATTGAAAGTTATTTAGACAAAGGTATTAATAGGGACAGGGATTGCTTTAGGAAGTTTGCTTCGGGGTGAATCTTCATTTGACACTGGATTTCTACGATCATATCAGAGATAGGTTCCTATGGGGGAGAAGATATTTGCTGTGTACTTTTAAAACAATGTTTTAATTTGATCCTGAGAGGAGCAGAAGAATATTTAGAAATCGCGAGTCAAAAATGCCATTACCTTTGAATGTCTTTGCATGTCCTTCACAGATCCCTACCACCTTCCCTCCCTCTCAAGGGGCAACCACTCCTGAATTTTGTGTTCAGCATTCCCACAGTTTGACCACACATATCTGTGTCCCTAAACCATATATTGCTTGTTTTCGTTTATTTATAAACTTTGATCCGTGGAATCATACCCAACGTCTTTCTCTGCGACTTGGGTTGTTTTGTTTTTGTTTTTTGTTTTTTTAAATTGACGTTTGGTGTTCCTGAGATGTAACCAACTTCACATGCGCTGTTTACTACATTAGTCGCTGTGATTTGTTTATAACCTCAGAAAGTGAAAGGAAACGGATAATTTAATGAATAGGCATCCGTAGTCAAGATGGGAAACCATCTGGGTTTCGCTTCTGTCTGGGTCCCCTCTTTCCTACCTCCCGTGGAAGAAACCACACTCTCTCCCTATGGGCTCAGACCCTGTTGGAGCCCCCACTCGGGAGAAGCTATTGGCTTTCAGAAAAGAACAGGTTGGTCCAGACCAAAGGAAAGAGTAAACACAGAGAGAGCAGATGCACCGATATAAAATTCAGCAGAAAATGAATTAATGTAGGAATTAGTCCCTGGAAAACAGACACACATTATCCAACCATGCACGTAAATAAGATGCGGGGGGACCTCAAGCTCCAGAACCATAACGGAGGAGCAGAACATTCTGCAAATAGGATTGCCCCGGGGTAACATGTCATGCTATAACGGACAACGTTTCTTGAGCACCTACTATGTGCCGGGTGCTGCGCTGCGTGCTTTTATACCTATTACCTCGCTCCTCATTGGTTCCTTACCAAACCTGTGCGGTCGGTTCTCTTATGCCCATTTTACAGAAAAGGAAAATGAAGGGTCCATTGGGGACTGAGGGGCCAGCCACTTCCTTATTCAAGGTCACATAGCCAGTGAGGGGTAGAGCTGGAATTTGAATCCAGTGGTCTGACTTCAGAGCCTGTACTCCTAGGTGTGATGCTACACGAAATTCGTTTCCTATCTTACACTGAGTGCCCTGTCTCTGGGTCTTCAGAACATTTGCAAGGAGAGGGAGAGAATCAGAATTCATTCTCACCATTTTGGCGGTGAGGAAGGGAAGGCTCAGAAGGAGATTTCAGGTAATACCATAAGTCAGGGGCTGAGATTAGGGCAAAACCTGCTTTCTAGTAAACCCCATAGATCCTGAGTGCCTATGTGTGCCTGTCCTAGGGAGACATTTATCCTCTTAGTCTTGGGCTCCTTCTGGCAGCCACGCTGTCTTCTCAGGGCCCCAGGAGTGGAGCGCCATCCACCCTGGACACTGAGGAACTTCCGACAAATCTCTTGCTAAGTAGACAGCCCTGTCCCTCAGGACCTTTAAAGTCAGGCCCTGGCCAAGGGTGTAAGAGAGACCCTGGGGTTATTAAGGGAGAGCGGGAGAGGGAATATGGAGGCTAGAGGGAGCTCACTGGTCTGCTCCCTGACACGCCTTCCGGGACAGCCCTTAGTCACGGCCCACCCTCTCTCAGCAGTCAGTTCCACTGGGTTCCGAGATCCCCAGACATGTGAAGACATGCACGACTCAACCCTGTGAGCCACGTGGCCCTGAGGAGCCCCGAACTTGGCTCCCCGGCTGGGCCTTCCTCAGCTTCTACGAGGCCTGACTTGGGCGCACTTACCTCGGCCACCTTTTTGTCCTTTCATGCCTGACTTCCCTGGGGCTCCAAGGCCACTTCCTAGAGAACCTCTTTCCCCTTTGGGACCAGGCAGGCCAGCTGGCCCAGGCACGCCGGTTATACTAGGTCCTAGGAGGAGATGAGACAGAGGAGGGACAGAACTCAGTGCGGGCGGGGCCCTCATGCGTCGTTCGCGGGCTGGGGTCCAGCCTGACACTAGCACTAGCAGCTGAATACTGAGGGAACCGGAAGGAGAGCTCATTCTGGCTAGAAGGACAAACCCTTTCCCCCTTCTTCCTCCACAAATCAAGGCACCTCAGATCGGAGAGGGGGGGCTGGTGAGGAGACCTATGAGCTGAAGGATATGGGATACCCCACAGTTGAGAACTCATAGCCAGCCCCTGCCAGCCTTCTGGAAGAGCCGACGTTCTCCTTCTTGCCCTTGAGGGTCTTCCTTACCTGGAGTTCCATGGGTCCCCTTGGTTCCTGGAAGCCCATTCAGTCCATGTAAACCAGGAAGTCCAGGGAAACCTGAGGAGACAGAGTATCAGAAATGGCTCTGGCAACTTCTGAATCATGAAGGGTCAGCCAAAGGTCCTGCCCCTCCCCCAGGGCCTTGCCAAGTCCTCATTTTAAAGGTCATGGTCTTTCTGGAGGCATTACTTACTGCCCTAAGGGAGAGCGGACCATTCCCTAACCCCCACTCTAGCTTCTCCTGACTCTCATTAGAGACCAGTACAGCTTTGAGAGCTGGCTGATATATCATCAGGTCTCTGAGAACGCAGCGTGGCAATGCCAAGACCTAGAGTTGCCAGCTCCCAGAGACTTGGTGGCCAACCCCGAAGTCAGGGGAAGGCTACGCTTGCCCGGACAACAAGATTCCTCACTAACTCTTCTCTCCATGGATTCCATGTTCTCCTCTTCCCGTTATCTGTCACGTGGCCCAGTCAGTGACTCCCCTGAAAATGGCTTGCCCCCAGAGAGTGTCTCCTAATATAAAGGAGTTGCTGTCCTTTTTCTGAGGGAAAAACCCCTTTCCCCATGGCTTCTTCTCAAATACACATACCTTTGGTTCCCATTAGGCCAGATGATCCCAGGGGCCCAGTTGCCCCTGGATGGCCTGGAGAACCCGGAAACCCTGGATTTCCTCTCATGCCTGCAATCCCGGGGAGTCCTGAAAGTGAAAGCAAGGCAGGAGCTCAGAATGGGCCACGGATTGAAGCCTAACCCTCGATTTTCCAGAATACAGTCGTCGGGTAGCATGGTACCTGGGGAGCCAGGAAGGCCAACATCTCCAGAAATACCAACATTCCCATCTTCACCTTTGCTTCCTGGGAAACCCACATCACCAACAAGCCCATCTGTTCCTTTCATGCCTACAAAATCAAGAAAAGTGCTCAGTGGTCGGGCCCCATTTCAGACACTGTGTTTCTCCCAGGGACAGAGGGAGCAGGAAAGGAAAGCTACTTGAACTGTTAAGAGAGCCAGGTCCAATGAAAAGACTCTGAAAAGGATGGTAATAGCTGTCTTTGCATTTGCAAGGTGCTGTCCGCTAAGGTAAGTAAACCTGTTCTGAGTGCCCCCATGAGAAGGAGCAATGGGTGGAAATGTTCGAGAACCAATTTAGATAACTATAAACTGAGGAAGTGGATGCCATTACCCCAAAGGTCTTTTTAGACTCATCCCATGAGTCTCGAAGGAAAAGTAGAGTGGTCGGCTTGGGGAAACCGCGGGCTGCCTATGAGTGGATACGTGTCAGGGTAGGAATTTCTCTGCCCTGGACAGAAGTCACAGAACTTGGGATTGACCTCCTCAATTCCTCTTGATCCTCAGTTTTGAGGAGCCAGTGAGACACTGAGATAAAAGGACAGTAGCCTTACCTTTAAAACCAGACTCCCCAGGTTGTCCCTTGGGTCCTGGGCTACCAGAAATTCCAAGTGTCTGACCTTGATCTCCTGCAGATATGAAGATATTATCCAAGTGGTCAGGAGAAGCTAGAGCTCATTTTGCAGCAAAGAGATCTTTTGATAGCGAAAACTTTTCAGAGTCAATGTAGCCAGAGGAGATCTTTGACAAAAGTACGCATTGGGTAAAAGGTGACCAATCACCAGAAAAAGGCTGGGATGCGATCAATCAGGCTACTGGCAAGAAATGCTGCTAGGTGATGCATATCTCCACTGGGAAGACATTGCTAGGTTCAGTGGGGCAGAGGAGATGGGAGGAGGGGCGCTAAAACATCACCAGAATGGAACAATGGTGATGGCAAGTATGGGAAATTTTCCTGCCCCGTGAGCTGGGTTCAGCAGGGAAAAAGACTGTCTCAAGCCAAGGCCCTCCTCTGCTGCTGAGTTTGGAAGGCAAAGTGTGTCAAACCACTGTTTGTCACACGTCTTTGAGGAGCAAAGCCTGCAAAGGGGGCTTGGCCAAAGGGGAAACATAAGTCAATTCACTTCCCCTTGAACACAGAGTTTCCTTTCCGAAGAGCCCAGAGCCTGCTAGAAATCCACCTTGCTTTGGAAAAACCCAATAAAAGAGAAAATGCTCCTCACCCTTTGAACCTGGGAGACCAGATGTTCCTGGGAGTCCAGGTGCTCCATTGAGACCCTGTGAACCCTTTGAAGCAATATGCAGATCATTATTTCTGCCTGGAGCTCGGGGCCTCCCATGCTCTCACAGCTCCCCCACCCCACCTTCCCGAACCACTGCCCGAGAGAGGTCTATCGTGTATGCTTTGGTGGGGCGAGGAGCAGATGGAGGGGGCATCCTGCAGAAGGGAAGGTGATGAGCCAAGGGTGGAAATGCGTAGTCAGGGTTTTTGGGGGAGGGACTCCATCTGCAGATCAATCCTGGTCTCGTCATTTATAACTTCCCAAAGGCTATCAACATACGAATCTTGGGAAAAGGGTGTGGCTGTTGTACTAAGTCTCTTTGAAAACCCAGGATGTGACCGTCCGGCCAGACCGTGGGTGGTGTGCTCTGCAGACAGTCGGCTACCACCACCCATGCCAAAGCTCCGGAGCCTTATGCACAAGGAAAAGGATTGCTTCACCGGGCAGGGCGGTAGCCCTCAGCTGCAGGTTCCGCAGCTCCAGGTCCCTGCAAGGAACCATGTAGCAGGCTGCATGTGCGCAGGTCCTGGAGTCCGAGCTTGGGCTAATGTTACCATTTTCATGGGAAAAACTACCTTGGCTGACTCATGTCCAGCACACTGTCTGAGTCTGGGATGTGGGTGTGTCAGCGGCCATCGGGACTGTGACTCGCCTGCGAGCTGGTGTGGTTTTGAGTTGAGGAGCCAACCCTAGTAAAGACGTGCACGACCTAGTGCCTTGGGTGGGAGTCTGAGTTCTGGGCCGGGCCTCTGTGCTCGCTGACAGCATCCCCCTACATTTGCCTGGCTTTTTCCGAACATTTAGCATATCTGCTCACTCTGAGCCTTTGCTCATGCTGGGACCCCTCCCAGAATGCTTTCCCACTTTGACTCCATCCCTTCTAGGGCAGGAGGAGTCAGGACCATCCAGCTAAGAATGAGTTCTTGTGCAGTTGATTCTGGGATGTGCGTGTGCACGCGCGTGTGTGTTTCTCCATCCGATGGCCTGCTGCTTTTAAAGGGATGGGGATCTTGCCTGCAGGGAGCACGGGTGTTCTGGGATCCAGTTCAATCGGCCCCTTCAATACTGCTACTATGACGGCTAGTACTTATTTAGAGCCCACCATTTCCAACTGCCAAGCTAAGCGCTTTACTAGGATCCGCTCGTTTAATCCTCACTGCTGTCTGAGGGAGGCTTGAGCATCATTTCCATCTTGTGCAGATGAGCAAAGCGAGGCTCAGGCAAGGTGAGCAATACGCGCAGAATCACAGAGCTGATGAGCAGGGGAGCGGAGATTCGAACCCAGCTCCGTCTCGGGGCTATACCTACTCTGTCGCCTGCCTTTGAAGAACCCAGACAAGGTGCTTTGATTATTTGCCACTTGTCAACAATGACCTTTCTGCAATCAAAACGTCAGGAGGCCTGTACCAAAGTCTTACGATGTGCCTAGTTCAAGGGGAGATGCCGCCGGTGGGGCGCAGACTTGTAGAAGAGCATGTAAGGACTTGTTCTCAAGGCCTGACAATCTCATTGAGGAAATCGGGCCCACACGGAACTGGGGTTCATATAAGCAGTGAGAAGTGCACATGCGGCAGGGTGGGAGCTCCGGGACTCCTGGGGAGTGGGCGCCAGGGCCGGGTCCCGAAGCCTGGGTGGGCATTAGGCACTTAGAGGCAGAGGCGGAGACTCTGCCCTGTAGGGGAGACAGCACGAACAAAGGCCCAGAGGAAGGAACCTTCAGGAAAGGGGTGGGGGAAGACCTGTCAGACTCAGGGAGAGGGCTTGGTCTGCGGTGAGCTAGGGGAAGGGGCCAGGAGGTGGGCTGGGGCCAGAAAGATGGGGAGCAAGGGCATGTCCCCCTGCTACGGAGGCCCTTCCCTGGTGGAGAGACCAAGAGCTGGGTGTACTTACGCTTTCCCCTGGTATTCCTGGGAAGCCTGTGATTCCAGGGGACCCCTTCAGGCCGGGTAAGCCCCGTTGTCCAGTGGAGCCAGGGAGGCCAGCTCTGCCAATGAGTCCCTTGATGGTACTGGGGAAGCCAGGAGCTCCAGGCAACCCTGGTGGCCCCGGGGGGCCAGCCTCTCCTTTGTCACCTGGGAAAGAAGCAAAGGGCTTAGAGCAAAGACTCTGGGCAAGAGCAAACCTGCTCCCCAAGGTGCAGGACCCCGGGATCACAGGCAAACAAAGCACAGCATTGGGGACTTGGGGACGGCTAGCTCAGGGGTGGGGGAGGTGCCTTCGGCCTTAGGGAGCACCAGTCAGGCCACAGCCTTCACGCTGCCAGTGCCCATGTCCCATCATCTGCCACGCTCCTCCGGGCTACAGCAGGGGTACAACAGCCTGTGGTTCAAAGCTTCAGTTCCAGAGTGGCAATGAAAATCGGCCCCCTCGATGTCCAGGCGCCCCTCAGGCCCAGAGGAGGTGGCCTCCTTGGACCCTGTGCTGCTGCCCACACTGCCACTCTGGGGGGTCTTGTGCTGTGGGGTCTTTTCTCAGGAGGGAAGTTGAAGACGAGCGTTCCTCCTGCCCACTGCCTGCCCCCCGCACCTCTGGGCCCAGGAAATCCGTCCAATCCAGCTGAGCCTCTGGATCCTTTGTCCCCTTTGAACCGGAGGTTCAGCATGGGAGGTCTTGGGCTAGGTATTCCAGCTGGCCCGGGGTCGCCTCTGTCTCCTGCAAGGGAGGGTGGGGGAGATCATCGTAAGAGCCTCGTGAGAGGAAGCTTAGACACGGGGTCAGGCAGGGCTGACCTTTCATCTCAGTTCCTCCCACAACGCCCCCCCCGCCAGGCCTCCTTTTCTGCGCCCTTTCCCGCCCCTGGTTCCCCAACTTCCCACCTACATGCATGCCCTCTCCTTTGACTGGCCCAAAGTGGGCCAGCAACTTTGGGGCCTATTCAAAACCCCCTGCCACTGAGCCTCTAACACGCGGTGAAAACTCTGAAGTGATTAGGTCTTTGGGGTTAAAAGCCAAAGTTTGGGGTTCAGAAGCTCCAAATCTGATTATCTAACACAGGATGGGTACAAGCCACACCAGCCACAAGGCCGATGGACAAAAATGTACCTTGGAAAGCGTGGCTAGTGAGTTCAGAATTCAGTTCCCCAGCTCACCTTTCTCACCAGCACCACCGGCCTGTCCAGATGGTCCCACTCTTCCGGCTGACCCAGAAATTCCCTTTAATCCACTCGCGCCAGGAATACCTGGGAGACCAGGCATCCCCGGAAAGCCTGCCAGCCCAACAGACCCCTTCTCACCTGTTGAGAAACGAGAACTTCTAGTGTTATCCCTGGCTGACATACAAGGAAATGGAAGCTCAGAGAGGTTAAATAACTTACCCCAAATCACACAGCTTGGCAGTTGCAGAAAAGGGATCCCACCCCAGGTTCCTCTAACTCCAAAGCCCCAGCTGTTAATCCTTATATATTATACTACGTCCCTGAACAGGGACATGGAACTAAAGCAACAGAAAGGAAAGAGGAGGCAGGCGCCTCTCTTACGATGTGTCAAGTTAGAGCTCATGGGTGGCACAGGAAAAAAAAAAAGGCCTAGAACCAGGAGGCAGGGAGATGAGCCCTAGCTGGGTACTGTGGCTAATCGGCTGTGTGACCTTGGGCCTGTCATTTGCCCCTGTATAAAATAAAGATGCCTCCCAATCAACCTCTGGTGGTCTAGCAGAAACAGAGCCATTGGGCTCCATGGAACGGGTGGGGCAAATGAGTACGCCCAGCGTGGCTGTTACTGTCCTGGGCCTTCCTGACAGCGCTATCCAGCCCAGTGTTCCACCCAGCCAGCCGCGAGCGGGACTCACCTTAGGTGGGAGCCTTCCCTTAGCACTGCCTCTGCCCGACCCTCTTACCACAAAAAGTCCCACCCACTTCACTTACCCTTCGGACCTGGCAGGCCTGGCAACCCAGTGTTCCCTGGCAAGCCTGAGCTCCCCAAGAAGCCAACCAGCCCTGGAGATCCCGGAAGGCCTTTCAGCCCCGGCAGGCCTCTCTTTCCAGCTGATGAAGGGGCACCTGCCTCACCTCTTACACCTTTCTTTCCAGGATGTCCTGAATTAGTACAGGAGAGAACACAGGAAAGCCGTCAAGGGAAGCTATGTCCAGCTCTGGGCCACTGCCTGTTCCCATGGCTTCTGGTTGGCTGGCCGGCTGGGTGTTGGAGATGGTCCCTTAACCATGGCCCTATGCAGGCTGCTAACTGGCAGGATTCTCAGCTGGCTGAAGCCTTAGCGCTTACCACCCCGTGCAGCACGCACGCCGGTGGCTGTTAGTCTCAGCCTGGCACAGTGGCCGGCAGGGTGCACAAACCCCTTCTGATTAGAACTTCTTCCCCCTTTTATGAATGTGGTTCCCATCTTAGTCTGTGAATGGAGCTCTGGGAAGCCAGGGCGGCAACCGGACGCTAGCTTCTTGGTCTGGCCAGTCCGCACTGCACCACAACGGCTGTTTCCTGAGCCAATCTGGCGAAGGAGAGGTTAAAGCCGAGCCATTGTTTCAGCCTCCCAGGGAACCATGGATACAGGGCTGCCCTTTTAATCCCTCTTGCAAGCAGTTAAGTCAGCCAGTTCCTTGGCATTAAGGTTGAAAGACCCCCTAGTGCCAAGTCCTGTAGAAATCCCCAAGGCCCATTTGGTCTCCTAGGTATTCTGGGATTTCTTTCACCAGGCGTTAAGCTGGTCAATGGGCTTAACCTCCTGAGCTGCTGCCGAAGTAGAATGTTCAGGTACAAAGCAAGGAAATTAAAAAACCAAAGGATTAAATCAGTGACGACAGAGGTATTCCGGCCCCCAAGGACCTCAATGAATGGCTGACTTGGCTTTCCATGAATTGAAAGGATTCGAGTAGCTGCAAGCCCCGGGATTCTAATGGGGGGCTGGGAAGGGGCTTCCACAACAAGGGAAGGAAATTCAATGGGGGCCAAGCCCCCAGCATGAGTCCGGGGACCCCTGGCCTTGCCAGGTTCTAGTGTGTAGTCTGAGAGTTCCTTGAGCAGGGTAGCCTGTGGGGGTGTTAGCCGGGGAGCTTGTGTACTGTGTTCTCACCTGCATGGCCCATGGGAAGACCCCAGAAACACAGAAGGATAAAAGGGATAAAAAGGATTTTAGTGGCTCTGCAAAAACTCAACTTTAGTCACGTGGCCAGGAGTAAGGGAGGGTGACGTAGTCCCTGAGGCAGGGGTGAGGTGGGTGGTACAAGGAACAGGTGAGCCGTGAACGCTAGGCTGGAGCTGGTGGTGTCAGCCCTGCGGTCCAGTGACGGCTGCTTCGGCTACGGGTCCTCAGAGGTATGCTTGCCTGAGAGGCAGGCCACCACGCAGCTGCCCTCCCCTCAATGTTCTCCCTCCGACCCCAAGCCGGCTCCCCATGGCCCCAGCCGAGCCAGCGGAGATGGCTACACCTACCTGCACTACTAGGGTGGCTTCTTGAACCGGGAAAGGGGGAGCGAGGCCCTGGACGAGGGGCGGGAGGGATGCGTGCTACCCTTGAGAAGCTAAACTGTGGAAATCTCTTCTGCTTGGCACTGCCAGGACCCCCTGAGATTGGGAACTGTGAGAGGCTGGGAAAGTCGAGGATCCTTCTAGACCCTGCCCCTGGTGCACTGCTGCTTTTGCCCCTTGGGGCGCCAGGGTCCAGGGCCCAGCTTAAGGCTGTCAAGCTGGGGCTCCTCCTCCAAAGGACCTACCTGAAAGGCCTGGAAAGCCTGGTGCACCCGGGAGCCCGGGTTTGCCCTTGACGCCGAATAAACCATCAGGCCCTGGGGACCCTGGCTGTCCCATGTGGCCCGGTGTGCCAGGGCTGCCCCGTTCACCTTTGGGGCCTAGCAGGCCCGACTTCCCAAGCAAACCTAATGAAAGGAAGGGACAGATGATCAAAAGCCTGGATGGACAGCAAGGATGGGTCACCAAACCAACTCATCGTGCAAGAGCTTGGCCCAGGGTACATCCCCAGTGCTACGGGGTCCTCTGCTCCAGCCCTTGCTGCTCGTGCCCTGGTGACAGATCAGAGGCTTTACAAGAAAGCAGACTCTCCATTATGGTTACTTCCAGATTAACTAATGAAGGAGAAGAGACTCCGGTGATTTAAGAGAAAGTTCCCAGAAGGGAGAGACAGAACAAAATGACTTTTCAGTGTCATCTCCTCATGAATCCATCACCCCAGACTCGGGCGTGTATGCATGCAAGGACAGACCGGTCAAAGACTTGCCGTAGATTGTTAGATAAGAGAATCAAAAAGAGTCACCCTTGGGCCCTGGAAGGCCAGAGTCTCCAGGAACTCCTCTGTCCCCTGGCAATCCCTGTAGGCCTTGCTCCCCCGGAGCACCATTCTCTGCACCAAAGATGTCACCAGGGGCTCCCTTGGAACCGGGTAAACCTGGACTGCCCAGGTTCCCAGGCAAGCCATCTTTTCCAGGGAGCCCAGGAAACCCAGGCAAGCCCTTCTCCCCACGAGGTCCAGGAAATCCTAAATGTAAAGAGGCAAAAATAAAAAGGCCGCGGAGGTTTAGAAGGGATAGGTCTGGGTAGAGATCTCTGGGACAGATTTTTTCTATTACGAAAGCTAACATCTCAATAACGTGTGTCACTTCTCTTGAAAGACAGGAGCCCCTGGTCCTGGGAGGACGTGCCCAGAGTTGGGGACAGCACCATGTGAGCTGTAGAAGGTTCTAGCTCAGCGAGGCCAGGGCTTGGGCTGAGCCCAGCAACCCACTCCCGGGGGGGCTCCACTGGCTGAAGAGCACACGTTACACCCTGGACTCCCTGTCAAAGGCCCAATTTCTTCTGGAGTCATCTACCCTCTGCTGTCATGCCTCCCTCTTTCTGAGTGGTTGAAGGGGATCGAAGCTCCATGAATAAACCATGGAGGGTATGGCCCATGACGAGCCCCGTGTGCAGAGCAGGGTGGTTCTCGAACTGAGGGTGGGTCAGAACTACCTGGGGAGGGGGTGCTTGGCCAAACCAAAATGGCTGGGCACCACTGCTCCCCGCCCCAAGAATCGGGCCACGAGTCTGTACTATTAACAGGTTCCCCGGTGCTGCTGTTGCTGCAGATCTGGGGAACGCGGTTTAAAGAACCACTGGCACAGTGGAGAACGAGCTTGCCACAGGGGGTGAGCAAAGGAGAAGAAAGGAAGCACTTCCCTCTGACTCATCCAGATCTCTTTGTCTGACCTACAAGGAACTGATCCAGGAACTTGCCAGAGGTCTGACGGTCAGCTAATGGGGGGCGGCGGGGGGGGGGGTTCCTCGCTCTGTCACCAGTGGCTTCGTGACCTCAGGCAAAGGCACTTTCCATCTGAGCTTCATCTGGAAGTGAAGGGCTTGTCCGGTGGATGGCCCTGACCGCTCTGACTCACTGTCACACTCTAGCTGGTCTCACTTGAGCATGAAATCAAAACCATGCCACCCATACCGGAGTGCAAACCTCACTGCCTGTGATCAGTGGATGGCTGGCTACCACGATTTAAACCCACAGTCACAGCGAAGGAGAAGCAGGTGAAGAAAAGCTCCGTTCCTTACCTGGCAATTCAGGAAGGTGAACCGATCCTGGACTTCCAGGCTCTCCTTTATTCCCACGCAGTCCGGGCTGGCCTGGGGTCCCAGGGAGGCCACGGGCCCCTTTAGGGCCTGTGAACCCGAACAGGAGTTGTGAGGGGAAAGGATGGCAAAAAGGGTGGCTTTTTGGTCACCTTTGGGATGTTCAGTCAGGAATCCTAATCTCTTGGGGGGCCTCTTACCCTTACCTCCCCGCACAGACCTGGAGCCATTCTATTTCCTCAGTGCTCAAGGCTGCCCTGTCAGGAGGAATGTGGGCCCCCCAAATGCTGCCAGCCTGTCCCCTGCTTCCTGGGGCTCACGGCCCTTACGAGTGTGGTCGGTGGCTTTCTCTAGCCTCATTCCGTACCTGGGAATCCGGGAGTTCCTGGTAAGCCTGATGGACCATAGGAGCCAGGAATTATACACGGCAAGGTGATCCCTGTAGGTGGTGACACGTAAGTATCCGGTGAGCCCACCGAGTCAGGAAGGACTTCCCCCTAGCATGCTCCTTTCCTCCCATCTGCTTGGACACGGCGCAACCAAGCTCCTCCCACCCAGCAGCTGGGAGCCCATGCAGAGGAATCGTGGCGTCAGAAGCTCTTGTGAGTTATTTCTGGTGCAATTTGCTTGTAGATAAGAGTACCCCCAAGGGCCAAGTTCCAGAAAGCCACCTCCTAAATCATCAACGTCCAGTGGGCAGGCAGTCACCTAGGCAGTAGATGTCACCTAACAAGATGTCTGGGAGCAGTGGCACCGGGCAACTGCCTACTCGCGCTGCCTCCATATGGAGCCGCTCGCTAGGAGGGGGGCTTGGGATTAGTCCTGAGGATCCGTTACGGCCATGTGACAGGACTGGAGGGCTTGCAGCCAAGACCCCTCAAGTTCACATGTCTGCCCTTTTCTTGAAATGAAAACCACCCATCGGGTTCTTTTGCCCCACCTCATTTGGGATCTACAAAAACCTATTGATGATGACCCTGGGTGAGAGGTAGCTGTATTTCTGTACTAGGCAAACACTGAAGGCCACGCTCTTGGCCGTGACACACAAGGACCCTTCCCTCAGCTCCTCCTTTGAAAATGTCAACTCTGCGACTCAGGGAGAAGCAGAGGTCAATTTCAGTGTTGGAGACTTTGAAATTGGCATGCGAGCCCCTCCCCTCGCAAATTCCTCCTTGCTCATTCATAATGCAAATAAAAAGAGTCTATATAAGATCACAGAGGGGAGGTTTAATAAAATAGTGATGAACAAATCGTGTGTCAACTCCCTCAAGTGCCATTTACAAACAATTGCTATGCTAATTAAAATTAGTCTTGCCTATTCATTAAAACAATCCCCCAAGGCCTGCTTGAAGCCACCACACTTAACAGAAATCGGGAACTATGTATACAAGCTATGATTCAGTTTGCACACTCAGCTGGCTGCCCTTCCTCCTCCACTTGTTCCAGTCCTAAAGCAAAATGCGGAATTGAACAGTACAGTGGATTGGTGAAGAGGACGGGCTCTGCGGCCAGAGAGACCTGAGCTCGTATCCTAGTTCTGCTACCTCACTAGTCGCTGTGGCCAGACACTTGAACCTCTCTGAGCCTCAGGCATAAAACGGGAGCTACTTTTCTCATAGGTGTTGGTGAGGATGACAGGACACGATGCTAGCGGCATTTTGCCCGGGGCCCAGCACCCTGGTGGTTGTTCAGTCAATGGCTGTTTTTGTTTTTTGTTTTTGTTTTCTGTTTCGTTTTGTTTTTATCATCTTATTTAAGGAGTATTCGGAAGAGCTCCCCCCAGGCCATCCGCTGGTTTCTACCGTGGTAAGGTAGCGGCACTACTCTGTAGCCGGGGCAGCAACTGTCTGCCCTCTAGACCTCAGGTCCTGAGAGTCATACTTCTGTAGCTGGAGAGAGGGCTTTAGGGCTGATCTTCGCCCCTGGGTGGTCACACCCATCTCCATCCTGTTAGATGCTGACCTGATGGTGCGATCTCTGAGGGCGAGCTCCCTACTGTGGAACCGTAACCTACGGGCAAGCCCGTTGTGGTAAGATGCTTGGCGTGGTGAGGGCTGCCGATCCTGTGCTCAGCTCGGGCCTCGGTCCTTTGGACTAGGCTGAAGAGTGGCCTCGCTGGATGCTCTCATGAGAGGGACCCTGCAGAAGGTTCTCGTGCCCCCACTATTTCAATAGCCCGTTGACGCCAATGTATCAAACACCGCAGTTTCATTGCTTTTCAGTTTTACGAAACAAAGGGTAAACTGCAAATATCTCTGTGCTGGCTGCAAACGTGATCATCCATCCTCACTCCATTCAGCAGATAAGTTTCATAAATTCTTGCCACTTGTGACAGCCAGATAAAAACAAACCTTTAGAGGCTGGGGCCAAGGACAGGCATCTGGAAGATTCCAGGGCAGACCTGCGCACCACAGCGCACTAGTGTATTGCTGCGAGCAGAGGGTCAAAATGCTCAGGAGGGAAGCCCTTCAAGTCACCCCGGTATCTGGCTCTTTCACTTTTCACCTCTGTCTTCTACTTTCCACCCCTGAATTCAGAGCCTTCTCCCCCCACAAAGCCGAAATCAGCTCTCTCCGCATTCTATTTCGTAAGTGCAACGCATGACCTGATGAATCGGAACTTTCCCCGTTACTGCCCAGATTCATCTTCAGAATAAAAAGCGCCTCTGCTTCTCGAGGTCCGAACATCTCAGTTTACTCTGGGTCCCCCGAATGAGCGTCAGACGCGCGTGCATCCTTCCGGGTACCTCCCAAGGCGAGTTATGGCCCGTGAAGTTCACAAAATGAAGGTGCTCCAGGCAGACACCAGCCAAGCCATCGACATGCATGGTGAAGGAAGTCAGCCCCTCTCAGAGACCGCATGCCCACGTACTCCTTTGTGCCCCAGCCTTAGGATCACCCCCCCCCCACCAACCAGAGCCTTCAGCGTGGTGCTCAGGCCATCATGAGTGTCTTGAGATAGAGGTGAACGATAAGGAAGGGAGTTTTTGCCGACATTGGTGTTTGAGAACCCCGAGACTGAGCTAGCTCTCACCTCCCTCTGTGACTAAGTCTCCTTTACCAGTGCTCTCCCTGCAGCAGCAGTCACCTAGACCAATCGAGTAAAGAAGAAAATTAAACCGGGACAGGAGTTCCTCGAGGCCCAAGGGAAGCCGGGGTTGCAGCCTGGGTATGGCCCCCGATCACATTCCCTGTCTGGATTGAAGGGAGAGAGCTGACACGCACATGGGATCAAGGACACCGTGGCTGTTGCAGTAATAACCCGTGTGATTGATTACTATGAGCGCCTGGATCAGAGCCTCTTCGGAAACAGCCAGCTGTCTGCTTGCCCAAGGTTTGTAATAATTCACACCCCTCGGGTGAAAGGCTTCTAATGACTACATTCCCTTTCCTGGCAATGCAGCCGTCCTAGCCTGGGCCACCACTGGTCGGGGTGAGTACATTAAGTACAGCATCTTCGGGGGCGCCTGGGTGGCTCAGTCGGTTAAGCGTCCGACTCTTGATTTTGGCTCAGGTCTGATCTCAAGGTCGTGAGATGGAGCCATGTGTCAGGCTCCATGCTGGACGTGGATCTTGCTTCAGATTCTCTCCCTCCGTCCCTGCCCACCCACCCTGCTGCTCGCACACTCTCTCTTTAAAAAAAAAAAAAATAGAACCCCATCTTTGGTTTTCATGGCAACAGTAATGGCCACAATGCAAATGTCTAGAGCTCACAGGTTATGCGTTTTTAAAATTGCGTGGAAAAAAATTGCTAGGTTTGAGGAATTATATTTGGTTGCCATGGAGAGAAAAAAGAAAGCTGATGCTCTTAGTTGAAGTAATTTTTTGGAAAATCTTTGTCCTGCAACAAGACCACTTTCTGCATAAGGCATCTTCCAGTTTAGAGTTTACTATGGGACTATATTCCTAAGGACTTTCTGTGTCTGGGGCCTAGTGGCGTTTAGGATAGAAATGGTCCCACAGGTCTTCTTCTGTTGACTCACCCTGTCTTCAAGCAATCAGAATGTTGATAATATCCAGATTTGAGTGCATGTAAGTATGTTTGTGCCATCTCAGTATAACTCAATTTAAAACTGAGTTGTCTACACAAATGGTTGGCCTAGAATAAAGACCCAGTTGGCAGAGGGCAGCAGAATGACCATGAATAATGTCTCTGGGAACAGAGCTGGATGCAAAGCTACGGCTGACACCAGGATTTGCAAAAGACAGGATGATTGAGTTTGATAAAAATTCCTCAGAGCCTTCATAAGAATTTGTAAACTGAAATACTGATTTGGTTTTAAGAATCTTGAGCCATCGATTCTTAACCTGTTATACCAACATGCACAAGTAGATTTTAAGATTAATAAAAATTGACAAGATCTGATTTGTCTTTTTTTTTTTTTTTTTGGTAATTCTTCAAGGTAACAAGGTAGAAAGAGAAGAAACGGGTCTAAGAAGTAACCCTTTGGTTATTGAGAAACCCCTTTCTTCCGCGAGTGTATGTTAGTCTCTTAAGGAACATTGCACTGTACTAGGCAAATTGAGAAATGCCAAAAAGGATTGTCTTCCTTAGTATCCAGATGCTTACGAAGCAGCTGGGAAAAGCAAAAGCCTTAACAGAAGAAAATACATAATTGAAGTGGCAGTGACATCTTGGGGAGGTCAAGAGAAGGCTTAGTGGGGAAGTGGGGCTTGTACCCTGAAAGATGGATAAAACCTGACTGCATAGACAAAAGAGGAAGAACATTCCAGAAACAGAAAAAAGAGGAAGAACATTCCAGAAAAAGGCCACCACTTGTGGCTTTGGACTACGGGCATAACACGATGATGGCAATAATTCACAAATATTACATCGGCAGCAGCATTCAGAGCAGAATTGAGTGGGGGAAAGTCTGGAGGTAGGAGATGAGAAACAATGTAGGAAGTTGTTGCCATTCACCCATCCACCCACCCATCATTCCTTCCAACTGCGCATTTATTCCAACAGGCAATGGAGGTATATTTGATAAGCTGGGCATGAGATAGTGGGCTCTTAATAGCAAGAAGAGGAAAGAAAGAATATAAGAAACCCTGCAAATGAAGAATAAGGGATGAGTTTCAAGTTTTCAAACTTCAGATGACTGTAAGTAGGGTGGGGCCACTAACGGAAACTGAAGTTGGGGTGAAGAGCTGTTCTGGAGGAAGGCGAGTTATTACATGGCTCCTTCACCATCTGCAAGCGGGGCTGTCACTCGTTAGAATTCCTACAGTTCAGGAACAAAAGGAAGTTCTCTAAATTGGAGGGATTTAAGGTCGGAAATGAGACTAGATACAAGTAGGGTCTCTTGTCAATCCGAGACCTCAGGAATGAAGGAAAGGTTCTTCCCCGCTGATGGCATTACCATCTAACTTAGAGGACACCTATCCCATCTCCTGCTCACCATCTAACTTAGAGGACACCTATCCCATCTCCTGCTCACTACTTCCACGGTACTTGTAACAAAACAGCCATCCAGCATCTGCTTGAAGTTTTCCGGGGACTGTGAGCTCATAAGCTCCCAAGGCAGCTCTGTTACTTTTCAGACTGGTCTGTTAGGAAGTTTTCTTACTAAGTGACACTGAAATCCACATTGCTCTGGGTAGGTGTACCACAGCATAATTATGTTCCTTTTTCCATATGGAAACCCTTAGAAATTGCAAGCAGTGATTATAATCAGCCGAGTCTCATTATCGGACACATTTCATGCACCTGGGTCATAGACACACTCTTCAAAGGCTCATTTCTTCTTGTCCCAGGCCATCTGATTTCATGACTCACCAGGAAGCCCAGGGAGGCCTTGTTGCCCTGGTAATCCATCGATTCCTTGATCTCCAGGAAACCCACGAGGTCCAGGAGATCCCGGCAGCCCAATTCCTGGGGGGCCAGTTGGACCACTGTGGCCCTTTTCACCAGGAAGTCCTGGTAACCCCTTTTCACCTGGGAAGCCCTGTCCACCGTCACCCTAGACAACACAGAAGAAGGAATGAAAGCCCAACGGAAAGACGGATCGGGAGAGGCTTCTGACCGAAGCAAAGAGGTAACCAGTGTGGCCAAAGCTTCATTTTTGGTTAAAATCCTCGATC
Source organism: Ursus maritimus (assembly GCF_017311325.1). Taxonomy (NCBI): domain Eukaryota; kingdom Metazoa; phylum Chordata; class Mammalia; order Carnivora; family Ursidae; genus Ursus; species Ursus maritimus. The sequence goes on along the minus strand of NW_024423319.1, from coordinate 39,944,892 downwards.
CCTCCAGTTTCCCGATCAATTCCTCTAATTTGGTTAATGGGAACGAAGCTAGTCAATGATTCAAAAGCTTTTAGATTGGTGGTGGGAAGGGGGGCAGGAAACAGGAGCAAGGTAACAGTCCTTGGGGGCCCAGAAAGCAGTTGGATTCCTTGTGGGAGAAAGCTACTGAGAAGCTGAAGCATTTGAAGCAATAGGGTCAATTGTTACAAGCGTTTGTCGACTAAGCCGATGACCCAGGCCCAGAAAGAGATTCCCATTTTAACAAAAGGAAAAGCACAGAGCAAAGAGCGTCAGCGTCAGAGACCGGAAGAGATGCTGGGGGCTCTGTTCTGCCCTGTCTTATGGTCTAGTGGCCACCAGAAACCGTCCCGACCCCCCCTTCCCCCCGCGAAGTCAGATGTGAGGCTTTATAGAGCTCGTCACCCAGGAACGATCAACTTACCGGGAGGCCTGGCAGACCTGGTAAGCCGGGTATTCCATCCTTGCCTGGGGCTCCGGTCTCCCCAGGGAGCCCCTGGGGGCCAGGATCACCCTGCTCCCCCGGCACCCCTGATCCTGAACTGAGAGTCTGTTCCCCTTTCTCTCCTTTGGGGCCTGTGCGACCGGGAGGCCCAAACAAACCCTGAGAAAGAGACAAAAGGGTATAATCAGGAGATTCAGACTTGGTAGGACTCTGGCACCTAGCCTGGATCTGACCTGAAGCAGATCCTTGGGTACCTTTTGGCACAGCTCTGGGCACTTGAATATGTCATCATCTTGGATCACAATTGCCCATTTAGTTTCTTATCCTTTGTCAAAGTTGAAATCTTTGGGGATGGTAACCTTGTATTAACTGGATTTTATCTTCAGGGCCCCAGGGCCATGCTAGGCGAATACAAATGATTTTGTGGGAGGAAGGGAGGGATTAAGGAAGGGAGGGATGGAGGGAACATAGTCAGGTCAATGCAGAAGGGGACTTTGGTTTTTCATACTACAGATCCAAACCCTGAAGCTTTGTTTTCTCTCCATCTCTCTTTCCTGGGTTTTAGGAAAGCGCTTGGGGCGGGTGTAAGGGGCCCTGGAGAGCTCCCAGTGCTCCCTCGGGGCCAAGGTTGGATAAGACTTACTGGAGCCCCTGATGGGCCCTGTGCACCCCCAGAGCCTGGATCTCCTCTGGTTCCTTTAAGGCCTGGAAGGCCTATGAGGCCGGGTGGCCCAGGCAGGCCTGGCTCCCCAGGTGGTCCAGTGTTAGGGACACCACCGTCGCAAGCACAAAAGCCCGAGTCCCCTGGGGGGAAAAGAAGACAATGGTTAAACAAAGTGGACCACCTTTCTAAGAAAAAGGATGATAGGACACCGTGGGGATCTGTGCCTTGAACAACCCCATGGAGGGATCCAGAAGGCCTGGTGACAGGTCTCAGGAAGTACGCTAGCTCCGTAGTGAATCAGGGAAGGGCCCAGGCTCACATCCTAAGTCAAAGCTTACAGTTCCCTTCCTTTTCCCTCCAAATAGTCCTCCTTGGAGCTGAACAACAGAGATGGAACTTGTAAAAAAAACTTCTGAACTAGCTCCGCTAGTAAGTAGGGACGTGTTAGGAGGTGGCGCTGAGAAAGGGGGAGAGGAAGTGAGGACTGCTCTGCTTGTGGCTGAGGAGAGCTGCTCATTCTGCGAAAGAAGGGGAAAGATCTCAGGTACTTGAAACCCCTAGGCCAGCCCCAAACCTCTCCTTGGCCAGCAGTCTCACCTCTGCCCCCACCTTGGCCTGGGCTGCAACTAAGATAAATTGATTTATTTGCGCTTTAGCATCGGGCCTTCCAGAGCGTGCANAAGAACCACCCCAAGGCCGCCAGACGATGGATGGAGCCGTGCCGCCGAAGGCTGTGCTAATCGATCAGCCTTTACCATCTGTGGGGACCTGTGGTTGTTTTCCTGGAGCCAGCTGGCTTTTTTGGAGTGCCAGGGCCTGACCTGTTCAGAGTCCTTTCCTTCAGGCTGAAGGTAATGATAAGTGACTTCCGGCCTTTGGCCTTGTGCACTGGCAAGGGTTGCAATGTGTGCTGGCTAACAGCCGGGGCTGCTGGCCACAGCTTCTGCGGGCGGATGGGGTAGGAGGAGGAAGGGGAGCCCGAGAGCCACTTCGGCCCATGTGACCTCAATTGCCAGCCTCAGTCTCCGAGCCCTAAATATGGAGCACTGCCAACAGTCCTATAATCAAATCCCTGATCAAAACCCCCAACTGCTTCTGTTCAGGTACCCAAAGCCTTCGGTCTGCTCGTGCCCCAGAAAGCCTTCTGCAAGGATTTTGGGGGAACACAGAAACCCAAGGGGACAAAAAAATCACCTTTCATTCCTTTGAGGCCTGGGTTTCCTTTTGGACCTCGTTCTCCTCGGAGACCAGGGAAGCCTGGCTCTGCGTTCTGTAGGGTTCCAGTCTCAAATGCTGGACCTTCAGGAAAAGGGAAATGTCAAAGATGGTCATGTCACGTGTGACTCGGCACAGCAGCTCAGCGGCTAAGGCCTGTGTCCTTGAGGGTCAGCAACCAAAGCAGGGACAGGGACCCAATGTCTGAGGCAAGTCTTATGGCCTGGCGGCCCTCTTCACTCTACTATGACTTACAGAAGGGCTACTACGTTCCAGGCACTGGACTAGACACTGAGGGCATAGGAATGACCAAGCCAGCTTCAGTAAGTCAGCGGTCCCAATATCTACCCCAGAAAGTGCTCTTGGGACAACAGAGGAAATGGGTACAAGCTTCCTGGGGTTTAGATGACATGGTCATGGGGCTTAGATGACAACGAAATATGCTGGGCCCGTGACCAGCCTTTCTCTTAGAATCTAGGATCCCCTACTCAGAAGACATAAGGAGAATAAGGCCTGTCGAGGCTTTGAGCAACCCTCTTGAGGACCCAGGCTTGGCTTCCCCCGTCTCAGGCTCCGAGCCCACCCTACTGGAGCCCTGAGGACCAGGGAAGCTTGAGAGAGCCAATGTTGCCTCTTCGCGAGCCGCGAGACCAGAGGCAGAGGGGCTGATAACAACGGAGGGTGGGGTGAAATGAGTCCACAAATTGGAAGGCATTAGGGAGCGACTGGGCATCGCGGTTGCCTGAGCTTCTTGCTCCTTGACGTACGCTCTCACCGCTCTGGTTGCTCACCTGTGGCAGCATCATGTATCCTGGCTATTCTCCTGTGAGACGCTCTCTCCCTCAAGAATCATGAGCTCTGCAGTCCTGATCGCACTTGAGTCTCAAGATCGAAGAAAGAAATGAACGACTTACCGGGGGGCCCCGGGAGGCCGGGCAGGCCTGGCAAACCATCTCTGCCAGGGGACCCAGCTGTCCCAACTGTGGTGCGGCCTGGGTTTCCTTGGTCCCCCTTCAGACCTGGAACTCCTTGGGGCCCTAGGGCACCTGGGGCACCTGGAAGGATAAGTCCACACAATAATGCTAATCGCGTCATCCTATTGTCCCGGGGGTGTTCCAATCAGCGGCATACACTGGAAACTCACTCCAAGGGAAGAATTTGGGAGACCATTTGTCCTTCTCTTGCGTCAGAGTTAGAAGGGTCCTTAGGAATCATCTAGCCCAACCTCCTGGGAAGTTGAGGCCCAAGGACATGGGGAAACATGGTCAAGGGTGCAGAGCTGTTTGGTGGCGAACCTGAGCGGGAAACCTGGTCTCCAGTCTCCCTCTTTGTGATTTTTCAAACTCGGTGGTGGGATCAGCTCTACCCTTCCCCCCAAGGTGTTGCTTTCAAAGCACAGGGCTCCTTACAGATGCCCATCTCCAAGGAACTTAAAAACGGATGCCTTTCAAAGCCCTGTCTGAAGCTTTATATTGGGCTCATCATGGCCTCTGGGAATCTGGCACGGCCGTTCTCTATTCCATACTGCAGAATGACATAGGGGTGCGCTCCTCCAGTGGTGGTTTCAGTCATTGGCTCCAGGGCCATTTAGTGTGTGAGTTAAGCACGGAGTGAGGGTCTGGGTACCAACTCTCCTCTGGGCTTTTGTTAGCTCCTGCTGGCAAGCATCAGCTGGGATGGCAAATACACAGAAGAGTGGTAGGGCTCCAGCAGCCCAACACAGCCCCCTCTGGTTGCTGCAAACCCCAAAAGGATTGCCTAGCAACACTCTGTCATTCAGGCCGAAGGAAAGCTGCTCGCCCAGGTCCTATCATATACATTAGCCTTGGGCTGGTGCTGGAACTTAGTGACTACAGCCTACCTTTCCTTTGACTCTGACTTCGTTTGTACCCAGACCAGACAGGGGTGTAGAAGGGCATGCTGGGCACCAGCGCGTCTGTGCAAGGGTGGGTTAATTTGTTTCACCTGGTAAAGCTGGCAAGCCGGGGACGCCAGAAGGGCCAAGCAGGCCCTGGATGCCTTCATCTCCTTTAAGTCCTGGGAGGCCTGGCATACCGGGGTCTCCAGGATAACCTGGCATTGTGATGAAAAAAAAAAAAAAAGCAGTAAGCAAACCCAGAGGAGGACCACAAATGCCACCGAATGCCTAAGAAGGGTTGCAAGGAGATGTCCTCAGGGTAGAAGTCTCTTTCTTGCCCTTCACAGGTCTCCCAGATGCTAATGGCCTTGCGTGATCATGGGCCGACTGGAGCTAAGGCTCCACTAGTGTCCAGAACTGGTCTGGCCGGGGCTAACCTTCCACGGTAAGATCTGGTAAGTACTAGGAACGTTCTTCTACTATTAACCTGCTGTCATGCCTTAAACGTCTACCATCTGGATTAAGGTGTTGAAGTCTACTATTCATGTTATGCCCATAGGTTCCCAGGAAGTCACTGTCAATCATTAACACCTGGGCTTCAATGAGTTTACTGGACAGGACATGAGCCAGAGAGGATGAGAGGGGAGAAATAATTTCAGAGACCGAAGCAGAAGAGATACAGTAGCAGAAGCCTTTGCCCAAGCAAGCAGTCGCTGGAGACACGGGGCATAGAGATGTTGGGAGAAGGCAATGGGAACAGTTGGATACTTTCCCACCTCCTATGCAATTGTCAAACCCAAGCATGCATGGGATCACGCAGATGAGACCCCAAGGGTCCCATAGTATCAGGCTGAAGTCAGCCTTGCTGGTGAGGATATCAATTTTCAGCAAGCCCAGGCCCAGTTCGACCAAAACCCTAGTCTTAGTGGACCCAGCACAAACACAGAGTGTAGGCCTTGGCTTCTTTGCCCAAAGACATTAGAGTTAGCTTCACTTCCCAAGTACAGGACCCCTGAGGGACCCCTGAGGGCATTGGCTTTAGCAGCAATCCAATGGCTGACAGAGTATCCTCTTAACAATTACAGGGACTATAGAATGTGATCCCCGGTCCTTTATTTTTCACTCCAATCAATGAAAAGTTGCACCTGAGATCACAGCACCATCTGTATCGATGAAAACATCTGGGCCCGGCAGGCCAATGCCACCCTTTTCACCCTGTAAAGATTCAGTTGGTTAAACACAAATGAATGTTTGTCTGTGACCTTATCGCTCAAGCTCTATGTGCCCTCAAAGCCATTCCTCGGGAAAATGAAAGCTTTCTCCTTCTGCAACTCGATTCCCAGGGCCAACTGGTGCACAGTCCAATAAATTACAGGCGAAGGCAGCGCAAAGCAGGCCAGGGGCCTGACGCTCAATTTGCAAACCTGTCAAAAATAAGGGATCCCAATTTTATTTGGCAACCTGACTCCCAGATCATCTGCTTCTGGGCCTGGGACACAGATCCCAAAAATAGACAACGTTGCTGCACCAAAGAGGTGCAAAGGAAGGGGCAGTTTCAACTTTTTCCCCCCACTCTAAGCAGGCCCAGGACTCTGCTACCGTCACTGGCCTTGTTAGTGGGTGATTTCAGGCAGAGAAAGTCAAAGGAGTCCTAAGTCCCCCAAAAGGGGGATTCAGGTATGAGAATCAGATACAGTGGCATATCCCGGTGGGGTGGTAGGAGCTGCCTGTCCCTGGTACAGACGATAAGGGGATGCATTGTCTGTAGAGAATTTAAAAACAACCATAAAACCAAAATTTGGCTGTTGTAAACGATGTCAGTCGTAGAATGTTCCTCCTTGTAGAGATGGATTTGCTCCCGCAGCCCTCCCCCGCCCCTTGCTGTTAGTCTACCTCTGGTCAAGCAGTATCTAAGGTAAGGAGGGCTCATTGGCTTTGTGTGCTCAGAGTAGGGTTCATGCACTTCGCATGAAAAGAGTAACATTTAAAGTGTTAAAATAGTGAAAGAATACTTCATCTCATAGGTAGACATTTGCTATGGTCCAGGTGTTTGCATCCCCCCTGCCCCCAATTCATTTTGAAAACCAAATGCCCAAAGTGATGGTATTAGGAGGTGGGGCCTTTGGAAGGGGATCAGGTCGTGAGCGCTGAGCCCCCGCGATTGGGACTAGTGCCTTTATAAGAGGAGGCCAAGAGAGCTAGCTTGCCCCTTCCACCATGTGAGGACACAGTGAGAAGTCAGTGACCCGGAAGGGGACCCTCACTCAACCATGCTGGCACCCTGATCTCGGGCTTCTGGCCTCCAGACCTGTGAGGAATAATTTTCTGTTTTTTATAAGCCAGCCCGTCTGTGATAGTTTCTTAGAGCGGCCAAATGGACTAAACAGCATTTATGGGAATTCTTCACCCTTCCACCACCCCAATCCTGGATTTTCACTTCCCAACAACATTACCTTAATTCCTGGGAATCCATTAAGCCCAGGGAAACCTGAGGACCCCTTCTTGCCCTGTGACAGAAACACAGTTACAACTAAGTCGAATGTCTTATAGCATAAGAGGGACTGGTCTTTGGACGAGACCAGGGCAAAATGGCACAGGGATCTTGGTTGGCCTTCCAGGGTATGCACGGATTCTACCTGACTCTGGAGCATATACAATGTTCCAGAAGGCAATATGGCATGAGGTAGCCAACTTGCCTGTTAGAAGGTGTATGGGCCCCAAGGCTAGGGATACAATACAAGCAGGCTGGCCTGCCTAGCGCCTGATAACACAATAAAGAAGTAGGACCATGGCACAGCACTGGATTGGTCAACACTGGATTACTCAGCTCTGTGGGTGAAGACAAAAGAAGAGAGCAGCTGAGATTATACCCATCAAAGGGAAGTGGACAATTTGTATTATAAGCAGTGGCTCCCTCTGGACCGATGGCCATGTTAAGTAAAGCAAGGGGGTCTTTTGATGAGAACGTTACATGCAGGCTTTTAGTGAAATTAACCAAAAGTACCTGACTCCCTGGAGGGCCTTGGAGTCCTTCTAAACCCATGGGACCCTGTAAAGAGAATGGAACCACCTTAGAAAGATTAATAGCCCTCACTAGAAAAAGCCAATAGACCTACATAACAAAGCTTTCCCACTGATCTCAGAACTTAGCCAGCTCCTAAAATCAGGTCAGAGAATGTCCCTAGACCTAGCTTAATGACTTCTTTCTAAGCACTAATCCATCAGGCTGAATAGCCACACAGAGCAATTTTAAAGAGCAAAATAAATGGAAACATTTTAAGTACTGGGTGGAATTTGGTAGAAAGGCTGGGTGGTATTATACTTAGTCTGCATTAGTTCCAAGTCATGACATTTTTAAATAGATTGTGGGAGGGCCTCTTGTCTCTCACCCCAACTGCATTCTTTGCTGGTGATTATGTCTTTTTAAGACAAGGGAGTAGAGAAAAGTAGAGAAATAAATGGCAGCGTAAAGGGCAAACATTGTTGAACACTCAAACGATTCTTAACGAGCTTTGTGACTAAGCCAAAATCACCGTTCTCTAACTGCTACCTCTTTAAGGCTAAGGTTGGCCAATTGCTTATAGCCTAACACCTAAGTGCCTGAAGCGTTTAGAATCACGAAGGCTAACAATTATTTCTCCGCTTGAAGAGGGGTTATTACTGGAAATCGTTGACTGCAAATGTCACTCACTATGTTCTAGACCATCCCAGGCTTGTTTCCGTCCTATAAAAATTCTACTTGGTCCTCTGTCACTTCTACAACATCTGCACCCTAGCCCATGTTCCCCCAGGACAGAAGGTAGTGAAGGCAAGACAACGCTCACCCCATCATTAGCCCAGAAGACAATTCTCTATAATGACAAGGAAAAGAAGTTAGCTGAGGAGCAATTCCTTATTCAAGAGAGCCACTAAGTCAAGGAAATGGGGGCAAAGTGAAAAGGAGGAGGTCTGAGGGACCTGGCAAAAGGTTGAGGAAGAGAAATAAGAGAAGCTTCGGTGGCCATCCAGTTATACAACATAAAGATGTGAACAGGACCAAAAAATGGACCCAAAGGACCGGATAACCTGACAGGACTGGACAAGCAACATTCTAGGTTCATACCCTAGGTCCTGGCAAACCAGGGATTCCCTTTTCTCCCTTTTCTCCAGCAGTTCCGAATCCCTACAGGAAAAAAAAAAAAAGAAACCACAAGTTATAACATCCATTTCCTCATAAGTCTCCTGGCTCTGTCCAAAGCAGGGAGGTAACTTGGAATCAATGCCGTTGCCTCTTGTCACTGTCTGAGAAGCCCATAGGGCCTAAGAAGAGTTTGGACCATTCATTCAAGGTTCCCTCTTGGTTTTAGAAGTAATGTCTTGTCCCCCTGAACATGATTACATGTATTCATAGCCACGTGCAGTACCAGCATAGAAATGATTAAATATCTAACTTCATTGGTTTAGTGGACGGGGCGACTAACACTCGGAACACTTCAGCATCTTGTATGGGTTACAGAATGGATGAGCCAGCCAGGTCTTCAAACTTCCATTCCAAGGCCCTTTGTATGAGAAACAGGTTGCCTTCTACCACCTAGGAGCTTGTTTCTTTGTCCCTCGAACAAAGAATTGTGTCACTCCTTGGGGGTCAATACTAGAGGGAAGAGCTTTTGCCCTTTGGAGGCATGATGGCTACATCATCCTTTTCGGTGGGAAGGATTATTTCTTTCTAGGTGTGGTCTAGGCCCTGCGGGCCCTAGCAGCGCCCCAAAGGGCACTATGAGATGGTCTTCAGCCCCTCTTGCCCTGCTCACAGGAGGTGAGGGTTTCGTTGCCATGGGCATGACCTGGAGACTCTCTAGGGACAAGCAGAAATCCAAAAAGCAGAGTGAGTGAGAACGCTTCCTTCTGGGTCCAAGGCAAGAACATTCTGGGCCCTTGAGATACGGAAGAGTTCACTACCAAAGTGTATAATGTCTTTCGTGGCAAACTTTGCCGAGGCCATTTTGTTGTTATTGTTTAAATGTGGAATTTTTTTTCTTTTTAGATTTTATTTATTTATTGGACAGAGAGAGACACAGCGAGAGAGGGAACACCAGCAGAGGGAGTAGGAGAGGGAGAAGCAGGCTTCCCGCAGAGCAGGGAGCCCGATGCGGGGCTCAATGCCAGGATCCTGGGATCATGACCAGAGCCGAAGGCAGACGCTTAACAACTGAGCCACCCAGGCACCCCTAAACGTGAAATTTCTGGAGCATAGGTTTTGGCAAACAACATTTAGGCCTATTGTAAGAGTGAAGGAGGCAGTGACGCTTTCTCGAATGTGAGTTTGTGAAAGACAGTAAATGTTGTGTCGCTTCTCCTGTCACCCTCTTGATGTGACCTGCCTCAGCTGGTTGTGCAGCCAATGCTTGAATCCCACTTCCAGTGTTTTCTTCCTCTTATATACTCAGAGCATTCCCATGGGTACTGAAAGTGGGCTGAATAGCCCTTAGCTTTCTAAGCCCCAGTGGGTTTTTTTGATTGTTGTTGTTTTTAATGTAGGGTTTTTTTTGTGTGTGTGGCTTTTTATTGTGGGGTGGAGGGTGGAGTGCGCGTCTGGGAAGGGTCTAGCTCAAAGCAGACTTTGGTTCCCGCCCATCTTTCTTTTTTTTCTTCATCTATAGCTGTGTGTCACATGGCTCAGACCCCACGCTGAATAGGATTTCTATTTGAAAGGCCTGTGGGTCAAGCTGAACACAAATTTATTTGAAATCTTAGGGCTGCATCTCAAATTGGAAACCAAGGCATCCTGCCACCCGGTGGAACGCGTCTCTGGGCCTCCAAAGCCAGGCGCCATGCAGCCTTCCCTGACCTGTCCACGGCAGGTGTGGCAGCCCGCACGGCCCCAGACTCTTATCAGCACGGAGATGGCTCATGAAGGGAAGTCTGTAAGCAGGAGGTCTACACCACACTCACTTCCATCTCCTCTAAGACGCACTACTGCACGCCAAACACACACAAGGTCGCTCCATACGTCCTTGTTGAATTAAACAGAATGACCCAGAGAACAAAGCAAGAAGTGAAGCAGGTCCAGGAACTCTCATGCAGTCTACCTGTCTTGCCCGCAGTTGCAAAGACAAGAGGACCTTGTCCTCCTGCTTCAGAAAGCAGAAGGGGGTGGTGGGGCCCCTGGGTGGCTCAGTCGGTGAAGCGTCTGCCTTCGGCTCAGGTCATGATCCTGGGGTCTCGGGATCAAGTCTCACGTCGGGCTCCCTGCTCAGCAGGAGAGTCTGCTTCTCCTTCTCCCTCTGCTCCTCCCCCCTGCTCCTGCATGCTCTCTCTCTCTCTCTTTCTCTCTCAAATAAATAAAATCTTTTAAAAAAAATTTTTAAAAATAAATAAATAAATAAAAGAAAGAAAGCAGAGAGGGTTTCTGGACTCTCGCTTTCTCAGAGAGCTTGTGCTACCATGTGTATAAAAATAAATACCTAAAAAGTTTAAGAAGGAAAAAAAAATCAAAGAAACTTCTTTGTGTGCGGCGGGGGAGGTTAAAGCCAATGAAACAGACGTGACTTGGCAAGATACTGGGCTGTGGGTTCAGTCTGTCTCCAGACCGTGCAGGGAGGCACCGTACAGGGCCCTGCTGACCAAGTTGTTCTAGCAAGATGTCCTGGGACCCTACCGCATCACAGTCAGGGCTTGCCAGGAGCTCTCTGTCCTGTACCCACTGCTCCCAAACTCCTTCTCACCCACGTTCAGGAAAGCCTCTTTAGAGCCCTAGCTTAGCTGTTGCGAGGCCTACTGGCTACTGGCTAGGGCCCTGGTCTCCTGCTATTTTTGGTTCAAGCATATTTAGTGGCTCTGCAAAAACTCAAGTTCAGCCACGTGGCCAGGAGTGGGGGGGTACGTAGTTCCTGAGGCAGGGGTGAGGTGGGTGGTACGAGGGGCAGGAGAGCCGAGATCGCTAGGCTGGAGCCAGGGGGTGTCAGCCCCGCGGCCCAGTGACGGCCACTTCAGCCACGGGTCCTCAGAGGTATGCTCGCCTGAGAGGCAGGCCACCATGCAGCCCCCTTCTGCCCAAGCTTCTCCCCCGACCCCAAGCCGGCTCCCCATGGCCCCAGCTGAGCCAGGGGAGATGGCTACACCCACCTGCACTACTAGGGCGGCTTCTTGAACCGGGAAAGGGGGAGCCTGGATGGGGCTCTGTCTCACGACCTTGAGATTGTGACCCTGAGATCGGGACCCTGAGCTGAAATCAGGAGTCAGACACTTAACTGACTGAACCACCCAGGGGCCCTGTAACTATGCTTTTAAAAAGTTCTTATCTCTCAGAAATACTGGAGTCTTTTATGTTGAAATAAGTCTGTTATTTGCTTCAGCTTGGCTGAGTTGTTAAATGTCAAAGCTGAATGATAAGTACACAGCGGGAGCATTATGTCATTCTCTCTTCCTAGTATTTGTTTAAAATGCTCCATAATAACAAGTTTATTTATTTTTTTTTTTACATTTTCAATCCATGCACTTCTCTTCATTTTCATTGCTATCACCAGAGTGCAAACTGTCCCCTCTTCTCCCCTGGCCTGATGTAGTCGTCTCTGTTTGCTGCTTCAGCCTCCCCTCATCTTCCACACCCCCACCCCCAACCCCTGCCAGAGTGATCTTCTTAAAAATGAAAGTTAGGGGGGCGCCTGGGTGGCTCAGTCCGTTCAGCATTGGTTGGTTCTTTTTGGCTCCGTTCATGATCTCAGGGTCTTGAGATCAAGCCCCCCCCCCAGGCTGACTTCACGCTCAGTGGGGAGTCTGTTTGAAATTCTCTCCCTCTCCCCCTCCCCCTCCCCCTCCCCCAGCTTGTGCTCTCTCTCACTCTCTCTAAAATAAGTAAATAAACCTTTAATAAAAATGCAAATTAAAGGGGTGGCTGGGTGCATCTGCTCAGGTCATGATCCCAGGGTCCTAGATCAAGCCCCGCATCCCATGGGGTCCTTGCTCAGTAGGGTGTCTGCTTCTCTCTCTCCATCTGCCCCTTCACCCCCCCCCCCGCCCTGCGCT
>NW_024423319.1:39841934-39932678 GCF_017311325.1 Ursus maritimus | reverse complement strand
CCCCCCCCCCCCCCCCCGCCCTGCGCTCAGGCGCTCTCTCAAAGAAATAAATAAAATCTTTAAAAAAATGCAAGTTAGAGCCTTCCGATGGCTTCCCATTCCACTGAACCTAAAAGCCACATTCGACCTACAAAGGGCCCCATGCTGCGGCTCTGACCCTGGCTCACTCTATTCCACCCGCTTGCTCTCTTGCTTTTGCTCCAAAGCCATGAGCTTTTTCCAACCTCAGGGTCTTGGCACTTGTGGTTCCTTTGGCAGAAAATGCTCTTCCTGATCCTCACGGGATTTACTTCTTCATAATGTGCACTTCCTCAGAGAGGCCCTTCATGACCGCTCTGCCCAAAGTAGCCCACCCCATTCTCACTCCACGCTCCATCACTTTACCCTTTCTTTAACCTTCTATGTATCACTTATTATGATACAAACTTGTTCTTGATTCATTTGTTTACTTGCTCATTGTGTCTCCTTCCCTCACTTCCCCATTAGAATGAACTCTCCTCAAGGACAAGAACTTTTAAGTCTTTGACTGTTATTCACTGTTGTCTAGCTGAATGCCTGGCACCTAGGTATCCTTCAAAACGTATACGTTGAGTGAAAGACGCTAAGATACAATGGCAGATAGGAGAGTGAAGATAGGATTACTAAGATCAAGTACTATTCACTGAACAATTGATACGTGTCAGGCACGCAAAGTCCTTTCCCATGCATATTGTCTCATTTAATCCTCATAACCACACCATTATCATCCCCCCTCCCTTTTTGGAGGGAAGCTGGAACTCAGGAAGGTTAAGAAACTTGTCCAAGGTCACATAGCTAGAGATCGGTGAAATCAGAGGTCAATCTTAGGTCTGTTTTCATTCTAGAGCTTGAGCTAATAACTGCTAAGAGCTAATAACTAGCCTCGTGAAGAACCATGCTAATGTCCCCACGGGTTTGAGAAAGAAGAACATTTCCTTAAATGCCTTCTAATAATGAAGATGGTACAGCACTCTACAATCAGCACAGGAAGAGGTCTTCCTGTTAGCCTGCTACTGCTACAGCTTTTGTCCAAGCAGGTCCTTGAATACATGTTGACCAAACGGGGAAACTTACTGGGAGACCTGGAGGGCCACTTATTCCTGGGAAACCCGGAAGCCCTGGTTCACCCTGGAAAATGAACCAAAGATTAGTGAGTGGCAGCAGGAAACAGTGAACATAAAGGATATGGCTCCCCTGAGCTTCTTGGGCTGAGCAGTGGACAACCAAGGGGGTATCCCGTGGCATAAGTTCCCCAGAATCCCCAACTAATACCTGCACCAGGATATCAGTTTGGGGAGCCCCTGTGGTACGGGAAATACCAAGGCCCATGGCAGGGAATGAAAACTGTTTAAAATAGAATCTCAAATGTTGAAGCTAATTGGGAGACAGAAAGGATGATCATCTGCTGTCTCTCCAGTGGAAGGGGCCGTTCAGTGTGATTTCTTGTTGCAAATTCTGGGCTGCAAAGAAATCAACAGTTTGGGGAAAAGAGTAACAATTACAGTTTGGATGGGGACCCATAACACTGTAATCTGTTTTTCCTGGATATTCTAATTTACCTAGTTGTGCCATGGAAGGGCTCCCTAAGGTTTGGGCATGATCAGGGAGGCAGGCAATCTTTCACATGCTCCCAAATGGTTCCCAAATTAATGATTACTTTCTGTAAACTGGAAGAGGGCCTGGAGCTGTTGCTTCCACAAAGACAAAATTAAAGAAATGGGAGTAAACACCTTCCCCCACCAGGGTCCCTTGATCATAAGCCGAGAATCACAACTCTTAAGGGAATCCTAGGAAGGAAGGGAATGCAGGTTACTGAAAGATATCTAGCCGCCTTAATAGCATACAGTCATTTGAATATTATGAGGTTTATACTCACTCACATCGAAATAGAGATTATAACATATCTCAGCTAAACAGGTCTATAACTTCAGCCTCGGTAGTTCGTATCAGGCGAATTAGGGCATTTACTGCCACTTGGTGACAGTATACATTATACATTATACAGTATACATTAGGGTCAAGCTTTGAGGGCAAATAACTTCTTTAAAAAGATAACTTAAAAGCAAGCATGTATACCCTATGTGTATTGTCACAGTGCTTTGGGGACAACATAAGTATTGAGAGTTTGGGAGTTAAGAGGGAAAAAACCCCAACTACTTAATGTTTGTTTTAAGTTATTCAGTACCTTGATAATTGAATTTGAAAAACAAAAACACAGAAAATAGTACTTAAACAAATGTTCAGAAGCCCAGGCACACTCATATCCATGCACCCAAACACAGCCTTTTTAGAAAGCTTTTCACAGGGGACAACACAAAGAAGTCTTTACCCTCATTTCCAAACAAAAAAGCATGACCCAGAACCCTCTATTCTTCTAGTAGAGTCTGGTTATCAAAGTTGAACGTTGGTATTAATAGGAAAAGGGTGGTTAGCATTTCCTATGCTTAAATATTCACTACCTTGGATCCTTTCTTCCCTTTGGGAAATCCCATAAATTCCAGCTCCCCGGTAGAGGGTGGGGGTCCTGCAGGGCCTGGGAGGCCAACATCCCCCTGTAAGATCAAAGGGAATGTTAAGCAAAGCAGAAAGGTTTGTCCTCTGGATGTCATTCACAAATAAACTGTCCATTCCTTTGGCCTCTTTACTCTCACCCTTGCCTCAGCAAGGAAGCAAAATGCTTGGTACCAAGGAGTGGGAGGCATTATAAGCCTGGCCAAATGCATTGCGTACCAGCACTGCAGAGGGAAGAAGCAAGATGAATGAAAGGAAACCACAGGTTCGTGGTTGCCAGGGTCATGCATCCAAGGGTATTTAAAAGAGAGCAAAAAAGGCTTTTGAGCAAGGAGAATGGCCACCTCTTGGCAACGGTGATCAGACTCTAATTGGTCTAGTCCTTGCCAAGAGCATGAACAGAGGCAGCGAAATCTGTGTTGGAACATTGGAGGCTGGATTTGCTCCTTGGAAGCAGTGCGATCTACAAGAGGCAGCCATGAAAGGTGGAGAGGGCAAGCTTCCAGGCTCCCAAAATCTCTCTATGGTTTGCACAGACAGAAACAGGGGAACAAGGGAAGGGAAGTAGAAGAAAATGGTGAAGGTTGAGGAGGAGAGATAGAGGGCATATAGAAAGAGAGACGGGAGGAGAAGGAGAGGAGGAAGAGGAAGGGTGGAGGGAAGAGGAGAAGCAAAGAAAAACAAAGGGAAGGTGACACAATATATGGAGCATCGGCGAAGTACCCAAGTGGAAGGAGGAGGGAATCGATTCCAACAGAGTATGTTTGTAAGACATGCACACCTCATAGGTCGGAAGCAGGAAGACTACAGTATTTGGAAGGAAAAAGACCCCAGGAGCTTACATGTGGCGTGTGTACAAGTAGCCCCTCCCGGGATCCCACCACAGGACCCACGTGGAGTGGGAAATGCTCATTTCTCAAGGCAAAGATCCAATTCCCCTTAAAATGAGCAGGCACATGTGTGTAGCCCGAGATGCTTCTGGGAGCATATGGGATGCAGATTGTATTTTCCAAAATCTATTTACCTTGACTCCTTTCTCTCCTTGGAAACCTAACCCCATATTCCCCTAGGGAACAGGGTTGTAGGGAGGAAAAACAAAATCAATTATTAAACAAGTTCCAGGAACTTAAATTGGAATTCAGTCTTTCACCAGAAAGTGTGTTTAACCACACCAGAGTCTTTCTGAGGAAACTAGAACACTTAATGGTAGGAGGCCAAATGCCCCAAAACAAAGTATACTTACATCAGGACCAGGGAAGCCAGGGGGACCTGGAGGACCCTATATTAAAAATGAAAGGAACGAGCACTTGTTAGTTCAGACAAAAAGAACCTGGGCGTGTGGAGAGTCACTGGAGATGAGTTTCCCACCCCCCTTAGTATATTCTCGCTTTAGCGCAGCAAACTGTAGCTCCCTCTCTCATGGTGCCCTCCCCCTTTTCTTAAATCTCCTTTGAAATCTCCCAAATTGGCCTGATAACCATGTCCATGCTAAGGTGGTAAAGACTCATGCATCGTTCCTCCCAATAAGCTAGACATTTAAAAAATAATGGCCTTGGGCAAAGCTAAACCAAAGTAATCAGTGGTGAGATTTCATGCACCGGAGAAAGAACATTCTGGAAACAGGCCTTTCCCAGAACCACATGGGGATAACTGGTTATGTTCTTTCTGTAATGGTGAGGGCAAATAGGTTTGGTATCCTCAGGATAGGTAGGTAGCCCTGTCCAAGGTGCAGTAATGGAGAATTCCGAAGCTGCTTCTGTGTTCAGGGTGGGTGATGGTGGTGACGGTGTGATTAATTAGCAGGGTCTGTCATGGGCGAGGGGGTGGAAGGTGGAAATAGGTGTGCCAGGCAGCTGCCATCCCTGGGCTGTACTTTAGGTTGAGCTAGAGTCAGAGGCTTAGGAGGCACAGAGTGGATGGTCAGAAAGACTGTGATAATTACAACAAACAGCCCCTTCCAAGAGAATGCGTCACTTAAATCCTCCAAGAATGGAGGTTGCCTTTTCCACTAGGAGAGCCTACACAGGCTTATATATTTAATCCGTGGCCCGGTGGGGAAAGCATTCATGTGAGTACTGTGATCATGTGGTCTTTTAGGTTGGTCTTACCTGCAATCCTGGTGGTCCCATGGGTCCTATCGCTCCTGGGGACCCAGGTGCTCCTGGTGGACCCTAGAGAGGAAAGTTTTTACGAAGGTCGGAAAAAAAAAGACAGTTTCTCAAGAAAATTGAAAATATACATCCACAAGAGTTGCACAAGACTATTCATAGCAACTTTATTCATAGTAGTAAATAATTGGAACTGTCCCAGGTATCCACTGATACGAGGACTGATAAATAACTGATACATCTATACAGTGGAATAAATATTCAACAATAAAAAGTAACAACCTACTAATATACGTTACAATGTGGATGAAGCTCAAAAGCATTGTGCTAAGTGAAAGAAACCAGACCCCCCCAAAGGCTACGTATTATATTATTTTCTTTATATAAAGTTCTAGAGTGGGAAAAACTGAACTATGTTGGAGAGAAATCAGAACAGTGGTTTCCTTTGGGTGGGGGCAGAGATTGACTGGGAAGGGACAGAAGGGAGCTTTCTGGGGTGATGAGAATGTTCTATACCTTAAGATGGGTTTGGGTTACAGAGGAATACGTCTTTGCCAAACTCAGCAAATGTACCATTTAAGATGTGTTTATTTCATTGTATGTTAACTTTATATAAAAAGAAAAACCGCAAGGACATATTGAAGTCTAGCAATGATAGGGATGCTGTAGTACTTAGAGGTAAGAGTACTATTCTCTGCAATTTACTTCGAAATGCATCAGCCATAAGACTGATTGACGGATGGATAGAGATGGATAGAAGGATAGAAGTGGGATAAAGCAAGTACAGTAAAACTTTAATGGTGTGGGTGTTCCCGGCAAAATCCATTCCCCTTTGCTCTATATTTGAAAAAATTTTATATTAAAGTGATATAAAAAACAAAAACTTCAAAAGAAAGCAAAACACTTACATCAACATCAACTAAAGTAGACTTTGGGACAAAGAGTATTACCAGAGATGAAGAGGGGGCACTTTGTCATGATAAACTAAGTCAGTTCATCAAGAACACATAACAATCTTAGATGTATGTGCATCTAATAGCGTAGCTTCGAAACACAGGAAACAAAATCTGATGGAACTGCAAGGAGAAATAAACAAATCTGCAACTAGAGTTGGAGAATTTTAACATACCCCCCTCAGTAATTAATAGAACAGCGAGATTAAAAAAAAATCAGTAAGGACACAGAAGATCTAAACAATGCCGTCAATTACCTTGACCTGATGGACATTTTTTAGATCACTTTACCCCAAAGCAGCAGAACACATATTCTCTTTAAGTGCATACGACACATTCACCAAGATAGTTTCGCATGCTGAGCCATGAAACAAACCTCAACAGATTTAAAAGAATTGAAACCGTACGGAGTGTTGACCCAAACTGCACGGAGATCAAAGTAGAAATCAACCATATAAAGATAGCGGGGCAGCTGCCAAATATCGGGAAATTAAAGGACGCACATTTCCGTGGGTCAAAGAGAAACGCAGAAGGAAAACAAGAAACCGTTTGAAACTTAATTGCCAGGGACAGTATTACAAGCAAGACAATAAAATCTGAAGAGAAAGATGGTATGGGAAAATGGATGGCCTGATGAAAATAGGGGGATGGTGATGAGGGGATAGGTAAGGGACGGAGAGGCTAAGCGAAGTCATAAGAAAGTAGGGGTTCAGAGGCCCCAGGAAACAGAACGCTTCTTTGACAAAATAACCTGGGGTCCCCTTACTGATCACAAATCTCTTATTCAGCCACCAAATCATCCTCCCTGATCTAAAGGACTTATTGATCATGCCTGTCAACACTGTTGATGAACACTGTACCTTTGTGGGCAGAGCAATGAATCCCTAGGAGAAGCTAGGCAGACAACAATGTGGATGTGATTCTGCAAATGTAGGTAACACACCCTCTAAGCCAGTGCTGTCTGGTGCTGGGGACCCGTCCGCTCTTGGTCTTCACTCACCTCTGTTCGCATGTGTGCTTGCACGCATCCTGTTTCTTGTCTACCTCCTCCAACACTGCTCTCTCTGTTTAGAAAGCTTCCTCCCGTTGCCGGCCAGCCCAAACATCACCCGCAGTTCTCAGAGGCTATCTTCTCCATCTTAGATATAAAGTCTCCGTGATGTATCTTTAGGCAGACAGCATCTCTTCCTCCAAGTTGGTGAGGAATTATTTTTTCCATTTCTTTTTTCCCCCCAAGATTTTATTTATTTATTTGACAGAGAGAGCCAGCACACAAGCAGGGGGAGCGGCAGGCAGAGGGAGAAGCAGACTCCCCTCTGAGCAGGGAGCCTGACACGGGGCTTGATCCCAGGACCCCAAGATCATGACCTGAGCCGAAGACAGACGCTTAACCGACTGAGCCACCCAGGCGTCCCTGGTGAGGAATTCTTATGCCACGGTCCTACTAGTTTTTCATATCTTGGTGTGTGTGTTGGAGGGGGTAGGCAGAGACCTCTGTCTCAGGGATCACTCATGGCACCTTGTGGCTAGTAGGAGCTCAATAATGGCTCTGGATGAAAGAAGAAAGGCAGGAATCCTGACATAGGAAAGAAGAAAGAAAAAAGGGGCTTTTCCAAAGCCACTTCAAAGGAAAGCAACAATGACATGGCAACTCAAGGAAATACAAAGTTCTTATTTTTTTAAAGGTTTTATTTATTTATTAGAGAGAAAGAGAACTTGAGTTGGGGCAGGGGCAGAGAGAGAGGGAGAAGGAGACTCCCCACTGAGCAGGGAGCCTGATGTGGGGCTCGATCCCAGGACCCCAGGATCATGACCTGAGCCGAAGGCAGATGCTTAACCGATGGAGCCACCCAGGCACTCCAGAAAGTTCTTATTAATACAACTCACGCCCTCTCACAGACTCCCAGTTATTAAGAGTCCCTAAAAGGAATTTCTAGACAGAATAGCTTTCACAGAAGAGTGTTCTACTTCTTTTCTGTTTTAACTCGCAGCATTCTGAATGCACAGAGAACAGTTAGTAGACGCTTGCTGAACGAAAGGCGAAATTCTTTCTTAATGCATCACAGGGAGTAGGCAGGTCCCTGGCCTAAGAGTCCCAAAGGCTGCCTCCTGTGTAACTTGGGCACATCCCACCCTCTCAGAACTTTTTCACCCAGAAAATGTCAAAGGTGTGACCCGTTCTACCTCAACTGTCCAGAGTTACCTTGAGAAAGTGTACAAAGACCTTTGAACGCCGTAGCAAAGAAGAATGCAAAGGGACCCGCAGTGACGGCCAACCAAACATTGAGCGCTCCACCCGGAAGTGACAACTTACATTGATTCCATCCAGTCCAGGCAGTCCAGGCTCCCCCTGAGAAACAGACAAGGCAGGACACTGAAGAGATTAATTAAGCCTGTGGAATTATTTCATAGATAACGGACCTATGCTTCATGTGCAGAAAAGCACATTGCTGATGCTTGGACCTCCTCTGTCAAGGTCTTGTGTTTTAAATAATGCATGAATTGGGCATATTCAACCACCTACTTTCTTTTTTTCCCTAAGAAAAATCTGGACTCTAGAAGACACATATTATAGCCTTGGTTGAACAGGATTTCATATTTTACTTGGAGTAATTAATTTTCACCTTTGCTAGGAACTTATCAATTAGAAACTGCTTCTGAGGGCTGGTGATTCTCTTGCTCTTTTTGGAAGAAAGCAAAGCTACCTTCCCGTGTGCCTTCATCCCAAGAGAATCTGTGCCCATATGTATACAATGCAAATCAGACATTTCAAGGGAGAATCAACAGAGCATACAGTCTCTGATTACATTTTAATTACTTTGCAGCATCTTAAGTCACTGTATGAATCTGTAATATAACCATCTTGTGGAAATTGCTGTGTTCCACTGGGTCCAGGGTCTCCGTGATTTTTGGCAAAGCCATTTAATCAATGTTTGCTATGACAATGACTATATTTTGACACCTGCTAGTCTTACCCCATTTGGCTTATGGTCAAAAAAAAAAAAAAATCAGCTCTCTGCGGCATGGAAAGAGCACTGCTTGGATTTTAGCTCTTCGGTAAACTGCCTATGTGAGGCCACAAGTCACATAGTCTCAGTGTACCTCAGTCTTTCTATCTGTAAAATGAGCAACACGAATCTGACCATCAGGAGCTCTTTCCAAGCTTACCATTCGATCTTCTGCCATGGCATCTAAGCCAAGAGCCTAAACCCTGTACCTTCTCCAGTTCTCAGCCACCAGCCCCAATCACTGCCTTCCAAACTGATTTGCAGCGCTCCTGGTTCTGGGCACGGGTGGAAGACAGTAAGGTGCCATTCTTAGCTGAGTGAACATGTGTGCATCTTCCCTTCTGATGTTGGGCGCATAGATTCCCATCTGCTACCAGGGAAATGATGAGCCCACCTCCCACTCTGCAAGGGAATAGGGTCAATCATTTGGGCACCAGAGTTTCCTGAGGCGCCCACAGGATTCCAGGTAGCATACACCAAGAGTATAGTCACAAGAATACAGAAGGTTCTTGCCAATTCTAGGAAGAGATGAAAGTTTCCAGCCAGCTGCAGAGTTGATGGGCAATTTTTGCAGACAGCCAGGGGCCCTGCTAGGGTAACGGGCTCATGGGCAGGTACAGGAAAGGGCGGGGCCAGGATCCTGGGCCAGAGGCCATGCTGAGATGGGCAGAGACATAATGTGGCTTCATACCAAGGTATGCAGACATCAAGGGTGGTAGGGTAGATAAAAGGTATCTGCCTCCAGGATAAGTCTTGGCTTGTCAAAGGAAATGATACCCATGCAAACTGTTTGTTTGCTGATCTGTCTCCTAGTTTTGGTCTAGATCCTATAAAGCAAATCTCTTCGACAGTATGGTTGCAAACATTTCTGTCAGTGTTTCTGCCACAAAAAGCTCCAGATCCCTTTTAAATCTAGCTCGCTCTGCTCCCTAAATAGAGACACAGATGCTAGTTCTGGAAATGTTTCTATCGGAGCTGGGGCCCAATCCCGGGGAACTCAACTTATAGCCAGCCTACTTAGCTGTCTGCCTTAGAGGCTCTTACCTTCATTCCTTTGAAAGTACCTTGGGCAAGGACAGGTTCACCTTTAGAGCCTTTCTGACCAGGAAGCCCCTAAGTAAAAAAGAAGAAACACTTGTGAAGAAATGCATGCGCGTGCACGCGCACACACACACACACACACACACACACAGAGTTTTGTTAACAGTATGATCTGATCACATAGGGACACAGCAGTGAAAGTCTGAAACTATGTGGTTTCTTCTATGGCTGTGCTAAGGGGCAATGTACATCCCCCCAAACGGTGCTGTGTCTCAAAGCTATAAGCCTGCTTCCCCAACTCCCAAGTCAGGAGTCTGGAAAGGGATGAGGAAGTAGGTGACTTTGACGTGTAACACACATCGTTCGTAAGCCTACCGCTCCTCTGCCACATGCCTCACAGGTAGGTCGTTGACACGGCCTCTGGTTAGCACAGAGCTTAGAGACCTTCTGCAAAGAGCCAGATAGTAAAGAATTTAGACTTTGTGGGCCATATCTAGGCTCTGTCTTGTATTCTTCTTCTCTTGTTCCGCACAAACCTTTAAAAATATCAAACCAAGCCGCAGTCGTGGGTCACACGGGCGTTTGCGACCCTCCGGTTTAAGAGAGAAAACCCTCTCTACTTTGTGCTTCTGCCACAAAACCTCAGCGTCAACCCCTAAGAGGCTTGGCGTGTCTCACGGTCAACATGGAGAGCAGCTGAAAGTACGCCGAACCTGACTACCAACCAGACTTTTTACTGTCTCAGTGGCAGATGTTGGCTAATGTCTGCTAGATGTTGTCCTCCTCGGGAAAATCGGCATCCCTATACTTAAGGGGAAGTCAGGATTAGTATTGGAGGTAGGACTAAACTTTGGGGACTGAAGAGTTGGCTGAATTATGGCTTCCTCGACCTCAAGGATCATAGGTATGATAGAAGAACAGTGGGTCCCTGAAGCCCCTTCTTTCCGAACGCTTCCTGTTTCCTCTTATTCTTATGGCCGCTCGTTTCATCAAATAAGCTTGACAGAATATCTACTTGAGGTTCAGCAGGGTTAGTAAGGGTTCAGCTTAGTAAAATCTATGCCCAAGTTCCTATTTAGGTTTAAGGGGAGGCTTAGGGACAGGATTAGGTTTTACCCTTGTCCTTTTGGCTGTTAGGGTGTCTATTACCTCAATATTTCTTTTCTTCCTCTTGGGGGCAGCATTTCCTCACTTTCCTGGATTTCCATTTTCTTAACAGAGATATGATTTGCTCTCCTGTTGCCATGGCAGTGTTTGGAGGCCATTGTGACTCAAACAAGCTCATACTATGTTTGTAATACGTCTTTCTCCACCCCCACCCCCACCCCCGCTGCATATTGGTTTGGTCTTTAGATGTCAAGGTCCTTTATGATGAACTGAGGCTTGTGCTTTGTCTGTCCCACTTTCTCACGCGGATACTCACACCCACAACTTGGTCCCTGAAGGCAATGGTGCTGCTCTTCCAGTAAAATACTAACTAAATAATGTTTCAATGAATATAAGGTGTAGAGATCTTTTTGAATTAGTGTTTTTGTTTTCTTGGTATACATACCCTGGTATGGAAATAACCCAAGTGTCCGTCGATGGATGAATGGATAAAGAAGATGTCTCTCTCTCTCTCTCTCTCTCTCTCTCACACACACACACACACACACACAAACACACACACACACACACAGAAATACTACTCAGCCATTAAAAAAGAATCACATCTTGCCATTTGCAACAACATGGATGGACCTTGAGGGCATTACGTTTTTAAGTGAAATAAGTCAGACAGAGAAAGACAAATACTGCATGATTTCGCTGATACGTAGAATCAAAAGCAAAAGCAAAACAAACAAACAAAACGAAACAAATCTCAGATACAGAGAACAGATTGGTGGTTGCCAGAGGGGAGGCTGGGAAAGGGGATGGGTGAAATGGGTGAAGGGGAGAAATAGGTATAAACTTCCAGTTACAAAATAAGGAAGTCAAGGGGATGTCCTGTACAGTGTGGTGACTATAATAAATAATACATATTTTAAGGATTTTATTTTTAAGTAATCTCTATACTGTAACGTGGGGCTTGAACTTACAACCCCGAAATCAAGAGTCGTATCTTCCACTGACTGAGCCAGCCAGGTGCTCCTAGGGTAAATCATATTTTATTGTATACCTGGAAGTTGCTAAGAGAGGAAACTTTGAAGGTTCTCACCATAAGAAAAAAAAAATTCATCGCTCTGTATGGTGACAGATGGTAACTAGACTTAGTGTGGTGACCATTTTAAAATGTATACAAATATCAGATCATTATGTTGTTTGTCTGAAACTAATATAATGTTAGATGTCAATTATACTTTAATAATAACAAACAAAAAAGAACATGGGATAGCACTGGAATAAGACATACTGAAAAAATGCCAATTAATTCATGTAACTATGGAATCTAAGAGTATGATTTCTAGCTAAATCTATCACCTCGATACCCTTAGTAGCTTAGATTATGTCAAGTAAGGTTGATAACAGGCTTGAATGTGTTATTTTTCTCTTTCTAGTTGCTTACAAAAGCAGCCTTGCAAGGGCATGGTATCTATTAGAGATTCTTCAGATCCAAATATTTGAGGCCTGTCTGCATGAATGGAATTAAATAAAAGTGGTGACAGCAGGATCTAAAAAAATTAATCCTGGAACCGAGGGTTATGGGGTGGGTTGGGGGGGGAAGGGGGCAAACTATGTCAGTATAGAGTAGGACTTCTCAATTCTTTCTCACTATGGACACTTTGGAACAGATGATTCTTTGATGTTGGGGGAAGGCTGTCCTATGCTAGTAGCATAGCCCCAGTGGTGACAACCAAAAATGTCACTAGTAACTGTCAAATGTCCCTTGGGGTGCAGAATCACCCCTGGTCAAGAATCACTGGTTTAGACCAAGCCTGCCAAGCCCTTTGGTCATTATCAGTGCTCCCATGATCCCACGTAAGCCTTCCAAGTACTGCATTTTCCAATGTCATCTGATGGGGGAACATGTCAAATAGCCTAAGTGTGTACTTTGCTCTGAAATGTACTAGAGGCTCTTCACAATCTTGCTGACTCTAAAAGCATCATTTGAAAAAGAAAAGAAAAACCCTCTGAGGAGTGGAGTGTGTGTGCGCCCCCCGCAACTGGTATTCTTTAGATGCAGATGCTTGACGAGGTCTCCGTAAAAGCAGGGAAAGGCAAAGAACACCATTGGAAATAATGGACAAAGATCCTGCAACGTACGGGTGGTCCGAGAAGCCCAGGATAGCCATCAGGGCCCTGATATCCAACAGCTCCTTGAGTGCCATTACAGCCATCCAGGCCAGGTGGGCCCCTGGGCCCTGGCTGTCCGGGGTGGCCCTGTTCCAAGAGAAAAGAAGGGATCATGTCAGCTGTAGGACTCCGACCTACCCTGAGAAGCTCCAGAGGAAGAGAAATAAGTATGCTGCCCAACTCTGGCTCCTTGTCCACTCCCTTTGCCCTATGAGAACTTTGCTCTTAGAGCTTTCCTCCACACTCAGGTGTATGGAGCTGATGACAGCCCAGGGTGACCGCTCCCCAAAGGATCGATGCTTTAATCGGACCCGTGCTGAAACCAAAGGGATCAAGCCTGAAGAGACGGGATACACAGGGTGGTGCAACTTTGTCTTCCAGCGGTACAAAGATGTTCGGAGATAGGGCTTCGCTGGCTGGCAGCTGAAGTGTTAGCATCAGGGAATCACGCCAGGCCTTGGGACTTCCTCAGAACAGACCGGAAACCAGGCAGCGTGGCGTGGCTTTCTATATTGGAAAAGCCTGGGGCTGTTTTTTCTATGGCTCAGCCTAGGAAATGATGCTGGCTGTTGGTCAACAGAGCAGAAGCACTTTCCACAGCCCTACCTCTGTACCTTCGCCCCTTCTTCATACTTACTACTGAGACAGTTGTTTGGCCGGGAGAATTAGCAATTAGTCACATAATTGGTCAGAATTCAATAATTTCCCGGAGTTGAGCTTCCATGGTGCATAGAGCCCACCTTTTCTTAGGGAACAGATCTTTAAAAATCTGTCAAAAGCCAGGCATGTGCTGGGTATGGAGCAAAGAGATGACCTGAAAGCCCAGAAATCTGGAAGGGTCAATAAAAGGTCGACTCCTACCCTCCCACATGCACATTTTAAAGCCAACCATGGATATTTAATAATTTGAGGAAAACGTGCCACGCATTCGACACTCAAGTTTTTTAATTATTAGGGAAACGAACTTTTGTCAAATCCTTCTCGAGAACATGCTTCGTAGCATTTTGATGTGTTTTCATTGTTATTATGGTGGTAGGAGATAGACAGTCTACTGATACAAAAGTGGGAGTCTAGACTGCGGGACTCATAGAATGCGAAGAACAGAAGAATAGTCAAGTCGTCAACATTTTATTCCCAAACGAAATGGCTATTCTTGTTTGCCTTGAAGATCTATGCTCCACCTTCCCCAGTTCTGTGCCTTGGGAGGCAGACCTTTAGGAACAGTGCCACCTAAGCTCCTTCTCCCTCTGTCTCCCGGTTGTCTTTGGCCACGGGGAGACACAAGCAGAAGATGAAAGAACAGGAGGAGAAAGAAACCAGGTTGTTTATTTCCCCCATGCCCTCCTTTCCCGGCCATATTCCTGACAATGGCCACATCTCTCTACAGGTCTTCATTGAGCAGCCACTATTTCATGGCTCCAGGTCTGACCAGTATCCAGTATCCAGTTCCAGTATCCCCATTCTTTCTTTCCCCTTCGAGCCTAGGGGCGGCAAAGCTCTTGTGTCAGTTGCGTTACAATCCATTGCTGTTGCCCTGAATCATGTCCACATCCTTCGTGGACATATATACCCTTCGTGCCACTCTCTTCAGTTAACCCTTTCAGGTGGAGTGTCTATTTCGTCCTGGGATCCTGATCGCTGCTTTAAAATATCTCAGCCAAACGTGTTAGGGGTTATCGCTGAGCTGGGTACCAGGGATGAATTAAGGCAAAGACAAGAGGCTGGCTCAGTACGAGGGACGTGACTTACTGCTGGGGCCTTGGTTCTGTTTGACACCAAAACCTCTTCCTGGCTTCTTACTCCTTGGTATCCACATTTTTTTTTTTAACTTAGGTCCCAATCCTGTGGTTTTGTGCCTGAATTCCTTTTTCTTTTTTAAGATTTAATTTATTTATTTTAGAGAGAAAGCATGAGCGGGGAGAGGGGCAGAGGAGGAGAGAGCATCTCAAGCAGACTGCGCGGAGTGCGGAGCCCGACACGAGGCTCCATCTCACAGCCCTGAGATCATGACCTGAGCCGAAATCAAGAGTCAGACGCTCAACCGACTGAGCTACCCAGGTGCCCCTTGCTTGAATTCTTAATATCTTCTACCTGCAGGATTCCAAGGGGTACCTGTTCACACTTTCCCACCTTAGCCGAATTCTCTGGAATTAACCTCTGGCATTTGACTTAGACCTGTCAGCTCCATCTTGTCCAGCTGATACCAGGAGGTGACAGATAAAGCATGTTCTGAGTCAGCCAGACTTGTGTTCCAGTCCCAGCTTTGCCTCTCCCCAGCTTGAACCTCAGTTTCTTCATCCGTAAAAATAGAGATTAATAATACTACCTCCTAGGGTTGTTGTCAACTTCAAAATGAAATTAAAAGTTTATGGTTACAATTACACGAGGCTAAGTTTACTACATAGGAGCTCAATGAATGAGAAGTCTTCCTCTCCCAGGCAAGTCAGCAAGGATAAGCCACCGGGCTGAACTTCTATCTCCTTTTAATTCTCAGTAGTACCACAGCATTTCAGACACTTGGCCCCTTCTGGTTTTAGCTAATGATTTTACATATGTGTGTGCCAGCTCTCAATGAGAATGTAACTCTTTGACAACCGCAAGGCACCAAACCCACAAAATAAGAAGATGTGCTGTAATCCAGAAGAGCAATGTTCCTCAGAACCCAGATTTCAAAGGGAAAAGTTTCCGTTTGGTGAGTGGTCTGTGTTCACTTTGAAGATATAAATCTGGTGTGTTCATTTACGAGTCTCTAGGAAGGGAAATGTTTGAGATTAACTCCAGGAGAAAAGCTAAACATACATTGCAAGAGACAACTTGAAAACTTCTGCTCCCAACTTATGTGAACTGAAAACAGTTGATAAACATTCATTTCTTGTGGGTGCCAACAGCCCCAACGCACAGCTGTGATATCATTAAAAACCACAGGCCTACCGCCCTGAGTCTACATTATTCTCATGTTGGCTATCTTGATGAATTCTTGTTTGTTCATTCTCCCAACTGGTTGCTGTGCCCCTTGGTGCACAGACTTGGATGATCATAAAATGATTACTTGCTCATTCATGTTGAAACTACCTACATGGCAGCAACAATGGAGTTTCGAGACCAAAACCAGTGACACATATATTAGCGATCAGCCAATACTAAGCGGGGAATCAGACTTGTGCGGTGATCCAGTTTAGTAAGATGTGTTGGGAAAGCTGTTGGTTTCAGCTGCCGAAAGTAGAGCAAAATTATTAGTCTGGCTGGGGCCAAGGGTGTCTACATCTTCCTGTGTCTGAGGGAGTCCTGCCAGTCTGACAACTTTGCTTTGTGGGCACTAGAGGTTGGAGTCAGTCCCGCAGATATTTCTAACGTTCCCAGTATGTGGTGAATTCAGCCCTGAGGTCTCTGAGCTTCTGAATGGAGCAGAAGATGTAGTCTGAGCTTTCAAGAAAGCTAGATAAGACCATCACACAAGACAGCTAGTAATACTGTGGGCCACATGTAATGAGGAGCTAGAGTGCATGGAACAGACACCAAGGACTCCTAGGAGATTAGATATGGAAGGGAGAGGTAAGCAGCAAACAGAAGGTGCCCAATAAATACATCTTGGACCACTGGAAGAGAGGGAAGGAACAAGGGAGAATAATTTCACAGAGTAAGGGAGCCTTGGAGCCTGAAGCTAAAGCAATCAACAGTCAAAAGCAAACATAGACAACCTTTGGTCAAGGGAAGGGCCAAGGGAGTGGGGACTTCTGTCCGGAGCAGTGCATTCATTTGGAGGAATGTGGACACCTGTGCCTCACTCTCCAAAGCAATGAAGTCACAGAGAGAAGTGATCAATTCCTGCAAGCCCTAGGCCTCTCCTGGCCACACGCTGGAGGCAGAAGCATCCAGCTGGACTCCGGGGAATGTCCCAGTTCCGAATTGGAATCAGCCTCTGTGTCACAGGATTCGCTTCCTTCCAGCCCCCATTAGAAAGAGACTGCAGGAGGAAGGGCCTGGTGCCACTGCAAGCTCCAAATCCCCCACTCAGCTCCACGGGAGGAACGGAAGAGGCGCTCTCTAGCTTTCTGGTTTTCCTTACCCGCTGGCTCCCAGAAGACACACAATCCGAGCAAAGACTCTGGATAAAGTGCTGATAGGAGCACAACCAGGGGAAAATACCAGAGGATGTCATAAAAGGACAGTTAACCCCATCCAGTTATTTCCCTGCTGGCCCATTTCTGGGCATTTTGCAGACTCTGCAGTTAGATAAAATGCAGAATTGTGATGGCCAATTCGTTGATGCAGATAACAAATACAAGGAAATAAGACTTCTGTCCTCCAACTCCACAACTGTATACTAGATCTGGAAAGAAAACGGATCAGATGATGATATCTTTTTTTTAAGATTTTATTTATTTATTTGAGAGAGTGAGAGAGAGCACACAAGCAAGGAGAGGGGCAGAGGGAAAGGGAGAAGTAGACTCCCTGCCGAGCAGGGAACCCGACTTGGGGCTCAATCCCAGGACCCTGGGATCATGACCTGAGCTGAAGGCAGATGCTTAACCAGCTGAGCCACCCAGGGGCCCCCAGATGACAATATCTTTGAGGGTAGATCCATACGCTTTTTCTGTATCTCCGTAGTAGAGTGACAGCGTCTAGCGGGTGCACGAGAAATACCTACGGATTGGCACAAAGAGGTTTAAGCCCCCTTCCTTGATATTAGAAGACGCTGTTAAGTCCAGGATTTGCCAAACTGTGCTTAGATATGGTTCAGAAGAAGCCCTTAGAGGTTGCTGGAAGGATAAAAGCAGGCTCTAAAACCTCCCTCAAAGAAACTCTACTTTTCCCTGATCCATACGCTGAGCTTCCACACGACCTTTGGGTCTTCTCTGAAAACCACTGCTGTAGATAAATGCAGCCCAGGCTACAGATGAGATCTATTAGACACGTGCCAACAGGCAGAACTAAAAAATGACAGCAGCAAGGTGCAAATACTGTATTCTAAAGGCTGGCAAAATGTTAGTCACGGGCTCTCCAGTGGTGGGATAAATAAGGATACAGGGTGAAAATGGAGAAACCAAGGGGTCGGACTGGATAAAATGGGAAAAGGAGATGTCTGTAAGCTACAGATTCCTCACTTATCTCCAGCAAAACCAGGTCCTCAGGATAAAGAGAAGGGGCTGTCTCTGTGCAATCTTTGGAATAGTCGTTCTGTAAAAACTAAAAGGAAATTCATGCTGGAATGAGATAAGGCTGAAGAGAACAAATCACTGGAATGAAATGTATCAAGATACCACTGAGTATATTCCTGTCTAATTTTATGTATCCTCTTAATATTTTTTCCCTTAATTTCTTATAATGAGTACACGTGCGCTCTGATGTGTGTCTCCACACATCATCCCCAGTTAAAGCTCCCCTCAACCCATAAGACCTAACTCTTTTTTGGCCAAGATATTGACAGCTATGCCTGCACATGTCCTAGCAGGCTGATTTAGTGCTACCTGTAACTAAATCCCTGGGAAAGTGTGTGCGACCACTTCTCTTCAAACCTGATCACGCGCGTCTCAACACTTGACCCAGAGCATGTGTGTGTGAAACAGGATGTGGTGAAGGCCAAGGTGCATGTGCTGTGAGGCACGATCTAGAAGTGGCATTGAAAAATGCCTCTGTGGACAAACTCACCGGAATCCCATTGATGCCGAGAAAGCCAGGAACTCCCATGGGACCCTAAAACAAGGAATAGGAAGAGAAAGGTAAGAGACAATCTAATTGATCTCCACTAGGTCCAGTGGGTTCGTTCACATGATTCATGACTTAAGATGTGTTGTGCACCTCACTCTCCACATTGTGTCACCTTGCTCCCTACTCCAGGTCCAGGGGATCACTTGCCTCTACCCAAGGTCTTAAATATGTCTGTGTTCTGGGACCAGATTTTATCTTAAGCAGTATGGCGCCCAACTGAAAATAATGGCTTGATATTACATGCTGCTTTGACATCCGGGAAAACCGGGAGGACCTCTAAAGGCCTAGCCCCAGGTTCTCCTGTCTCCCCTCCTTCCATAGATAAGGTCTCCTAGGCAAATGGCCCTCTTTATCAAACAGAGCAGGTGCAGTTCCTGTTTACCCCTGAGTTGTAGGTTTCAGTCCCTGATGGCCCATTGAATTATTCAAACAAGCCAACCACATCCTCCCTTGGGAACCAAGGGGCACCTCACCCTTTTGACACTACAAAGGCTTCCTCCCACAGCCTCTTTTGGTTTATTCTGTTCCAGAGTGCACCCCCACCCACGTTGCCCACATGGTGTGTGATGTCCTTCTACCCTGTGCTGAGTATAGGTGATTAATAAGCCTGCTGTCAATCTCTTCCATGCAGCGTCAGGAATCATGTCTTCTGCCATCCCCAGAACCCTAGGGTTGGAATCCCTCCCTTAGCAGTGGGGTAAATAGGAGGTGATTAAAATCTGCAGGGAACATAAATTAAGCTGCTAAACTCAGCCAGCTACCATGACATGATCAATCTCCTTTCTTGCATCTCTTTCCCTACCTTTGTGGCCCAGATTCCTTCCCAGCATTCTGACACCTTGTTTCCCAGTCTCCTTGCTTGGATTCCTGACCTCTCCTGGCCAGCTGATTGAACTTCTGACCCATGCCCACCTTGCGCCCACCTGAAATCCCACCCCAGCAAGCTCACTTATCTAGCGAGTAGCCAACACATGCACTTTATGGCTTGCTTGCCATGAGGGTCTCTCTAGAAATGGGTTGATCCATTAGCAGCATATCCCCATCCTGTTCCTTATTAAAGTCTGCAGCCTGGCACCAAGGTACTCAGGATTAGTATTATTTCCAAAAATGAACAGAACTGAGATTTAGAACCTTTCACCTTCATCCCTATGGTCCCCTAGTCAAAGAAAAACCAAGCTCTGGTGTTTTTACCTTATCTCCTTTTGGTCCATATGGTCCCAGGGGCCCTGGGGAGCCCCTTTCTCCTTTCAACCCGGCTAAACCACTAGGGCCGGCAAATCCTTGAGGACCCGTTGGACCTTGAATTCCGATTGGTCCCGGTCGCCCCTAAGATGGAGAGAAGGGGTGCAATTAGCCAATAGAGGGCTCAACATCAACATTTCCCATTTTCCCATGCACACAGAACGCTGTCATCACTTCACTAAATAATTTTGGCTTAGAGATCTGTAAAGCATGCCAAAGTTCCAGACACGGATCAGAAAAGGCTATTTTCGGGGCTGCTAAGCTTATTTGGATAGAACATATTTTATAAGCACATTTAATAAGATTCATGTGCACCAAAATCCTTCAACTTTGTACTTCTTAGGAGATTAGTTATTCAGGTGGGATAATATTGTCCTCTTCCTAGTTAATGCCAGGCCATCCATCGGATTGTCAAAATAGTGAAAGAACAGAACGCTGGAGAGCTTCGTGACATTTTATAACTCACATTCAAATGGCCAACCCCATATTTGCAGTGAAGTCCAGAAATGGCTAGGCCTAAAGAACATTGCCTCGAGGGTTCCAGAGAGGGGAGAAAGATCCAGAGAGGGGAGAACCCAGAAACCCATGGGCTGACCAACCTGGGAAAGCTCATCTATGTTTGCAGATCTCAGGGCCCGATCGCTGCCACTGGAAACAGATGCTTACAGGGAACACGCACACGTGTGCACGCACATGCACACGCACACACAAGCACGTGCACACACACACACACACACACTCTTTATTTGTTCCTTCTCTATCTCTCCCTCTTTCCCTTTAACCCACCATCTGTAGAATGTTGAATGTGTAAAATTCAAGAAGCCTGAGACTATCCAGTAAGTATCAATTATGATAGCAAGAGGGAGCAGCTTGAGGATTTTGAATGCCTTAGTTATAAAGTGTGTAACAATTAAGTCTGAGAGTTCAGGCTGACATTTCAAAGCTGACCGAGACAGAGAATTAACCCCAGTGGATGCAACACAGGCGGGCTGGTCTATCATTTAGAACAAATCCCAGTAGGTACTGAATATTCTTGGCAGAAAGATGAAAATCATTATTAATGTGTATTACCTCTCAGAGAACACAACGCCATACCAGGTAGAGAGCCTGTTTTCATGAACGCTTCCCCTCTCCACCTCTTGGCCCTTTTACTGACTATCTGCAATTTCCTATAGATCTGCGAAAAACTCAGAAAAGCCCATTAGACATGCCCTTTAATATTTACCTTCAACGGTTACTTTTTAAAAGGCTGGAAACAGCTTTTCTCCAGTCACGTACTGGAGATGCAAATGGTCGCCAGCTGTGCGGGGCCTTTGGAGTCAAATTTCCAGTGTCAATCAGGCCCACGAAGACTAACAACTCATCCAACGAAGTACGGAGATGTTCTTCCCTAGAAGCTGCAATTTTCTGGAAGTACCACCCACCACCCATCAACCTTCTCCAGCACCCAATGTACAATCTCTAAAGGGTGCTAGGTTGCGGAGTGCTTAATGGGCTTTCTTCAAGCAATAATGGAGTGGGATGAGAACTTTCACTTTGTATGCTTTTACCCCCCCATTGTTGGAATTTTGTTTATAATGAGTCTGGTATTTATTACTCTTGGAAGTTTTTAATATATTTATATTTTATGTATATTTTATGTATATATTATAAAAAGAAAAAGACCAAGACCAATTTTTAAAAAAAAAATAATGCTGGGGTGTTGCGGATTAACGAAGTCCAAAAGGTAGGCCTAGCTTTCAAGGCTAATGTCCACAAAACGACAGCAAACAGTACAAGTCTAGAACAGAGCCCAAGTGGTCCAGGAGCAAAAGAAAAGGTTGGCCATGGAGGGTTTGTGAAATGCCTACGTTCTGTCCATGGCTGGGGGAAGTCATAGCCCACAGTGGAAAAGCTGAGGGGGCCCCAACTGAGGCGGGCCTGGAAGGCAAGGAAGGAACACTGAAGACTTGATGGAGGAGCGAATAGGGAATGCTCAGAGATTTGGGGACATGGACAGATGGCAGGAAGGCAGCATTTCAGGGCTGAAACTCATCCATGAGCATTCAGGAGACCATGTGTGTGTCAGCAGGAGGCCAGGGCAGCCTGCTTGAGGCTGGAACAAGGGAGACAGATAAGAACCAGCTGTTGGGGGAGGAGGGGACTGGTTGGTGGGAGGATGGGGGCCAGGATGGGCTTGCTGAGGCCAGGTTATTACTAGCAGAGAGGATGCAGGCAGGGCACTGAATGCTTGACCCAAATCTGAGGCCTGCCCAAAGCTTTCCCACATCGAAGGATGGGAGGTGGAGAGCCCAATAAACCATTAGACTGAGAGAGCAGACTGTGGAGTGGTCCAGTTCCCATCTTGCTCACATCACTAGGGCCTGAGCAGGGCCTGAGCAGGGCCTGGCAGGCACACTCCAACTCTGGTCTCTTGCCTTTGTGAGCACGCACTCAGCAAGAGTAACTAAGGAGACACAGGAGTGAGGCGATTCTAGGGCTGGACTTAACAGGAAACCTGATTCCATCCAGAAAAGGCAGGATTCCCTGGCCCACCCGCTCTCTCTTGGCTGGCCCGCCATGCTGAATTTGCCACAGAGAGCTTAAAGTGAGTCTCTTAAAGGACTCGTGGATTCTTTGGATTCTAATTCTTTTTCCAAAGGGGCTTCTCAAATGGCCCCCCACAGGGGCATGCGTACCTCCAAGATACAGGCTCTGGGCTGATCCAGCTAGAAACCTCTCAGACCCACCTAAGGGCCAGAAGCGGGGCTTGAGGGATGTCTCAGAGGCCTCTGAGGTACTACTAGCCTAGAACTGCCTCCTCAGCGGGGTGCCAGGCCCTTCTGGAGTCCGCAGCCATAGGATGCGAGACGAGGACTCTTCCCACTGCGGTCCCGTCATACAGTGGCACAGAGTGCGGTGAACAGACCAAGATGGCAATGGAAAGAAGCGAGAGACGTTTGTTTTGTGGGTTGTCTTGTCAGCCATCCCTAGATATGCTTCCTCTGTGCTTCCAGCTGTGTGTTCTTTTTCGCTCGTCTCCAAGGCACAGGGTTCCTGTCTCTGTGCCTACTCTACGGCTGAAGCTTAACCCTAAATCAATGATGAACTGCGATTATTATTATTATTGTTTTTTGGTCCTCCAGAGAAGCTATCGGTGGCACTTTTCATAATGGCCAGCAGAGGTCAGTGTGAGAACACAGCCGCTGCGGATAAGCAGGTGGGAGGGTGGGCCTTTCTCGTTACAAATAAAAAGAAATCAAACCAGTGTCAGAGAAGTCACAGAATGTTCGAGCAGAAAGGGCCCTTGGAGACCATTTCATCTAGGTTCTATTTTCTACACGGGGGGAAGAAAGAGGGCGAGAGAAGGGGAAGGGCTTGTTCGGGTCGCACAGCTAGTGAGGAGATCGGCATGGGACCCAAACCAGACTGCCTGCTGCCAGCGTGGGGCTCTTTCCTTGCTCGCCAGTGGCAGATGTCCTAGGGGGTCCTTGAGGCTGCCCCCCTTACCCCGGGCCCGCCCCTGGGACTGTCCCCGTCAGTAGGCTGCGGCAGCCAGATGCTCACACATCATTTCTCTCTTCCTAACTCTGATCATTTCACAGAACCAATCTGAAACACCATCACTGTTTGGATGGCTAGCAGAATTTCAATGGGCTTGGACCAATGCCCTGCCCTGATACATGTCATTTATTTTGGCAAATAGACCCAGACAGGGCAGAAGGGACTCCTCCAAGTCTTTCCAACAAGCTCTCCTGCCTCCATCTGCTAGGGATTTTAAATATGCGCAGCAGGGTCTAATTCTCAAGAGACCGACCTGGGACTTGCGCCTGAGGCCAGCAACTACAGTGTCTGAGTGAAGCCCGGGCTGGCTCCCTCCTGCTGACCACAGGGCATTGGGGTTAGTATGCAGTTTCGGGTCACCTTAGATCAGACCACACCCACAGCTCCAGCCCTGCATCAGTGGGGTAACAGACCCAAAATGGGTCTGCGTATAAAAGACAGTAGTCCCTCCTTACTTGTGGGTATGCGTTCCATGACAGTACCTAACCCTATATATACACTCACACTGTCATATCCTGTACATACGTACCTGGAATAAAGTTTAATTTGTAAACCAGGCACAGCACAAGATTGACAATAATAATAAAATAGAGCAATTATTAACAATCGTGCTGTAAAAAATGTTATGTAAATGTGGTCTCTCTCAAAACATCTTACTGTTCTGGACTCACCCTTCTTGGAATGATGTGAGATGACAAAATGCCTACATGATGAGGTGAAGTGAGGGGGAACAACGTAGGCATTGTGACGTAGCATCAGGCTACTATGACCTTCTCACCTAGAGCAGAAGGAGGATCATCTGCTTCCGGATCATGGTTGACCACGGGTGACTAAAACCACGGAAAGCAAAACCATGGAGAAGGGGAGACTGCTGTGGCACACATGCGCAGAAACAGCATCGAGGAATCTTAAAAGCACATGCCTCAGACTAGGTATGGGTGTGAAACAGAGGGGGCTGGCTTTTTCTTACTGGCCCCCTTTCTGTCTTTTTATCCCTCCGTGAAGTTTCCAGTGTCCTTCTCCCATCAAATTAAAATTTATGCCTATGGAAGAATCTGAAACTCATTGCCACTGAGGCATAAATGACTGAGAACAACTTAGAGCTTTACTTCTCCCCAAGGGGATTTGTATTTTAATGGAGAGAAAGCATTAAGCTAGGGGATGCAAATGATATCTATGAAGCAGGAGGGAAAAGGGAGTGTGCACGGGCCTTCGGGAGAGTCCCATTATATAGCAGGGGGCGGTGTCCTATTGTGACCTGGTATCATGGTGCTGGATCTGGCGTCAGACAGAGCTGGAGTCAAATCTCCTTACTGTCATGGAATAGCTAGGTGACCTTGGGCAAGTGACTTAACCACCAAGTCTCTAGAGGTCTGAGAAATAATAGGTCTGCGTAGGGTTATTGTAGGCATTTAAGTGAGTTAATGAACTCCTGGCAAGTAGCATGAAAATATCCGTTCCCTTTCCTCTTTAGGTAACATTTATGGTAAAATGGAGAAGTTATGACTGAGTACTTTTAATGTTCCTTCTCTTAAGTCTAAGTGGGAGATACACAGATATCATTGAGAAACTCTCTTTGGGGCAGGGATGTGTGCCCAGGAATGAATGAGCATGTGTGCCAGCACCCCACATCTGTGAGAGCATTGCCCCCTTTCTTGGTGTTGGTGTCTTGGCTCTCCTGGGCACTCAGCTCTTCAGTGTCTGCTCCTTCTCCTAAAGGCACTTCTTCTACATGCTAATGACTCCCCGATCTGAACTTCCAGCCCCAATTGCTCTTCTCATGTGCCATATCCTTGTAACTAATGGCTTACTAGGCCTCTCCACCTGGATATACCATCCCAAACTCAACATGACCAAAGCTGAACTCATCATCTTCTCCTCCTCAACCCCATTCTCAAAACTAGCTTCTTCCTCTTGATTTAATGAAACTAACTCAGCAAACGACAGTCTATCCACAAAGTTGACCAAACCAAAAATCCAATGGTTCTCCATGACCTTTCTCCCCTTATCTTCCGCATCCCATCCACCAGCAAGGACTGTGAATTCCACCTTCAAAATACAACTCAAACCTGTCCATTTCTCTCTATCGCCAAGGTCTTCATCCAGGTCTTCGTCATGTCTCCCCTTAGAGTGTTGCCACAGCCTCCCAGTTGGTCTGCCATTCTCCAATCTCGCTTTACTTTCTTTTAGCATCCTGCTCCAGGGACTTTGTACATGTCTCTGCTCTCCTGCTTAGCTCCTATTTATCATTTGGCCTCCAAAAAAGATACCAGCTCCTCCAGGGGCACCTGGGTGGCTCAGTCAGTTAAGCGTCTGACTCTTGATTTTGACTCAGGTCATGATCTCAGGGTCATGAGATCGAGTCTTGCATCGAGCCCCACCTTGGGCCCCACATTGGGTGTGGAGCCTGCTTAAGATTCTCTCTCTCCCTCTCCCTCTACCCCTCACCCCCTCTTGCTCACTCGCACATGCTCTCTCTCTCTTTCTCTAAAAGAAAATAAAAAATAATTTTAAAAAGATATTGGCTCCTCCAGGGAGGCTTCCATGATTATCCCCACCCCACAGAAGGCTAAATTGCCTGTTTGTGTCTATATCCCCCAACAGACTGAGCTCCTTGAGGACAAGTCCTGCGTGTCTTATTTCCCACTGAATCACCTGTGCTGAGTACAGTGCCTGGTACACAATGGGAGCTCAGTAAATGCTGAATGAATGGAGAAATGAATGAATGAATATGCACACTGAGAAGTCAGTGGTCAGGCACAGCAATACCTTCATTGGAAGTCTAGATAGCCGCACCAGAGTGCAATCGAGAACCATCTGATCACAGAACCATAGAAAAGATTGCTGTACAAGACTTAGGAACTCATTCTGTTCAGGATGGAGAAGCTGATGCCCAAAAAGGGAAAGGAACTTAACCAAAGTCCATACAGTATCAACTCTACACATAAAGGAAGGGAGTGGAGGGAGCAGTAAGACCAGAGATATAGACCCCAGTGAGGAGGCTGTGAGCTCCTGGAGAGAAATAACGGTGACCTGGACTAGGTTTGTGCAAGAGAATACAGGGAGAAGATAGATTTGAGAGATATTTCAGAGGGTAAAAACAATAAAATGTGGTGCTAGATTGGAATTGGTGGGTTAGACTGAAGGTGTGAAGGATGACTCCCTGGTTTCTTCATTGGGCAACTGAGTGGATCTCTTTGCTGACATGAAGAAGCCTAGGTGAAGAAGAGTCTTGGGTGTAAGATGAGGAGTCCACCTTTGGAGAAGTGAGAATTAAAGTACCTGGGGACATGTAAGGAGATATTCTGCACCTGTTGCTCTCGCTAGATTGAAGGTCTGAGAGGGCAGGGTGCTCAGTTGACACCTTTACCATGGTATCTCCAGAGATGCTATGTCTGGTATGCAGTAGACACTCTATTTTGAGGTGTACCCGTGGAATGAACGAAAATACAGAATTAAATGTGCACTTGGGAATCTTCCAGAAGGCTACCTCCAAGTCTCATTAGCTAAGGGAAAAATTAGATTAAAGGACTTTGTTGCTATCCTGAAAAAGCCCTATGTGCCTTTGGGGAAAATGAAGCAGAGATCCCTGACCTCCAGCCTAGGAACTAGATGGCTTGAACTCTACACTTTGTCGTCACGTTCCAACTGGAATTCCTATCTTAGCCATAGGGCTGGGGCAGAGGAAATGCAAGAAGTTAGCAGACTCTGGCCTAAGTAGCTGGAGTCTCTCTCCTAGCCATGAAATATATGGTAAGAAAGAAACTAATGATAACACCCCCAAGGTCAGAATACTTAAGACACTTCAGGACACTTTTTCTCTCACCATTCCTTTGGAAGATCACAATATATCTGGGTGGTAGGCTGAGGGCACCAAGCTGCAAAGCAGTTAGCCAACTGGGCTTGCGAATGTCAGACAGTTGGTCAGTGGCAGAGCTGGTACCGGGGCCTCGCAATCAACTCTGCTCCTTCTGTTGCAACATATGGAGACAGCCATCCACTCCACTCTCCTTGTAATAGTACTAACGGGCTAGCATTGTGTGCAGAAATAAATAAGGGAGAAAGAACACCAGTAGGCAAAGAATAGGTCTAGTGTATGACAAAGACTCATATCATACAGACAGACCCATTTTGTGGCCAAGGAAGCCCTGGTTCAGTTTGATAATGGTAGCATCATCCACAGTTTGCCAGCAAGGGCAGTAACCCTGCCCGTCTAAGTACATACAAAAATAAATGGTGATTGGTGTCTAGCAAATTGTGAACCCCCCAAATTGTTAGTGCCTGTCATGGCTAAGAAGCAGTATCAGAGGCTTGCCCTCAACACCCAAATGAAAACACATTTATTTTCTATTTCTTAAGCTATAATCAGTGTTTAAAGCAGCCAGCCCAGGCATGAAGACATGCATCTACACGTTTTGTTTGCAAAGACACACACACCCATTCCAGTGGCTATTGTGAGCGTGTTGAAATTTTCAGAAAGACACCTCCCAGAGTGATAAAGTTAACTCTTGCTGGGCAACACTCTGCATCCCTCCCTTCTACCTATTTATTCACATTTCTCTTCTATATTTTTTTAATTAAAAAAAATTTTTAAAGTAGCCTCCTTGCCCAGCGTGGGGCTTGAACTCATGACCCTGCAATTGAGAGTCGTAAGCTCTACCAACTGAGCCAGCCAGACACCCCTAAGATGCCTCTTCTAAAACATAATAATGACCTTCTTTCTACCAAGCACTTCCTAAGTCCCATCAACTCTAATCCATCTCTCTAACAGCCCCAATGGGTGGATATTAGACTCATTTTACAGGTAAGGAAACTGAAATCCAAATACAGAGCGGGTAAGGAACCTGCTTGAGGTCACATATCAGGCAACTGGCGAAGCTAATGTTGGTGGTACAAAAGCCTCTACTTTTCCCACCAAGCTACCTTGCTCTGAATGTGGAATCCCAAACCCACTTGCAAAGGGGCAGTGAGAGCTATTCTGGGCAGAAAATATTGTCATTTTCACTGATAGCAGGACAACTGATCTCAATTTGCCCAATCTTTTCACTGGAACAGGTAATATTTAACAGAAACTCACTTAATGGAATTAATAACTGAAGTCCTAAAAGGCAGTTCAAGGAATGGCACTCCCCAGAACTTAAAGAAAAGAGGAGATAGCTTTTTGTTTAATTTCTTCCCTTTTCCTCCCCCGTCCCCATCCCCCTCCTCCTCTCCCTCCCCCTCCTCCTCTTCCTCCTCCTTCTTTAATTGTTCTACAGTTAAAATGGCCTCTTTAATTGCTCTGTGGGTAATGGACAGTTTACTAGGCTCGTGTAGACAAATTCTGATGTGCTATGAGTCCCTAATGCTAGCATATTAAATTAGGAACAGAAAAAGGAATAGAGGCACAGGATACTAATTTGATGATCATTGTGCTGAGCAGAAATTGGAGAATTTTGTCTTTAAACGTGTTATAGTTTCCCTTGCCCCTGGGGAATG
Source organism: Ursus maritimus (assembly GCF_017311325.1). Classification (NCBI taxonomy): domain Eukaryota; kingdom Metazoa; phylum Chordata; class Mammalia; order Carnivora; family Ursidae; genus Ursus; species Ursus maritimus. Next base: position 39,903,794 of record NW_024423319.1, on the reverse strand, counting down.
CCAATAATTGTTAAAATAGGATGAAGCAGAGATGTCTGCTAGATAGAAGCGAATAAGTTGATGAAGAATTTTCAGGTCACATAAAATGACATCAGAAGCCAGACCAGACTTTTGTGTCAATATTGTAATTGGGATGTCTAAGAACCAAAAATCAAATAAAACTATAAATATGACCAATAACAGGCCATAAAAAATAAAAACAGAACAACCACTTCTGTAACCATTACAGATAGTTGAAAGAGCCCCCCACACCCCTTCGAATGGGTACACAGTCTATACAAAGAGCCCCAGTATAGTACAAAGCATGTGTTGAGTTTCTGGACCACATGAGAAAATAAATATGGTTCTTCTTGGGACAAATTTCAACTAAAACTGACAGGCGAGTTGGAAAAATCTGAAATCCTTACTTGGCCATAATTTTGTTTTCCTTCTTTGAATTTAGAAGGCAACTTGTGTATGATCTGATGGCACAGGTCTCTTAAGAAAGCCTTCTAGCAAACTTGGATTGATGTTGTCATTGCCTCTCAGAAAAACCTCCTGTTTAAAACAGAATCTTAAGATTCAGGTTCTATTCCCCGTTCTCACTCCCTAGCTGGATGATTTTGAGAAAGCCAATTCATCTCTAGGCCTTAGTTTTCTCAGCAGCAAAATGGGGCTGTTATATGCCCCACCTATTTCCTGGGTTGCTTTGAGCATCAGTTGAGACAATGTATGTGAGAGGGGCTGAGGGGTCATTCTGTCGACAAAGCTTTGCTTTTGGGGGAAAAAAACCTCTAATAACCAAACTCTCAATTTTCAACAATGCCCATCTGCTAGGTTTATAAGGCAGGAAGCCCCGAAATCAATAAAGGGCTCATGAGGGGGAGGTTTCAGTAGGAAAAAAAAATTGAATGAAATGAAGAGCAGAATTTGAAGCTGAGAAAGGTGGGGACAAATGGACTGTCTAGCAAAGGATTCTAATTATAGTTTAAAAATGATCAGACCTGCACTGTCATCTTATTATTGTAGTTTTTTAAAATGTGGTTTAAAATACATGGTTTAATTACAACCCAAAGCCCATCTTTTTCTTTTAGCGTTTCTAGCAAAACACAGCCGTGGTTTTACAATAAAAATCAAAGTGAAACAGGACTTGCCAGAAACTCATTTGATAGCAATTTTTGCTGCAGTGTATCTATTCCATTAGACAAGGAATACTTGTGGCCTTTTCCTCTGACACAATAAATTACCCATCATTGATATACTGCACAACCTTTGGTCCAATACTGAGCTGATGTGAGTTGATTGCTTCTGGATCAATGCTGGCTTCCCCAAGTCTCTGATGAGAAGCCATCAAGTTTTGGGGTTTGGAGGGAATGTTGAGTAACCAACTACTGCTCTTTAAACAGAAGAAGAATAAAAGGAGGGTAGGATCAAAGAAACTCCCTGTCGGGACCCTTGCCAAAGAGCTCAGGGAGCTCTGAAAGGGGAGGGAAGGGCATGGAAGGGAGAGGAACAACTTACTCACATAGTTTCAGTGTGGTTCTCTTGCAGACCCACACCCCTGTATTCATTTAGAACCAGAGGAGGATTCATATCCACACCCATGCAGATAAAGAGATACACATTCCAACCCAAATATATGGGCCCGTAGGCTCAGGAGTCTGCTAAAATGGCAGGGCTTGCTGGTATCCTGGCATAGTCCACCATATACCTCTCAGCCAGCCACGGATTTCCAGAAGTGGGGACGATTGACATCTCCCCCACCTATGCAGTAGTCGCTAAAGACAAGTAAAGTCATCCACGCAGATCCGTACAGGCCAAAAAGGATATGGGAAGGGGGTTTGGAGAGCAAGGGTTCCACAATCCTGATATCTTTCCCTTTTACGTAATGGGTAATTTGAAGCTGAGGTGAAATCTAGGTCAGTGTGCAACAGGAAGGACGGGCTATAGTGGTGATGGCAGCTGTGGTACAGATGAAAAGGAGGAGCTCCAGAACCATGTGGCATCAAGAATAAGAGCTACACGGGGCGCCTGGGTGGCTCAGTCAGTTAAGCGTCTGCCTTCGGCTCAGGTCATGATCTTGGGGTCCTCGGATCAAGCCCTGGTCCTGGGATCAAACCCCGAGTTGGACTTCCTGCTCAATGGGGAGTCTGCTTCTCTTTCTCTCTCTCTCTGCCTCTGCCCCTCCCCACCACTCATTTCTCTCTCTCTTTCTCTCAAATAAATACAATCTTAAAAAAAAAGGATAAGCACTATAAGCTTGTACTGGAGAGGTGATTCAAATTTCAAAGTGTTTGCACATCCACAACTCCATTTAATGTTCATAATAACCTTGTCCTCAATGAGCTAAAGAAAGTAACTGAGGCCCAGAGGTTAATGAACTTGTCCATGGCCACACAGCTTATGAGCAGCCCAGCCGGACCTTCTTATTCCCAGTCTAGTGCTCTTCCCCCTACTCCCTATATAAAGTGACAGGTCAATTCTGGGTAAAAAAATTTCTACTCCCATGTTATGTATCTCCCCCAAAAACCCTGGTTCAGGACCTTATTGAATCCTCTTGATTCTTCCCTTCATCTTTCTTGCTGCCCAGTGGCACGCTTAGCAACTCATTAAGTAGATGCACCAAGGACAAAGAACTCAAGTCAATCTACTTGGTCCACTCATAACTCACCAATTTAGTAAACATTTGTTGAGTGCTTACTATGTGCCAACCACGGTACTATGTGTTGGGAACACAGAGAGAAATATAACATAGACCTTGCCCTGGAGATGTCAGTCTGAGTCAGAAATATGAGTTGTATACACCCATGAGTGTATCGTAAGGTAGAGGAAGACAGGAGGGATATGACTCTGAACCCAAACTAAGGACGTTGGTAAGTTTGTCTTAGAAATAGAGGAGGGCCTTTTAGTCCTTCAAAGGAGAGGGTGGAGAAGGATGTATTAAAAAAAAAAAGCCCAGGACAAGTTTTGGTAAGTAAGAGGGAAGTGGAGAAAGTCCATTTCAAATGGACCTCCATTTTCACAATGCTGGAAGTGAGGTTGCGTAAGAGTGAGGGTAGCTGAGGTTCAGCTGGAGAGGGCTGGGAGGAGATGCTATGGGGGACGGGGCAGGAAGTCAATTGTTAGAAAAGTGTGAAGGGCTGCCAAGCAGCCCTGGGAGCTCTGCTGACACTAGAGAACATGTTTTTGTCGAGGAAGCTTTCCTCAAACAATACTTTGGCAGCCCAGGAGCAGGAGCAGGCAAAGCAGGTGGTGGGGGCTTTCCAGGGTTGGGTTCTGGCACAGACATCAGAAGTATTGGGGGCTGAAGATGGGGGTGAGGGAGAGGGATAGGTCCAATAGAAGGACATGAGAGCCTTGTTGACATAGCTGATCTTGGGGTCCAGGCTGGAGAGTGATCCGGAAGGGAGCTAGCAATTCCTGATAAACAAATGACTGACTAGAAAAGTTGGCTTTGCTCTAAGTGAGAAGTCTGAACTAGCTGTAGCTATGAATTACAGAGAGCACTGAGTGCTTGAGTCAGTGCTGTCAGGACAAATTGGGAGCCAGAGAGCACAACCTGGAGATCCACACGTGGACAAAATTCCACCGTGCACCATGCCAGGCCACGTGTACCGCAGACTGAAGACCCTGTAGTTTGGTCTAGAGCCCAACTTAAAGGGAGATGGCTTCAGCCAATGCAGAGTCCGTGCCACGGGTAAGGAGGGAAGCCTGCAGCTCACATGTTCACAGCTCACTGTACCTTCCCCACTTCTATAGTGTCATTTACATCTTTGTCACATTGTGCTCTGCCCGACTGTTCCCTTAGGGACAGTAGCAATGACTTGCAGCAATGATCTGCTTCCCAGAGAAAGCAGAGCTAGGGATGAATGAGGAAACTCTTCTGAGAGGAATTCAGGTGGGACACTGGGGAGGGAGGAAGTGGCAGCCAGAAAAGGAAGGAAAACTAGTCAAACCCTGGGACCTGGGGTAGAAAAAGAGATTCACAAGCTGCAGGCCACTCCACGGGCCCTATGCCCCCCTTACCTCTCCAACCACTGCCACTTTTTCTTTTTTTCATTCTCTGCTTTCATGAGGTTTTTAAAAGCTTCTACGTCTGGTGCTGGCAAGGTTACAGATGAAGTTAACAGAGAAGTTCACAGAGATAAAGTCCCCAGTGAAGCCCATCATAGACTATTGTCCCCTAAAGCTGAGTGGTAAACAAACCTTCAAGTGCTTTCTTTCCCCTTCAAGGCTTTGAGAGATTCAGGTCTTTGGCCTGAGAACCCATCAGCTAATTGCTTCTTTTGACTTGCTGACTGAAAAAGAGAGGTTTGTTTGTGTAGTCTAGTTTTAACCATTCCCTGGAATTCAGGAGATGAAAAGAAAGTGAGGGGGCGAAATGTGGGGGAGCTCTGGTAAGGCCATATGGGAGAGGGAAGTTCTCCCAAGGGTGAAGCAAAGGGGCATGACTAGGGGAAATTTTAAGTCAAGGTGTAGAGCAAGGCTTGTTTTCAAAGAGCAATTGTCAGGTAGACTACACGGGGGCTCAGGGGAGCCCTGCTATCCCTTGGGACCCTACTCTAGTAACTACCCTTCCTCCCCCTTATATTCTCTGGACTGGTTGCTTTCCTTCAGTCTTCAAAACATGCTCTGGTCTGCCTGATGTCAAAAAGTAAAACAAAAATCTTTCCTCCCACCCCTTGACCAATGCCATTTCTCCACCACTGTGTCTTTCCAGAACACATTTCTTGATAAACTAGACAACACTCACTGCCTCCACTTCCTCTCTTACCACTCTTCCCAACTCCTGGCAATCTGGGCCTTCCAGCTCCTCCCTCTCAAAAGCATTCACTGGAAAGTCACCAGAAACTGGAAAGTAAATTCGAATCCCATAGACCTTCTTTGCGGCTCTTGTCCTTGCTGACCACTCTTTTCCCTTCTGCAGCCATCTCCTTGGCTTTCCCTGCACGACGCTATGGGTCCTCCGGTTTTTTATCATCTCAGTCCTCTTCACTGGCCCCTTCCCTTCTGCCCCAAGGCTCTTGCTCCTCTCTCGGTGATTCTATTCACCTCCTAAACCTTCTACTATTTCCTCTATAAAGATGAGACACCACTCTAATTTATTTCTTAGGTCCTGTCAATTTCTCAAGTCCATGTCTACACTCCTCTTACTGGTCCCCTTAGGGACCAATAACAAAAGCCTAGCTCAGTCCCTCATTAGCTTTCACCTGGATAATAACAGCCTCTGGAGTTCTGTCTGCAGCCAAACATTGCTGTCAATCTAACACGCTGGACCGTAATCTTCCTAGATCTGATCCTATCACTCTTCTGCTCAAAAACTGTAAATCACTCCCTATTACTTTCAAAATAAAATCCATACTCCTTAACCAGGCATTGAAAGCCTTTCACCATTCAGCTCCCACCTGTCTTTGCAGGCTTATTTTCTACTAAACACCCCTGGCTGCCCTAGACTCCAGGCGTAAGTCTCCTTGCTGATACTGAAATTCATCCTGTACTTACTGGCTTCAACCCAGTGATTTCCTTGCGAACATACCCCTCTTTTCCACAACTCTCTCCCAAGGCTCTATCATTCAAAGCTCAGCTCAAATCAGATCTCTTTTAAAGAGACCTCTCAGATTTCCCTGGTTGGGGTTATCATCTCCCTTCTCATAGAGCTTAAAATTTTTTTTGTGTATTGTTTGGAACTCAGTTGTAGAAAGCTGAGGTAATCTACACCCCTCAGTTCATGGCAAAATATTATCATTAGTCCATTTAAGTTCCCTCCTTTTATTTTATTACTTTCCTTCACCCAAATCTCCATTCTCACTCTTGTGCCCTCACAGGGATCTTCTATAATGCATCGGATGTAAGTCTAGGATAGAGATAGATAGATGATAGATAGATAGATAGATAGATAGATAGATAGATGATAGTTGTTGTTGGTGGTGGTGGTGGGGTGTGTGTGTGTGTGTGTTTAAGTTGATGTAAATATTATTGGGCCATAGATCTTCTATTTCTTATCTTTTCACAAGAATGTTTTCAAGATCTCTTTAGTATTTGCACAACTACTTTAAGGCTTCTAATCCTTGTGGGTATGCAGTCACCATACTTTACATGTGTATTTCCCCACTGATGGACACTTAGTTGGCCTCCAATTCCTTACACAAATGATTCTGTGATAAACATCCTTGTAAGCATCCCATTTGAGAACCCCGGCGAGGTTCCCCCAGATACATACTCAGGAGTGAGGTTGCTGGGTTGTAGGAACATATCTGTTGTTATTAGCAATACGTGCCATCCCAGTGCTCTTCAAAAAGCTAGACCAACTTACACTCTCACGAGCAATGCTGAGGATTCCTTTTTCCCCAGATGCTAATAAACACTTGGCATTATCATCTTTTTAATTTTTGTCAGTTGGGTGAATATAACTTAGTATCTTACTGCTATTTTTATTTGTATTTCTCTGAATACCACCTAGATTTGTCATCTCTTCATATGCTTGTTAGCCAATCCAGTTTCCCCATCTGTGAGCTGTCCATTCTGTGAATATGCTTTGCCATTTTTTCCCCTGTTGTTTCTGCCTTTTTCCTGCTAATTTATCAGAGTACCTTGGACATTCTAGATATTAATGCCTTGCCAGGTTTTGACATTACAAATATCTTCTCCTAGTCTAGCATCTGTCTGTTAACTTTGTCTAGGATGTCCTTGATTGAATTGAAAGCCTCAAGTTTGAAGTAGTAAAATTCATGACTTCTTTTCCTTATGTTCTGTACCTCAGGGTCTTATTTATGAAGTCCTATACCATCTCACACTATAAAGAAAGTCTCCTTCATTTATAGTTTTACTTTTCACACTTAGGCTTTTAATCTACCTGGAAGTTACCTTTCTTTTCACACTTAGGCTTTTAATCTACCTGGAAGTTACCTTTCTATGCTATATGGGGGTAGGGCCCAACTTTATTTTTCTCCATATGGCAGTGCTTCTCAATCCTTTTCATGTCATGACACAGAGAGAATATAATAGCATATTCTTGGCATAATGTGGGAAATTAGTGGGGCTGCTCATGGCCAGATGTGGAGGCTACAGGTTGGGAGCTCTGGCCACGTTAGGTCCTGCCTGGCCATCCGAAGAGTCAAGGGGATCAATTATAGCTCTACACTCCTGTAATCCATGTTTGGCTTTCAGTGTGATACACTGGTTGAGAAGCTCTGGCACATGGTGATCCACTCTTTATAAAAACAAACAATCCATTCTTCCCTTGCTGTGAAATTGCATTGATATTATCATGTTTCTTAGCTCCATATTCTATTCCTTTGTTTTATTTGCCTTTTACAGTGCCAGTCCTACAGTAATTTCTCCTTCTCCTTCTCCTTCTTCTTCTTCTCCTCCTCGTCCTCCTCATCCTCCTCCTCCTCCTCCTCATCCTTCTCCTCATTCTTCTCCTCCTCCTCCTCCTCCTTCTTCTCCTTCTTCTTCTCCTTCTCCTTCTCCTCCCCCACCACCTCCTCCTCTCCTCCTCCTCCTCCTCCTCCTCCTCCTCCTCCCCTCCTCCTCCTCCTCCTCCTTCTTCTTCTTCTTCTTCTTCTTCTTCTTCTTCTTCTTCTTCTTCTTCATCTTTGCAGCATGTCTCAAACTGTAGAAGGGGAAGTTTCTACTCTTTTTCAAAATAGACTTAGATAGTCATAGACATTTATACTTCCATATGCATTCTAGAATAAGTTGTTTCAGGTTCCTTATAATATCCTGCTGGAATTTTTGTTGGAAGGGCACTGAAGTGGTAGATTTGGGAGAAAATGACATTTGTACAATGATACGTCATTCCATTCATCCGTATGGTGTCTACCACCATTTAGTGAAAGATTTTTATACCTATTAGTAGAATTTAAAAATTTTATCTGTAAAATGCCTAATATCCTTTTTGTTAGATGAATTACTAACAACAAAAATATGTTATAGGTAAAAAAAAGATATGTTATAGGTTTTCTTTTTTGTTGTTATTGTGAATGGTGATTTCATATACAGAATTTTGTAGGCACTGAACTAGGACTCTATGTCCAAAGGCCTGTTTCCCTAATTGGGCTTGGGGTATCTGAAGATAGGTCTTTGATTCACCTTTTGCCACAGTAGGTGCTCATTTAATGTTGTTAGTTAAATTGAAGGGAGGGGACTGCAAAGTACTTCAGAATGCTCTGGAAATTACCATCCATGTCATGTGATTCTTGTTTAAAACTAAACGCCATGTTACTTCAAGTTAGATGCTGAAGGAAAGAGAGGGAAGGAGGAAAAACAGATTACTGCTAATGTATAGTTTTGACTTTTAAACCATGTTAATGTTTTATATATCCCCCCAAATTAAACTATGAAAGATGGAGGGGGAAGGATCTTTGAAATTGAATAGAAACCCCAACAAATGGAAGTTAATCGTGGTGGGTAATAACTGAGAGGGGACATATGGGAGACATCTGGGTGGTGATAATGTTCTATATTTTGATCTGATTGTTTGTTGCCTACATGGGTGTGTTCACGTTGTAAAAATTGCTTGTGCTGTACACTTAGGATTTGGGCACATTGGATACATAATGTATAATTTAACAGTAAAAAAAATTTAAAAACAAAATTTACAGGAGGATCATGCGTAATATAAATGTATACAAAACACTTAATATAGTGTCTGCACGTAATAGTAACATCGAGTATTTACTATATGCCATGCTTGTGATAAGCACCTCCTAAGGATGGTCTCATTTAATGCTTGGAGAAGTCTTATGAAGGAGGTACTATTATCATCCACACTTTATATATAAGGGAAATGAGGCAAAGACAGGTTAAATTACTACTCACAGTGATGCAGTTGGAAAGTGGGAGAAGCCCTATTCAAAACCAGGTTTCTGCACTCTTAACCCCTATGCTGAAGTGACATTCAGTAAATAGTGCTATTGTGATGTTTTATATATTTAAAAAATATAAACCAAAATACAACCAAATATATATTATATAAAAATATATAATAAATGTATAAAATATATATTATATGTAATATAATATATAATGTATATAATATAATTAACATATATATATTACAGCTTAGAAGCCTGAAAGAAAAGCACCCTCTGGAGAAGAAAAGGGTTCTAGCTCTTGCTTCCTTCTGTCAGACTGTTTCTACTGCTCATTCTTACCTCTTTTTCAAAATGGTAGGTCATAATAGAATCAATTTTTTTCTTTTTTTTTAAAGATTATTACTTATTTATTTGACAGAGAGAGAGAGAGCACAAGCAGGGGGAGCAGCAGGCAGAGGGAGAGGGAGAAGTAGACTCTCCACTGAGCAGAGAACCCAATGTGGGACTCCATCCCACGACCCTGGGGTCATGACCTGAGCTGAAGGCAGATGCTTAACTGACTGAGCCACCCAGGCGCCCCATCAATTTTTTTAAAGCAAGCTTTACACCCAACGTGGGGCCTGAACTCACGATCCTGAGATCAAGAGTCAACATGCTCTACCTACTGAGCCAGCCAGGCGCCCCCAGTTTTTTCTTAATAAACTTTTTACTTTGGAATAATCTTAGATTTATAGAAAACTTGCAAAGAGAGCAGAGTTCCCATATGCTCCACATGCCCATCACCTGGTTTCTCCTGACGTTAACATCTAACATAACTATTGCACATTTATCAAAACTAAAACATTAACATTGGTATGATATTATCAACAAAACTCCATACTGTAGAGTTCATCAGTTTTTATGCGAATTCCCTTCTTCTGTTCCAAGAGCCAAACCAGTATACATCATCCCATTTAGTGAAATGCATTACATTTAAAAACTTGTGGTAAAAATGCACACCTTAGGGGCACCTGGGTAGCGCAGTCGTTAAGTGTCTGCCTTCGGCTCAGGGCGTGATCCCGGCGTTCCAGGATCGAGTCCCACATCGGGCTCCTCGGCTGGGAGCCTGCTTCTTCCTCTCCCACTCCCCCTGCTTGTGTTCCCTCTCTCGCTGGCTGTCTCTCTGTCACATAAATAAATAAAATCTTAAAAAAAATGCACACCTTACATTTACCATTTTAACCGATTTCAAGTGTATAATTCTGCAGCATTAAGTACGTTTACATTCTTGTGCAACCATCACGACCATCCGTCCCTAGAACTTTTTCATCTTCCCCAACTGAAACTTGTAAAATGCATTTTTACAACCAAGAAAACCTATAGTCCAGTGTAGCTGGAGTCAGAGAGAAACACATACAACCATGCAATTAGCAACTACGTTGTGACAAGACCAGATGGATAGGTTGATTTACATGGAAACCATGGAAATAGCAAAGTATAAGCAGTACGTATAGGAAACATCTAGATGGGGTTAGTGGTAAACCCTCTTAATACACAGAACTTTGGCAATAAAAAGCTAAGCAACCCACTGGGGTGAAATTCATAGCTTAAACAAGCAGCTGCAAATGGTTTTGAGAGGAGGTAACTCTGTGCAACCAATCACAAAGCAAATCAGTTACCAGGAAGAAAAAGAGGACTATACCCCTGTTCTCAGAAGAGAACCTAAAACCAGTCACTTCACTCATTGCCTGGCAGTTACCCAACAATGTGCGTGGCACCTGAGTAAGTGATCGAGCCCAGCCCTACACCTCATGGACGCTGTATCATCAAGCAGTGGTCAGAAGGCTGCACAGTCAAGCACCTGGAATTGGAGTTAATCCTATAGTATGTCAAGAGCTCCCGTAGTTATTGTTGCAAGTGTCTGACCACAGGAGGAAGATTCCCTAGAGCAGAAACATGTGGGATGCTCTCAATCACCTGGGGAATCTTCCTAGAACGCAGATTCTGATTCAGTAGGTCAGAAGTGAGGTTGGAGATTCTGCAGTTCCCACGGGCTCCCAGGTGATGTTAATGCTGCTAGTCTGTGGGTTGCCCTTGGAGTAGCGAAGCTCTGAATTAGTAGTTCTCAACTTGGCAGCATGTTGGAATCCCTTGAGGAGCTTCAAAAACTACTGATGTCTGGGTCCCCTTCCCAGAGAGTCTGATTTAATGAATTAGTTTAGGGTATCCAGTTGGACTGAATTAGGTTCCCCTAAAGTTCATATGTTGAAGCCCCCACCCCTACCATGTAATTGTATTGGAGAAAGGGTCTTTAAGGAGGTGATTAAGGTTAAAGGAGATCATCAGAAGGGTGGAGTTCTGAGTGGAGAGAGTTGGTGCCCTCGTAAGAAGAGGACTAGACACCAGAGTTCTCTCCACTGTGTGGGGACCCAGCAAGAAAGTGGCCATCTTCAAGCCAGGAAGAGAGCTCTCCCTAGAACCCAACCATGCTGACACCCTGACCTTGGACTTCTGGCCTCCGTAACTATAAGAAGATAAATGTCTGTTGTTTTCCAGCTCCTTGGTCTATGATATTTTGTTCCGATAGCCCAAGCTGAGACAGGGTGTGGGCTGGGCACTGGGAGGCGGAAGAAGCTCCCCAGGTGATACTAATGTGCAGCCAAGGCTGAAAACCTCTGCTCTAAATAGCAGTTGAAATGAATGCATGTAAAATTTGCATCATCCTTGCACCTGTGTGAACACAAAGGCTCCTGCATGGGCTCGGAAAATTACCAGCCCACGTCACTGATTCATTACCGGACAGACACGAGTCCCTCTCCTGCTCAAACAGCTTAGTCATATCCATTAAAGATATGAGTGCCCTGCTTAACAGCTGGGACAGCTCATGTGACATTTAATAAAGTAACTGTCATATTTTCTCTTAGCTCTGTTCAGGAGAAAGGCCGTAGACAATATTACGATTTGTATTTTCTGTTCCTGGCCTTAACCAAGACATATGATCTTCTAACCTGAGTGGGCATCTGGAAAGTCCTGTGAAGAATGAGCTCTTCGGCTATGTTCATCAACATTTTTTTTTTTGCTTCTTTCAACAGGAGAATGAAAGGAGAGCTGTTGAACACTGTTTTCTGATTATACCAAGCGAGGCTGTGCTGGCATAGTGTGTTATTTAGTGCTCACCTTTAAGCAACATTTTCTGAGTTAGGATGTTCAGAATCAACATCAATTTTGGTCAGAAAATAATAGATTTAATTTGAAAGACCTTTATGGCAAAATCAAAGGACCAAGGGGGATGAATCATTTGTTGGTTATCTACTGTGCACTGGGGCGGGGGGGGGGGCGGTGGTCACCAAGCAAATAACCATGCAACTGTGAGCTCGGTTTGCTTACGCTCTGCTTTTCTTTAGGCTGACCAGTGATACCACGGTTTCCAAAGTCCCAGGCCCAGGGCACCTGGAAACACACACCCAAGCACTTGACCTGCCAAATGGCATGGCTGTTGACCAACCAATCTATGGGGCAGCCCCTAATTGTGGAATGGCCCCTGGATTGTTGTGAGGGTCAAATGCGAATCTTCAGTGGGAAAAGTGCTTTGAGAAAGGATTAAGTACTAGGTGAATATGATCCCAGCATAGTGATTAGGTCATTAGACTGATCATGCTGAAACCACTGGGATGAGCAAACTGTAGGTAGGCTGGTTCAGGTATCCTAACCACCACTCCTTTCCCACATGCAGATAATTGAGAAATAATAATGGAAATTCCAAATGGTTTCCCGGAGTTTGCCCTTGCTACTTAGCTCCAGGCACTCATCCAAAAAAAAAAAAAAAAGCCAGCTTGGACAACCACAGAGCTGGGTTTGATCCACAGCGAAGAGATATCTGTTTTCTGACACTGTTCAGGTGTTCCCTGGCCACATTAGCAAGAGGGTAAAAAGAAGACATTCTGGGGGGACCAGTTATGTGCTACAAAAAACACCCGGCCCTCACAAATTCTCTCCCATCCCACAGCTTTTGCAGAAATAAGGTTTTCTTCTTTAACTGTCACAGAAGTTTGGGGATAAAATCACAGGGGAAAATACTCCCAACAGTACATGTGACAAGATGATAAAGAAACACTCTTGCAAACTTTCCCAATGAGCTTTTAAAAAGACTATTTTAACAGAAGGTACACGCATGCATGCATCCACAGGAACAGGTCAGACCGATAGCACTTGGAATGCCCTGGTCCAAGGAGCCTCTTTCACCAGTCTGGATTTTGATCCTACCTCGACTCTTCCAACAGAAGGCTCACTGTTGTGAGATGTTTACTTGTCATTAATTAGCTCAATTAAATTGTGCACTGAGCAGAGGGAACACCATGTTATTGTAAGCATTCACAGCGTTCCCACGGAAGGAACTCCAACCCCAGTGGGTAAGACGAAAAAGCTGCATATGCCTGAAACTTCTCCCACCCACCCCTGAGAAATTGTGGCTTTGGGACCATCGTCTTCTGCATTTAGCAAAAAGCAAAAGCTCCAGACCGCCGAGGTCGGCGTGAAAGGGATCATCTGCCCTCACCACACTGAGAGGACAGAGGGTTGCCAGTAAAATCAGGCCTGGTGGTCATCTGCACGTGAGCCACCTCAAAAAGGGGCACAGACCACAGAGTTCAATAGGCAGGGGACATTCGCGAACGAGCTTTAGACCCTGGCCTCAAAAAGGCACACGCGTCTTAGATGCTGCAGTGTGGTACTTCGGCTCTTGTTACCTGGAACCTCTGCAGGTCCCAGTGACCTGAAGAGGGAATTCACACTCCACAGTCTAGTCTAGTTCAGGGCTGCAACTCAAATGTATTCCAGATTTCTCCACAAGCAAAAGGCCAGCAGAGGCTCCCAGAACTGAGAGGTCAGTGCAACCTTTGCATAGAGGCTCAGACCACTATCCTAATAGAAGCAGCCAAGAGGGAGATAAACACATCAAACCCAAGCCGCTGCGCATCTTTATTCCTTTTTCCTCTCTGTTTCCATGGCACTGATCACTTTGGTGCCTCTGAACAACTAGGAGCAATAATTGTCTTTCTTTTGTTATCCCAGAAGAGGTTCTGAGACCACTAAGTGCTTCATCTCTGTTTTCCTCGTCTCTTTCATGTGCAAGAGCCGGAGAGCTCCGGGGTGGCATTTTAGCTGTGCCACTCACCAGCACTTAACTATCTGTCTGATCCCGGGCCCCGACGACTTGACTTCTCTGGGTCTCCATTTTCTTAGCTTCGATGTGAGGTTAGCAATAGCCCCTACTCGTCTGGGTTGCCGTAGGGATTAGATGCGATAACTCATTTGTTATCGGTTACAGTATTTGGCTGCGAAAGACGAGAAATCAGCCCTGCGTATGTTAAAGCATCTTTTAGGCTGTCTATGGCTGCCCACAAAACCTACAGTATTTACCACCTGGCTCTTTAGGGAAAATGGTTGCCCGCTCCTGCTCTCTCTCCTTCCAGTAAATCCCTATTTTGCTTCCTTTGTGTTTGTCCCATCTGTGACATAGATACTTCCAGAATAGACGGAAGGGTGGAGGAGGCTTTGGAGCCTAAGTAAGCAGGAGCAATCGGGCCAGGGGGCTATGGCCACAGCCACTGACGACCACCGTGTGTGAATTCGGTCTCATCGTCTTAGCCTTCCGTTGTTCCAGATTGCAAGTTGCTGAGGAAGCGGGGAAGAGTCCTGCTGGCTCAGCATGGGTCCTGTGCCCACACCCTAGCTGCCCAGTAGCAGGTAAAGAGAGTGTCTGGCCTCCTTTGTCTTCCTCCAGTGAGAGGCGGTGCCCCGGCCTGCAACAAGACTCACATAATGACAGGTTCTTTCCAACTAGAAAAAGGCATTTGGGTGCTGAGTGATTGAAAAATGACATATATTCACTTTGCCCCATAAAGTGCTTGGCACGTTGCCTTGCACATTGAAAGCTCTTGCTGGTTCGAACTATGCTGCTGCTGTCGCGTTGTTAGTATTATCACCAGGTATGGGCACCATGTTTGATCCAAGGTGGGTGCCCAGTGGGAGCCAGGCCTTTCCTCTGCTCGTCCTCTTCCCCTCTGCCTTGTGCAATTTCCTGTAACTCACTTCCCCTCCTCTCTTCACTCGTGGGTTGGAATCCTTACTCTGATACTTCCTAGCTGTGTGACCTGGGGGCAGTTTCCCCACCTGTAAAACCGTTCTGTTTCCCATTTATGAAAAGTGGGATAATGATGGTAATAGTACTTGCTTCACAGAGGTGGTCGTAAGGATTATTCAAATGAACTTGGGTAATAAAGTGCTTACAACTGTGCCTGGTACATACGTGTTTACTATTGTTATTTGCTCTCTTCTCATAGCTGCTCACCTCCTAAATTTCGACCCCCCAGTCTGTGTCTTTTGTCCGATCGCTCCCCCCAGCTTCACCAACCAACCCCCTCCCCATTTCTCACTGCTCTCAGACCATTTCTGTTGAGATGCTGGACTGTCATCCAAACCAGTTTATGATTTCCAGTAGCCACTGCCCTCCCTTGACCACCCCAAACTTGAAGCCTCAGAGCTGTCATGGATTCCCCTCCCTCCCCTTCATCTTCTATTGATGGCTGAGACCTGTCCAGGCTCCCTTTGAAAGGTCACCGGCCTCTGTTCTCTCTCTTCCATTGTCATGACATTTGCATTTCAGGCCTGAAGTTTTGAAATGGCCTATCAACTTGTCTCCTTGTGTCTACCACCTGCCCACCCCAGCCCACCCTGGCCACAGTCCATTCATCTTAGGCACAATGAGCAGATTCAACTTCCGAAAAGATTAAAGTCTAGGGGCCTCGAAGCTGCACAAAAGGTTTCAGTGCTTTTCTTTACCCAGAAAAGGGGTTCTGGAACTGGGGTCCACAAATGAGCTTCAGAGGGCTCATCGCCTGCCCCCCCCAAATGAAATGTATGAGAAAGTTGAATAAAACATCTGTGCATGGATTTCTGGGGAGGGGAGAGGATACGTAGCTTTCATCCAATTCTTCAAGGGCTCCTTGGTCCCAAAATGGTTAGCTGATGTTCTAGGACAGTGGTATCCAGGGTGGGGGCACAAGATGATTCTTTGGCATATGAGAAGGAAATATTAGAATTTTGACATTTTCATTACATCATTCTTTATGATTTTTGTGTATGCTTTATTATGTATGAGTGCATTAGTACAAGTATACAGTTTATAAATAAATATGCATATATGGGTGTATGCTAATATATTTTTTATTTTTTTAAGATTTTATTTATTTATTTGACAGAGAGAGAGCGAGCACAAGCTGGGGTGGAGGGGCAGAGGGAGAAGGAGAAGCAGGCTCCCTGATGAGCAAAGAGCCCAATGAGGGGCTCTATCCCAGGATGCCGGGATCATGACCTGAGCCCAAGGCAGAAGCTTCACCAACTGAGCCACCCAGGCGCCCAAGCAGGAAATATATAATGTATTTTTCTGATAGGAGTGTATGATCCAGACAGTTTTGAAGATTTTGCTTTAAAGAGTCAAATCGAAATTCCTCTGCTCTTCGTTCTCTGGTCCAAAGCCAAAATTTTTCTGCCCTTGTGTCTTTTATGTGACCCCTCCACATACATTATAGACTCATTCCCACCTCTGGACCTGGGTTCACGTGCTTCTCTTTGCACAGACTGCCCTCGTCCTCCTCTCCATATTAAAATTATATCCATTTTTTGAGGCTCCAGGAAAAGTCCTGCTTCCATCAAGAAGCCCATCCTAATTCGTCTGCTCTGTCACAACAAAACTATCTGGAGTGCTCATTTTGTCACTCCAGCCCATGGTCCTTAAGTGTGTAGATTTTATTGACTTATCGCCAACAACCAGAAAGCAAGCTCATTGAAGGAAGATTATGGACATGTTTCCCATGTCCTCGATGGGACTTAGCACTAGAACCAATGCTTAACAGAGACTTGCTGAAAGGATCCAAAGGGATAACTGGGATAGAGAGTCCTCTGGTGGTCATACCAATGATAAGGCTCTTGGTGGGCAGAGACGTGAACTCACGTGAATCAGGGACTCTTAGTACCTGCAGACGACCTAGAAAGCAAGTGTCAAGGGGTAAAAAGCCTACACAAACAAAATCCTGTCCAGTCACCCTAGAAAGCTTTATACTTCCAGCCCATTTCCCCCAGGGGTCCCAATTTTCTGTTGGGGCTGATGTGATAAATGTATTTGAGGGGCAAAGTATTAATGACTGATAATGTAGTTAATGTCTGACCCCATCTTACATAATGGTTGCACCGACAGACCTTCGGTGGAGTGATGAAGGACTGTCAGTTATAGGCACTAACAGGATTGGCTGGTGAGATCTGGGCTTGAGATTTTCTCGTGTCCTTCACATGACACCCCAAAAATGAATAGGCGGGGCGGGGGCGGGTGGTGGGGGTGGTGGTAGAATGGGACATTAGGATTTTTCACCGTGCAAATTGGTGAAGTGCCTATCTGAGATCAGAGTAAGCATGAGAAACTTCCACGACAGTCTGCCTCCTCCCACTCTGGAGGCTGCAGTATATATATAGCATACAATTTGTGATTAAAATGCCCTCCATTGCACAGTACAGTGTAGGTTGCGGTGACACGAGAGACGCAGAGCTTGAAATACTTCAGAATCCAAATAACCCCAAATTTGAGACTACATTGATTGCGACGGGTCAGTCTCCCCCTCGGGCTGTGGAGATGTGTAAATGAAATGCGAGGAACACAGAATGGCATCCCATACCCATCTCTGTTCAGCAGGAAGTCCAGAGGCTCAGGGAGGGAATCAGCTGGCCGAGCAAGGAAACCACCCATTTCCAAACAATTTCCAATTAGCTGTAAAGTACCAGCTCTCTACAGAGCGCTGCCTTTTACATCAAGTCTTTTGGGTGGTGGTAAAGGAGCCCTGATGGCTGGAGGCGAAAACTGAGAACCCAACAACTCCCTGAGAAGGGGACACGTGAAAGCCCGGCTCTGGGGGTTTAAAACTTCCCTCCACTACAAAGTGGCGGATATGCATCGGGCACACATCCCGAGATGACTCTTTACCTATTTCGATTCCTCTCGGCTAAAGTCTCTGAAATAATTCATTCCAGCCCCCTTGTCATCGCTCGCATGATCTAGAGAAGTTCATGGGCATTGATGACAAGGCTGTCAACCTCTCCCTAAAGCACCATTCCTTTGTGTGCATAGGCTCCCCTTCCCGTCTGCTCAATCTCTGGAGGACAGAGGCCTTTGTCTCCAAAATCCCTCCCTCCACAATACAATCAGGGCTTAAGTGACTCCCTGGGCCTGTAGAACCAGTCACAATGCCCCACACTTCCTGCCCTGAGAGCCCGGAATTCATGACTGTGCAGATAAATGAATTATACACTTGGCCAGAGATTAAGCCTGGTCCTTTGTACAGCAACCTCTGAGGTCTGGGGGAAGATTTGACCTGTCAGGATCTGTGTTCATTTTGCCTTGATGAGAGGCAGAGCAAAGCGGTTCTGGCTGTACAATCCCACACCCTGGGGTGTGACAATCAGCAAATTGCAGACAAGGAATTGGCTATTGCCCGAGTCTCATTGTCCGGGGCCCAGGCTGAACTGTTTGGGGGCTGGCGGGTTGTTTCTCTGACTCCAGATGGCAGACCCATCTCTTGCCAGGTGAACCAAGGAAGAAGAGCGTCCTGAGTTGTCGTGCCAGCTACAAAGGGGTCACAGGAATTTCAAGAGGCCAAGTGCACAGAGCGAAGTCCATCCAGTATCCCACCCAAGGGACTGAGGTGGGAGGGACCTTGGGTCTGAACTCCACTTCCTTGCCTTTAAACTCAAGCATTTAGGTACAGCTGGGAGACTCTGAGAGTCTTTTAAACAAGAACCCTCCACCCCCAAATTGCCACTCCAGACCTATTCCTTAACAAGGCAACTGAGTAGCCTGCAAAAGTGAGTCACTTAAAACCCAGATATCCTCCTATTTCCAGGGGCTTTTGTATGCCAAACGTGAGCTGTCTGGTGTCTTGGCTATACTCCTCAGGTCTCTGCTCAAGTGTCTCTTCCTCAGAAAGACTGATCTTGAGGTCCCGATCTACATCCCATCCCCTTGTTGTAATCTCTAACCACGCATGTTCATTTTCTTTTGTGGCACGTATCATAATTTTTAATTATCTATGTTTGCTCATTGGTTCAACAAATATTTATTACATGTTTACTGGCTCAGTTCTAGGCTCTGCAGGTACAACAGTGAATGAAACAGACAAAAATCCCTTGCCTCCATGTAGCCCACATTATAGAAGAGGAGATAAATATATAAAAATTAGAATATGTTACATAGTAAATAAAGGCCCAAACATGAATTCTCATGCCAAGAAATAGTTGCAAGAAGTTGTATGCTGGTCAATGTATATCCCCATAATGTACAGTCATGAACTAATTATGTTTCTTTTTATTTTCTAGTGCAGATAAATCCGATCTGAACCCATAATAACAAAGTGGTTTTCAGCACAGGAAAGCATCATCCTTATAGCTATTTCCACTATCTGTTAAATAACAAAAAGTACTCACTTTGCATTATGTTTATACTTCTCTAATAATATTTATCTCTCTCTGAACTGTGATTGTTAATCTCTTGGGCTCCTTCTATCCCTGGGTGGGCAGGCACTTGAGGGCAGGGACTATGTCTTACTCATTTTCTTTGTATTCTGAGAATTCAGGCAGGTGGTCAAAAATTTTTGTTGAAATGAGAATCCTGGACACCGTCATAGTTCCTGAGACCATGGAATGATGTGCGTGTTAAAGCCCAGGAACCAAGTAAGACTAGAGGACGCCTCTAGCCCCATGGAGTCTAGGCCAGCCTGGGGCACAACTAGAACCCTTGCTTCTTTCCCAAGCTGAACAAGGCATTGTCTGATTCACAAGCCTTTCCTCAGCCCTTGGGAATTTTGTTCTAGGATTGATGGGTTCCTGTGGGTCCCATCTTCCAGAGAACTCCTTAATTTATTAAGTCATTACAGTAAATCTTTTATGTAATGGGGATTCTTGGAGTATGGACTACGAAAGTTTGCAGAATTGTTTAGTTCACTGAGGCCTAAGGGGGAAAACTTTGTTGATGCAAATCTTTCTAAATTGTCTGAGGCAACATTCCTGCCTCACAAGATAGAGTCCCAGGGAGATGATGGAAAAGCTTTCTTTGCTGTTTGAGGACTAGGTGGGCTCTGAGTTATTTTCCAGTAGATCATTTTCCATTGTCTGAGATGGTAGTTGTTAGAGATGTAGGACACAGAGAGAACCCAGGATGCTACTTGGAGACTCTTTTTATTTTTCTGGGCTATATCCCTGAGTTCTCAGATCATTTTCCTATCATATACTAATTCTTCCTAAAGAAGAACGCCACAAATATCCCAGATAGCAGGGGTTCTGGCTTATCAAGACTTTACTGAGCATTTCAGTGGGATAGCTGTAATCCCATGGGCACACTAACTTTAAGGGAAATGATTTTCACTCTATAATCTTCTTCCCTAAGATGGCTGAAATAGGGTTTCAACAAAAGCACGCCTGGACAGTTGAAGTTGATACCAGGGGACTATTGTCATTTGGTTTGTATAAACACTCCAAGTGCCAAAGAATGTGACACAAGGGTATAATTAGTTCCTCCCTAGGGAAGAAAAAAGGTGAAATCTACCAATTGTGCACATTAAATGCACATTGATTTGAGGCTGAAATGTCCATTTTATACAGCTCCCATACTTCTCCAAATTTTGTACCAATCGATGTGGTCACACCAGTGGGCACTCTGAATATTATTGCTTATCATGGGGGATTGTGCAGAATGGAAAAGGGGTCAGAGGCGGGTATATGCCAGGGTCCCAGGGGCTGTGGTGGAAGCATAGGAATGATTGGAGAGAGGGTAAGTTAAGCTTGAAGAAACCACCAGTGGGGCAAAGCATTTTGTTTACTTTACCTTATCCAGGCAAATCCTCAACTTCTTAACTCCAGTGATATAAAAGCAACAATGGAAAATGGTGCCTCAGAGAAAAAGCAAACTCTGACCAGGTTTTGTATAAACTCTTCCCTAGATCTGTCAGGGAAGCCTTCCAAAAGTTGGAAGCCTTAAGAAGCCTTTATCGCTCTTGAAAGTGCACTTACAAAGAACACCCAGTGTTGGTTTTGCTGATTGCTCAAACCACTTTGAGCCTCACAGAGAAAAAGAAAAAGAATGGGGGGCGGGGGGCTACCTCTTGAAGAGAGCTGTCTGCAAAAGTCTGCTTTGATGGCTTGCTGCTTGAATTGGACCAAGGAGCGGGTCTACATTGTCTAGGAAGATCTGTGTTAGTGCTCCACACTTTAGTAACTCTAAAATATAGAGCAGCACTTCCCAAAGTGCTGGGGGTTCAAACCCTTGGGGGTTGAAGGAACTTAAGAAAGGGCTGATGGTTCAATGAAGAGACTAGATAGCCTGCCCAAGGCCTACCACGAACATACCACATTTGGAGGCTCTTTTCTCTTCCCTGCTCTTCTCCCCTCTTTCCCCTAACTTTGTTAAATCCAAGTTCTGTGTGTCCCCTGAATCTGTTTTTCAGTTCTCTCTTGTAACACTGGTCCGCCAACCTCACCCTGTTAGCAAACCCTGACTCCTTTTCTTGCCCATGCTCATTTTCCACACTTCTTCCTAATCATCCGGCAGTCAGCACATTCGGCCTCTCTTCTAATTCTAAGCTCTTAGTACAACACTCAACCATGGCCCAAACCCCTATGACATAACAACAGATGCCATCACAAGACCTTTAAAATTGGGTTAAATGGCAAAGCCTTAATAGAAAATGAGGAATCTTCAGTATTAGAGGTACAGTTGCTATAAAGTCATCATAAGGCAAGAGGAGGGAGTAGTGGGGCATTTCCTCCAAGAGGTAGTAAAGAAAGTATCCTAGCCAGGAAGTAGGACACTTGGTCTCAGCTCTACCATCAACTCTCTGTGTTCTTAAGTGAATACCTCCTTTTCTTTGGATCTCAGTTTCCTTATTTGAAAAAGGTTTGTAAGTGAAATCAGTCCTCTTTCAAAGAGGGATACCCAAACCCCTGGTGGTTTGAGGTGGTACATAGATAAACCTTTTTATTCTAGTAATTTTATATATATTCTATTTTAGATTTGGAAGACACTGGTTTTCCACCTGCAGTTTCGTTTTAAGATAAATGTAGCCAGGTAAAAGCATGAACCAACCTAAAGAAAAATATTTAGCAAAATAATAAGTACTACACATAGCAAGAGTAAAGGAGTTATGCAAATTTTGACTTGGATTTGGTGAAGGATGGGCTAAATGATTCCTACTGGCTCTAGAATTCTGGGTCAATTAAACAATACTAACTAACACTTTACAGTTGATTATGTGCCAGGCATGTCCCAGTGTTCTAAGAATTGTATATATTAAATCATGTGACTTCACAACAACCTTATAAGGTAGGCACTATTATTATCTCTGTGTTACAAATCAGGAAACAGGTGTAAAGGGATGAAGAACTTGTTGAATATGACACAATTTAAGAGTCTAAGCCAGGATTTGAACTCGGGAAGAATGGATCCAGAAGCCACAGTCATTCACTGCTCTATCAGTGCTTCTCAAAGTGTGGTTCCTGGGCCAGCAGCATCAATATCACTTGGGACCTTGTTAGAAACTCAAATTACCAGGTCTCTATCCCAGGCCTACTGAATCAGAAGTTCAGAGTAGAGTCCAATAATCTGTGTTTTAATAAGCCCTACTGGTGTTTCTGACACATGCTCACATTTGAGTATGTACTATTCTGTAATGAACCAATGGCAGCAAGTGTGGAACAATGGGAGAGTGATTTGGATGGCAAATTGAGATAGAGTGAAGGCAAATGCAGGATTGGAGAAACTTGGATATGTCTGATAACAGACAGGAAAGAGCCAGATTATGGAAACTGAGAAGAGGAAGATAGCAGAGTAGCTTGGGGTCATAAAGGACAATGAAGATGCTTATCGTTCAGAGGACTGGAAAAAGAGGTGGACCCAGGAAGGAAGAAGAAGCCAATGTTTGGATTTCTTGCCTGACAAAAAAAAAAGTGATGAATAGCTTTTAGTGGTAGTGGAGGGGAACTGATCAAGGAAAAAGGTGATTGATTCAAACAAAGTGCTGTGAGCCACAACATTGACGTGGGTGAAATAATATTTACTTACAGTGCTTAGGTCAGAGTAGCAGCTGGAGATGATTTTCCAATGAACCAAGCTGAGTGATCATTAGGCTTTTGTGGCAGCCAGGAAAATGTGCCACTCAGATCTCTTGCTTGGGGAGCATAATTGCCAGATGGCCTTACTGCTGGCCCTCTGGATCCATCAATGCATTGGAGCTGAAGATATTCTTTCAACAGGCAGTTCCTAGCCAATGACTGAACATGGCAAGAATAAGGTAGGGCCCATTCCCATGAGATAGGGACCCCTCTGATGGGTGACTTTGGCTTGAGAACTCCTTGATGGCTTGGCTGAAACTTTCTTAGAACTGTGTTGCAATCTGAGATTCTACTTGTCCAATCTTCTTTTCTTCCCTCTCTCCTTCACAAGAGTTGGATTTGCACCGTCATCTGACAGCCCCTGCTTCTTTCTGATCCCTTCCCTTTTTGCCTCACAGGCACATAACTAAAAAAATCTCTCTTTTTAAAAGATTTTATTTATTTATTTGAGAGACAGAGAGTGAGCATGAGCGAGAGAGCACAAGCAGAGGGGGCAGCAAAGGGAGAGGTAGAAGCAGGCTCTCTGCTGAGCAGGGAGCCTGACATGGGGCTCTATCCCAAGACACTGAGATCATGACCTGAGCTGAAAGCAGACACTCACCAACTGAGACACCCAAGTACCCCTTAATAGATTTCTTGAATGGCTAAATGCCATCTTGGATTTATAGAGGTCCTGAACTAAAAAAGGGTTCTTCCTTAGCCGTGACTTGCGGGATGAGTAAAGATATGGACTCTGAAAGTATCTTGAGGTTGGATGGTTTGAGGTTAAGAGTAACATGCATGCAAGGGGATAAAGAGGCGTAGAAGTAAAGATTCTGATAACCTTAACCCTGAACATTTACAATAGGGGACCCGCTTCATTCAGATTCCCTCAGTAGTAGAGAGACAAATGTCAGGCATTTATAAGTTAGTATTTGCAAAGCTCACTTTTATACTGGTTTTAGTCTCTATTCTTGCATTTCCACAGGAAAAGCTTTGACACAAAGCCTTGAGCCTAGTAGTTTGGAAGGAATCAATGATCTGGGGGGATCATAGCATGGGGTGAGTTACCTTCACCCTTGGATGACTGCAAGGTATCTGATTCCCTTTGAAAATGAGGATGGTGGTGATAGCACAATTGAGAAAGAAGACTGATTTTTCAGAAGTTGAAGAAGCTGATGTCGGCAATCAGACTTTCCTTTTTTAAAAGTGTACACTTCTACTACATACACTCTTTGGGAGGGGCCTCTCCTGGGCTAAACATCCCTGGGAGAAGTAACAACCTAGGATCCCACACCTTTGAGGGCATAATCTGTAAAACAATTGCAATAGATTCATTAGGGATGAGTTGTGGTGTCTCCTTGGAAGAGGAGCTGAGATATTATGGGGGAAAAAATCCCAAATATTTACAACTCTACCTTTTCTACTTTTGCCCTGGTGGGGAGGACACTCACATCCACTTCTCTGTAAAAAAACAAAAACAAAAAACCCTGGGTGACTGGATCACTTCTTCAAGACCCCAGAGTATGGCAAGAACCAAGTCAGTCTTGTAAATGAAATTACAAGTAGAAGTTATGAGCTGAAGGGTGAGTTTTTTAATGTGGAAACTGAGGGATTGAGCCCTTCCTACTCATGCCTTCAGAATAGCTGAGCACCTCAGACACACTGAAATTTAGTCTACTTAGAGGATGATAAGGAACCAGTTGCAAAAACAAGAATGGGATCTTTAAGACACAACAAAGAGTTTTTAAAAAAGAAAGAAAGAAAGGAGGGTAAACTACTCTAATACAACTTGCTGTGTAGTGGGAATGTTCAACTGCAAGGGAAACCTTAGGACATGAACACATTTTGTAAACAGAGGCACTGAATGTTTGGTTAAAAACAGATGCACCTGGCAGTCAAACAATAATGCCATTAACCAGAGTTATACCTTTCTTCTGATTGTTCATTTATAGTAATTATACCATTGAATAAATAAATAACCATGATTTCCCCTTTTGCAAATCATTTAACATTTCCAACCTAAAGGATCATTTAGATCATAAAGACACTCTAAAGAACTGGTAACCAAGACTCTCAGGTTCTTGCTGTTGCCTCTTATTAGAATTGCAGGCTTCTCTCTATTGAAACTGTGAGGGCTCAACTTTTAGATACTGCCTGACAATTATATCAATGTTGTTAGACTTAATAAACAATTTTTGCATAGGAGCAACCCCTATGGAGGGCACAGGCCATAAGTAAGAGGAGCAAGTTATTAGGTGGAGAGCAACACATGAAAAAAGGCAAACATTCAGGAATTTGCTAATGATAACAGTAAAAATCATAGTCGTTGATCAGTACCACACATTCCAGCAGGTCGTGCTAAGCTAGGTTTGGTCCTCTCAATTAATGGGATGCTATTTCTTCCTTCCAGTCAGGTGGCACTGGACACAGATGTCTGGAAAACATGTAAGGCCAACTCGTGGGAACATAAACCAAATGACATGTTTGGATGTAGCCATCTTGCAAACCAATGGATTGACCCCATTTACTAGCCAGGGCTATCCAGCCTCAGCTGTCCGGGCAAAGTAGACATCATTTCCAGTAAATGCAAGGGCAATTATAATCTTGCACTAAACATCCAGGGTAGATTACCCCATGGTGAGTTCAAGGTGGTGTCTTGCCAACCCTGAGCCAGGAAGCTGGGATGTGGTTCCATTTTTGCCACCAACTGACTTGGTGACCTTGCATACGTCTCTTCTCTTCTTTCTATAAGGGGAGTAGAGCGGGTGCTCGTGAGGGTTCCTTTTAGCTCTAGAGCTCTTGTTTTTGTTCCTTACAAATTGATCATGTCCCCACGGCAAAAATTAGAGAGGGGAAAAAAAAGTTTCATCTTAAATGTTGCCAGATGATTGCCTTAACTATTTTTTAAAGATTTATTTATTTTAGGGAGAGAGAGTACGTGCAGGGGGAGGAGCAGAGGGAGAGGGAGAGAAGGAATCCCCAAGTAGGCTCCCTGTTGAGCACGGAGCCTGATGTGGGGCTCCATCCCATGACCCCGAGATCATGACCTGGCAAAAATCAAGAGTCGGCTGCTTAACCGACTGAGCCACTCAGGGGCCCTGCCTTAACTGTTTCCATCCTGGCTGTCTAGAAACCATGTTGAGAATTCTGAAGGTAGGTCCAAGCTCATCAGGAAAAGAAGGGCAAAGACAAAGGAATGGATGGGAAATGACAGCTTTCATGCCATGGATTTACCATCCCAGACACAGACAATACCACTTGGGCAACTGGATCATACCAGTTAGAAGCCTCCATTCTAACCAGTTCATGGAACTGCAATTAGGAATGCTTTCAAATACTCTTAGACTAATCATGAGTGCTATATGCTGAGACCTATACCTTGACAAATAAATGCTTATTATTATTTAAGTATATGACTACTGGTAGTAATAACTAATAATAATGCTTAATATTATTTACTATATTGAGACAAATATCGTAAATTTGGAAGCAGGAAAGGCAAGTCCAGGAACAGCCATAGCTGATTTTCAACTCAATGAATTGTATAATGAAGACCAGCCGCTGTTTTTAATTCAGACAGATTAATAACTCTCTGCAGCCAATGCTATGGGATATAGATCAATAAACTATTAAATGGCAAAGAAACATTTTGCAAATTAAGTAAACAAGCCCTTTTTGTATGAAAAATGTTTAATTAATGTGGAATGATGGGAATTGATTCTGTGCAATCTGCTGTGTATATCTTAGAATGCCCAACAGTAATACTGTTTTCCCAGTTTAACATAGTGCAGCTAAAAGCATATTAACATTTCAGACAGAAAAAAAGAGGAAATTAGTTCAATGGCTTGCCACCCCCTTTCACTTTTTAGTGGAACTAATAAGAACTCAGGAGTTGTGTATTCTGAAACCTCAACACTTGGAGAATATTTGCTTGTATCCCACCTTCCACACCAGAGAAAGAGCACTCCTACTGAACAGTGTTTACCAACCACTTCTTTAATCTTCCCCAGATTAGAAGGCATCCCTAGCACAGATAACAGCCTTCTGGCAGAAGCTAGCCAATACTATTGCCAATCATCTAGCATTATGCTGCACTATATGGCAGCTACTAATCACAAGTGGCTATTACATTTAAATTAATAAAATAAAATTTAAGATCCAGTTCCTCAGCCACATTAGCCACATTCCAAGTGCTCAATAGCTATATGTGGCCACAGGCTATTTTATTGGACATTACATATATAGAACATCTCCAACACTGCAGAAAGTTCTATTGAATGGTATTTCTCCAGAAAGCCTAGGTGTATTACATCTAGAGGTGGTAGGAGTTTTGAAATGGGTTAGAGAAAGCTTCCAGGAAGATTCAGAACTGGAAGGAAGGAGTTTTTTAAAATTCGAATTTATGTCCTTTATTTTATAGATTAGGAAACTGTGAGCCAAAGAAGGTCACACAGCTAATGTGTAGTAGAGTTGAGACAAGAATCCAGGCTTTCTGATTCTGAGGCCCCTGCTCCTTTCACGATCCTGTTAATACACCTAGAGTATTTCTCTGGTTATTCTACCAGCTCAGGGGCAGCTCCCATCAGTATCACCAGCTCTATTCCAGGAGCCAGATGTTCCTATCGTCTCCCCCTGACCCATCCACTTACATTTTAGAGAGAAAACATCAGGAGAACACTAAATGGGGTTGGAGGTTGGGAGGAGTATGCAATTATGCAAGTAAATACCTAGCTCCAGAATTAAGAGTAAACATTCCAACTGATCTATAAATATTTAACCAAAGTCATACATCTGGGCCCCAAAGACGGGAGTTTGTTCTTGGCATTTACGATTAAAATGGATTAATTCCCTGACACAATGTTAATACTAACCTTTCTCGAGTATAAACATGTCCTAGGATACTTTGCACTGAGTGTAAATGTATAGGAACAGATTATTCACTTGATACCAGCTCTTGGCAAAAACACAATGGTCTATTCTCAGAGCACATGCCTGGGAATGTTGCATCAGTGAGGGGTTTGCTGGGTCCTGTTTTACATGGGTTGGGGGAAAGGCAATGGTCTTGTTTACAAGGACAATTAGGCGTCCTCCAGAGCTTTGGCTGTTGGGACTCAATCGGATGGGTCCAAGACTGGATCCAAACCCTCCCATGGCAGTTCTAGGATGGTACATTTTCAGTGGCTGCCATTCCCTCAACTACCCCCAACTGCTGCTAGGGCTACAGAGATGGCTAGGCCCCAGTCCACTACTTCTCACAGGACTCACGTTGCTTTTCAAAGCAGGTTACCTCTGCCAAGAAGTCCTGAAATGGGAAGCGCAAGGAAAAAGTAATCTGTATTAACAAGAGGAGTTAGTCCTCTAAGCCTCAGGCTCTCTTTATGATGTCCTTTATACCTCTCTCCTTTGGTGTCCTTTCTCTACCAAGACAGTCATGGTTCTCCCCTCCTGAGAGTATTGGAGGTTTCAGGGACTTAATGGGTTGGTTTTGTTCATATTTAAAAACAAGGATCCAAAGAGGGAATGTTTAAATCAAATACATTAATCACTAATGATGGAAATTCCAGCATAAGTGAGGAAATAGATGTGATTTTTATTTTTATTTATTTTTTAAAAGATTTTATTGATTTATTTGACAGAGGGAGACAGCCAGCGAGAGAGGGAACACAAGCAGGGGGAGTGGGAGAGGAAGAAGCAGGCTCTCCACTGAGCAGGGAGCCCAATGCGGGGCTCAATCCCAGGACCCTGGGATCAAGCCCTGAGCCGAAGGCAGATGCTTAACGACTGAGCCACCCACGTGCCCCTAGATGTGATTTTTAACATGCATTTTGAGGATGAAAGGGAGTCTTGCTGCACCCTGCAAATCTCATCATCTCTGCTGTGACCATCCCTGCAAAGCGGACTGTCTGTGGTCGCCCAGCCATCTTACACACTCACGTGAGGCAGGTAAACATACAGGCAAAGCTTCTAAAAGGAAGGAATCACATCCCTTCGATTTGCTTCAAAAGGTACTAGCAGGGTGATAGGGTACAAGGTACCCCCAAATATGGCACCTTGGCATATTGACTCTTTTAAGCTGGAGGAATCCGAGAAAACAGCAGAAGCAGGAAGGTAACTCTGACCTGCCCCACACCCTTCTCCCCTGAAACAGTTCATAAAAACTTCATGTGCAAGGTGCCCTCCCCATACCCAGAGGAAAGAGCATCCTTATATCCAAAGACAAAGGGACACTGAGAAGAATCTGAACAAACAGGCCTTGCTAAGTTTCCACCAGTTTACTACACCCACCTCTTACTCATTAACCTATCATATATCATTTCTATACAACTGCCCACTCTTCATCAAACCAAGCATAAAAATACACAAGTCTAACCATTTCTTCGGGTCATTTCCTTATGAAGACTCCCCTGCCATGTGAAACTTACATTAACTACATTTGTGTGCTTTCCCCCTGTTAATCTGTCTCTGTCAGTTTAATCTTCAGACCCAAACAGGGACCCTGAGAGGGTTGAGGAAAACCTTTTTCTCCCCTACAAGAGCCAGTCATGGATTGGTAGTTAGGCTGCCTATTTGCATTGCCTCTAGCTTTAAATACTTAAATACATCTTTGTCTTTACAAAGACTCTGTCTCTTAAAAGCATCAGTTGCTCTATTTTTTATATGACTATCTAAAAAAATTTAAATAAGCCGTCATCAAAAACCTTTGTTTACAGAGGTAGACGATATTGGAATGTACATTTTATAAACACAGATATATTCAGTAGCTATTTGTTTAAAAAAATGAGTGGCTGCAGCCAATGTTTACTAAGTCCAGGAAGACCCATAAGACCACTACAACCATCATAAAGGATAGGTTCTAGTGAGTAAACAAGGTTTAGGAAAGAGACGAAGTTCTACCACCTAACATCACGCCAAAGCACTAGACCAAGTCAGTGACTAAATCCGTAAGAAAAGAGAGATGAAATCCACCTGATTAGGTTCTGAAATGAGATTCCTGCATCCCACTTCTTGGAGCAGTGATTCTCAGTTGTAGCTGCACATTAGAATCATCCAAATTCCACCCTGGACAGTCTAATTGAATTGATCTGGAGTTAGACCCAGGTACCGGTGTTTTTAAAAAGCTTCTTAGGAGAGTCTGGTGTGCACCCAGGGTTGATAGACACTGTCTTAGAGCAAAAGTTTCTGTTCAAAGTTCTTATGCATCTGAGACATTAAGAACAGCTTATCAAAGTGGTTCTCAAACCTGACTGTGCATCAGCATACTCCTTGAACTTTTAGAAAATAAACTGTGGGACATACCCCATACTTCCAGATTAGAAATTTTAAGAGTTGACCCCATGAACCCATAATTTTACAAGCTCCCCAGATAATTCTCATCCAGCCCACATGGCAGTTTCTTGTTGAAGGAAGTGCATTTGAGAACTCCTCAGCTCTCAACCCTGGATGCTCAGATACCCGAATCTCACTTCCAGAGAATCTTATTTAATTGGTCTGGGGTGGACACCATGTACCAGTATTTTTTTTTTAAAGCTTGCAGTGTGTGCAATCAGGTTAAAAAACCTTGGAGCAAGTGTGGCAAAAGAAAAAAAAGTAGCCCATTTGCTGGCACTCTGTATTTTCATGTTCATGGAAGACATCACTAATTGATTCTGGCACTCTTTCCTGTCCACATGTGGCCTCGTAATTCTTTTCACTACATCGTTCATAAAGTGAGGATAGAACCACTGTTTGCCATCTTTATTTTAGATTTTGCATGGCAGAAATCTAATAACCACTGGAGATCCCTTCCTGGCTTTTGTTTCTAGGTATAGTATTTAAGTGGCCAGATTGTTGTTTCGAAGCAGGAGAAGGCAGAAGCCAGAGGTGGCTGCAATAGAGAGATCCATCATCTAGCTACCTCTACTAGCCAGTGAAGCTCTTTCAACTCCATCTTCTGCTGCAAGTAGAAAACCTAATGCAGAGTAATTTCTCTCTTCCTATTGGGTTAATGAAGGGTCTCTGTATGACCAACTAATATCAAGTGTACAGGAAAGGCCAAGTGTAAAGGGAATTCACTCAATATTTCCCTCAAATCCCTGATGAGAGCTCTTGTTTGTACATCCCAATCTACTTTCCATAAACATTCCACCTATTGGTGGTTGTCTTAATCACAGGACTCATACCCAGCGTGCTGAACCTTTGTCCCAGATTACTGTATGTGGGAGAGCACTTGAACTTCAGAATGAAACTCTTCTCTTGCTGTGCTGCTTCCTGCTTTGGAGAAGAAGGGCCAAGTGGGCCAGGAGTTTCAGCAGTTTCTCCAGCAGCTGATAATTAATGTGGTATGTGAGGAGGACAGAAAGAACATATTTATTTCTTCAAAAGAAGGGCCTCTTTTCCTGGGGCCAGTTGTTTCGACAAATGCAAAACAAAAAACTGCAGGAAGACACAGGGCTTTTTCCCTTGGTAACCTGCAATAAAGCACCTTTAAAGGCCACAGATTCTAATTCTGATTAAGACTAGAGAAGTAAGTGCACACTGAGCATGCCAAGGATCCAGAAGTCTGCCAATGAGGAAAGCTCGGTGGGAGGCAAGTAGCCTGGAATTAAGGGAAAGAGGAGGCACTTTGGAGTCAGAATATGTTGAATGTCTCTACCACTTATTAGCTGTGTGACTCTGGGCAAATTACTTAACCTCTCTTAGCCTCAGTTATCTTACCTACAAAATGGAGGATTATAATAATACCTTTCTCTTAGGCTAGTGGAAAAGATTAAATTAGACAGTGATAGCTTTCTATAAAGCCTCTTAGAATAGATCAGTGCCCGGCAAACACTAACACTCAATGAAGGGTAGTTAATATTATTATTTGATCAGGTCACTACACTGCTTCAAAATCCATATTAGCCTTTCTCTGGGGATTATTCCTGGATGATCAGCTCCAGAATGACCTGGGAGGGCTTGTTAAAATGCAAATTCCTAGGCAACATTCTGGATCTAGAGACTCAGAATTGGGCCTGGGTTTAGGAATAAGCCATTTTAGCAAATACTCTGGTGATTCTGCCTGATGTTGAAGTAGGGTATTGTGCTAAGTGAAATCAGTCAGTCAGAGAAAGACAAATACAAACATGATTTCACTCCTATGTGGAATTTAAGAAAGAAAAGAGATAAACATAGGGAAAGGAAAGGAAAAATAAAATAAGATAAAAACAGAAAGGGAGGCAAGCCATAAGAGACTCTTAAAACTCTAGGGAACAAACTGAGGGTTGCTGGAGGGAGGGGGGTGGGTGGGGGGAGATGGGGTAACTGGGTGATGGGCATGAAGGAGGGCACTTGATGGAAAGAGCACTGGGTGTTCTATGCAACTGATGAATCACCAAATTCTACTCCTGAAACTAATAATACACTATATGGTAACTAACTCAAATTTAAATAAAAAAATAAAAATAAATAAATAAAATTAAAAAAAAAAGAACAACTGATCTCTATAATAGGGCTAATCATAGCTGGCTGGTTTGTCCCACAAAAAATACAGTTAATTCATATGGGGAAAACTATGTACAAGTACCTGAGGCAAACAACATGACATACTTTCTAGGTGGTTTTAAGTAAAATCATTTAGATGACAGGAAAGGACATGGAGAGAATTTAAGGATTCTGGGTTTGGAGGGAATCCTGAGAACACAGGAAACATTCTCTGCCTTCATTGCTTTTCTCTGTATCTGTAAGTGGCATAAGAATTAACAAAGGTATGTTTTGACTGAATTCTACAAAGATGCCAAAATCATTTTTAACTAGTATTTTTGGAGATATACTAAAAGCCACAGCAGCAGTCAATAAGATAGACAAGGTTCTTGTCTTTGCTAAGCTTACATTCTACTTGGAAGAGACAGATAGTAAGCAATTTTAAAAGTTGAGACTAAAGAATCATTCATTCTTTAGTTCATTCACCCACTCAGTCTCTTTTTCAACAAACGTGATACTTATATCTAGAGGAAGACAAAAAAAAATCCAAGTCATTACAAGTCAGTAAGTGCTACAAAGAAATGCATGGGACTACAAAGAAATGAGTGGTGCTAAGGGATCACGTGTCTAAGGGAGGATACCATCAAGGCAGGTCTAACACAGGGGTGATTTTTATAGAAAATGATATTTGAGTTGTCAACTAGAGGATGAGTAAACCAGGTGAAGAGGGTGGAGTTGGGAGTGAAAGAACAGTTGATGATAAGCATTTCAGAAAGAAGCAGTATGTTGAAGGCCCAGAAGTTGAAGAGACATGGTGCGTTTGAGGATATTGGAATGGCTGCTGAGGATTGTGCTATAGACTAAATTGTCTGTTTCCCCGCCAAATTCATATGTTGAAACCTACTCCCCCAATGCGCTGGTATTTGGAGGTGGGGCCTTTGGGAGGTGATTAGCTCATGAGGGTGGAGCCTCCATGAATGGGATTAGTGCCCTTATAAAAGAAGCCCCAGAGAGCAACCTCACCCCTTCTACCATGTGAGGACACAACAAGAAGATGGCCATCTGTGAACCAGGGAGCGGGTTCTCATCAGACACCAAGTCTGTCAGCACCTCAATCTTGGACTTCCCTGCTTCCAGAACTGTGAGTGATAATTTTCTGTTGCTTGTAAGTGACCCAGTCTATGGTATTTTGGTTATAGCAGCCCAAATGACCTAAAACAGATGGAGGGGTGGGGAGAATAACACTAGAATGTGGAGAGGAAGACAGAGCCACCAGGTCATAATGGCCCGCACTGCTATGATGAAGACTTTGGACTTTATTCCAAGTGCAGTGGGAAACCACTAAAAGGGCTTCTAAACAGGGAAGTAATAAAACACAGATGCCCCAAGTAATAGAGAACAAAATGACAAATACTAAGAGGCACAAAGGCATGACCCAGAAATAACTATATGTACGATAGAGGCAAAGGTGGAGCCACTATAGTTGGGGAGGGCATTGTTGAAAGCAGACATGACCAGGACCTGATAAATGAAAGAGACTTGCATTATGGGGTGGTTCATTTTGGGTGGAGGAAATCACCTGAGTGGAGTTGAAACCTTAAAGTGAACATGGCCATGTGGGAAGATGAAGCATGAGAGAGCCACCATTTTTTTCTTGGTGGAAATACCTGTTTTGTTGCAGGTACTTTGCTGTTGGAAGACTATAATGACAGAATTCTGGAAAATCACTTTGTGAGATGGGTGAATGGATGCAAATGGAAATGCCAGAGTCACAAATCAAAGGCAATCTGAGGAAAACGGTGAGAGGAAGAATAGAGTTGGCAATGGCTTAAACATTCTGTTTTACAAATGAGCAAAAAACTAGGCATTCTTCAGTCCAGGAACAGGAAAATGTTGAGAATCCCCGTCCCACAAAGTACAGGCTTTGAAACGGGAGAAGATCACGGAAGTAGCTTGAGAGCTCCCTGAAGAAAGATTGTCCATCTATGCTGTTCACCAGTGCGGCCTTAGCATTTAGCATACTGCCTGGCAAATGGTAGAAACTGAGTAAATATGGTATTTCTAAGACTAGAGCCAGATATTAAATGTGTGAATCTTGTGTCTAGGGGCCCTGAAAGAATGAAGGGCCTAGGTTTCTCATAAGCACAGTTGTGGGGGCGGGGAGGTGGTTAAACAGTAGGCTTTGCTGTTTGTCATCAACTTAGCTCAACCTCTACATTAGTTTACTATTCCTGCCGTAGCAAATGACCACGGACCTAGTAGCTTAACAACACAAATTTATCATCTTCCTCTTCTGTAGGTCACAAGTCTGAAATGGGTCTCACTGGGCCAAAATCAAAATATTAGCAGAATGGCATTCCTTTCTGAAGGCTCCAGGAGGTAACCCATCTCTTTGCCTTTCTAGTTTCTAAAGACTGCCTTCATTCCTTGGTTGATAGCGCCTTCCTCCATCTTCAAAACCAGCAATACTGGCCAAGTCTTTCTCACCTCACATCACTCTGCACCCTCCCTTCAGCCTTCCTCTTCCAATTGTAAGGACCTGTGTGATTACACAGAGTCAACCTGGAAAAGCCAGAATACTCTTTCCATCTCAAGGTCAATTGATTAGCAACATTACTTCCATCTGCAACCTTAATTCCTCCCTGGCATATAAGGTAGCATGTTCACATGTTCCGGGAATTACAATGTGGATGACTTTGGGATGGGGAGGCCTTATTCTGACTATTGCAAGTTTCCGTCCACAAAACTGGTAAATACACTCTACCATAAAACTGGTAAATACAGTTCCCCCTTCTTGCAAGCCCACAGCATACAAATCACTTAACACAGTACATTGACCTGTACAGTAGAAGCTCTCTCGTATAACACTATCAGAATAAGTAATTGCTTGGTTAAAGTGAAGAATCATAGAAAAGAATACATACAGTCCTTAAGCATTTTATTTCTACTTAAAACATACAAATGTACATTCATTCACCAATCTGGTGTTGTGATGTAAGACCAAGGGCTTTACTGGAGGGTGGGTCCCCGACTGGAATTTCAGACTCTTTTTTGCATAGGTTACGTCCCTGATGCATCTCATTTGATTTCCAGGTCAGGTTGTTATTTTTTTTCTAACAATAGAGTACCTTTTAAAATTTTTATGTATTTATTTATTTGTTTGTTTGTATGTTGTTTATAGAGCATGAATGGGAGGGGCAGAGGAATAGGGAGAAACTTGAGCAGACTACGTGCTGAGTGCGGAGCCCATGTGGGACTCAGTCTCATGACCCTGAGATCACAACCTGCCAAAACCAAGAGCTGGACACTCAACTGACTGGGCCGCCAAGGTGCCCCAACAATAGTGCTGCTTTTAAAAGTAACTTTTCTTTATCAAATCTTTCCAAAGCATTGATGTTGTTTTTCAGAGAAACAATAGCTTCTCTTTTATACTCACATTTCATAAATTTACAGTAAGTTGCCTAATTATATTAGCAAATACAATTGGCCAAATGGGTTTGGCAAGAAAACAACTAGTTCTTGGTAAATGTCAACTCAACACATGGGAGCAGACATGTAAGTGTTAACCAGAGTGTAACTTACTGTCCATGAGCTTCCCTTGTGCCCTGAGGACCGGTCAGTATATATTTCAGAAGGAAGGACAAGTATCAACTCAGTCCACCAAGTCAGCTAGGTGGAGGTCAGTGGGGGGAGATTTTACTATATTTAAGGGTTTACTAAAAAAGGAACAATCAGTGATACCATGGAATCTCAATATATTCTTCTTGAAAGTCCCCACAAAGGTGTGTCAGCTAATATCAATAATGGTTAATATTTATTTATTTATTTATTTATTTATTTATTTAGCATTGTGCTGAACACTTTATAAACATTATTTTATTTCATCCTCACAACAACTCTATGAGGTAGGATGCATTAAGCCCATTTTGTAGATGAGATAACTAAAACTTAGAGTTGCCAATTGTCCCGTATCAGAAGACATTCAAATCCGGGCATTCTACATGCACAGCCCACACTTATCACTACTGTACCATGCCAACTACCGGACCAGCAAGTCAGGAATCATAATATGTGGTACCACACTGCCAGCTGCCTCCTTGCTCCCTTCTTCTTCATAGTCCTGTGATGGATCATTCCAAAGCAGAAGGCAAAATATCTATGGCAATGCCCCTAAACAGACTTCGTTTCCTTATCTCCTCTGACATGGTAGCTGTACGGCTCTCTCTCTCTAGCGATGAACCAGAAAGATAATCAAGAACCAAAAGCAGACACTGCTTGAATTTATTGAGGTTCTTTATCAGCAGTAGCTATTTCTTTCCAGCGGCATCTTTTTTTTTTTTAAACACATTTGTCCTTACTTACTTTCCCTCTGGATTTAGCTATCATCTCTAAAGGCTCAAGGACAACCATCATTTTCTCTTGATTCTACCACTATAAAGGTCACTCACTTACCTTCTGCCTTCAGAAATCACTGCAAGTAATCTGTCTTCCAGTCTTCCATGGAAGTATGGAGAAAGATCAGAACTCGATCTCCTTGCTATGGCTAAGCCACATTAGCCCCTAGAATCAAGAGATTAGGCGGAGCCACCCTGAATGGTAAAGCCAGACAGCCATATCAAGCAGCTGCTGGAAGTTATGCTACAGAAAAAAAAAAAAAGATCACGGAAGAAAACTATGCCAAGGGAAACGGAGGGGCTTTCAGAGACTGGGGTCATGGAGAACTCTGTCTAGAATATTCACTTGAGGCAAACAAACTGTCAGTGGATGTTGATCAGAAACTCAGAGGAGGAGAATTTAAGGTCAGATGGTACCTTTGTGCCTTAAGATGCTGGAAGCCAGATTTAGGAGTGCGAGTGTATTGAAAGACAGAAACACAGGGTTGCCATGGAGACTCACACCTGAAAAAAATCTCACAGGCTCTATTAGAGATACTAGCTCAAATTTCTTCAGGCTAGGTTTGAGCAGCTTGGACTAAAATCCCACCCAGCTCAGACTGTGCAGGAATTGGCAGATTCATGATTTGAGTGCCACTAAAAGAACTCTGTACAGAGGCAGTCGGGAAAGGGCTAAGAGAAAACTAGCCTGGACTTATTAACATCTAAACAAAGCCCAGAGTCCATAATAAGCATGTTGACAGAATGCAGGTGATTCTAATATTTCCATTTTTCAAAGAACCAGAGTATGGTGGGGTTTGAGGTCACTCTGGTCCAACTATCATGTGATGTTTGGATTCTTGTTTTAAAGATCTATTTTTATTAAAAATGGAGAGGTTCATATGTCTGTTTCAGGGACAGTAGAATCTGTGTCTGTGTGTTTTGGTGGGGGGTGGTGGTGGTGGGTTTCATCTATCCTGCAACTCCAGGTAGGTCTAAATGGAAGAGTGGATAGTGATGACTGTGAAGGAGCCCCATGGGCCAAATCCCAGGGACATAAGGGAAAACAAAAAAGGACCAGGCCATAAGAATTCATTCCTAAAATGCAAGGAGCCATGGACCTTTAACTAACTGATAGGGCACATGTTATGGAATTGTGGAATTCAGTGTGGCAAAAAGCTGAGAGGATTCAAAGCCATGAGAGTTGAGTTTGCATTCCAGCAGTGTCCAAATTTTTCGTATGGCCTGGGGCAAATAATTTCAGCCTTCTGGGTCTCGGATTTCTTATCTGTAAAATGAGAATAGTCATAGCTGCCCTGCCTACCTGTAAAAGATTCCATTATTGACCCTAATTCTTTGCCCTTCCTCTATCTGTGCCCACTGACTCATTTCTTCTGTAAAATATGTGGCGTATACCTCCTATTCATCGACTCTGGCTTTGATCATGTAACTGGCTTCAGCAAATTGGACTATGTGGAAGTAACAATGAGCCAGTTATGAGCCCAGGACTTAAGAGGCATTATTATCTCTTCTCACTCTTACATCTCTGGCTTAACCATGAAAATAGCAGGCTCAGCCTATCCATGATTCTAGGAGGAGGATGAGGAACATATGAAGCACAGCTACTACCAGCCTAGACCGGGTAATCCCCAGCTTGTCCCAGACTCAAGAATGAGCCCAACTTAGACTGGCCGATGCCCAGCAAACCTACAGACTGGTAAGAAATCATAATGAGTTTTGGGGTGGTTTGTGACAGAGTGACAGCTAATTGATTTACAAACTTCTAGAGGTGATCTGAGTCTCAACTGTGATAATATATGAGAGCACTTTTTCAACATTTCCCAGGATTATACAAATGTAATGGAGTGTTCTAAGAGTGGCTAAGTAGCGTGAAGGGCTGGATGGTAGGGCCAAGTGGAGTTTGGTCATATTCTGTTACTGCAGGTTTTAATGTTAAAGGTACCCTTTGCCACAAGAAAACTAGGGGAGGCAAGTCCCAAGGTTCCACTCCGGTGACCTCATCCCAAAACCATGGTTGCCCATGAATTCCTGTTCAGGCTCTTGAGGAACTACAACAAAGCCTAGAGTAAAATGAGATAGAAAAAAAAACCCACAAAAAAAAAAACCAACAAAAACGATGGCTTAATGAGAAGCCTCCCAGACTTCTTCAGACAGCAGAACAGGGTGCCAACAGCTCTTCACTCTGCCTCCTCAAATACTTGTACTGTTCATTGGATCTGCCATAAAATTCATCGGTGTTGGTGGAGTCTTGCTGGGCAATAATTCTGTCAGCTCTCTATTCCAAGCAAATGTCTCTGAGAGTTCCAAAACTAAACACAGGAAAACCACACCAGCCACAGGCCTCATTAACCAATAAACCCTTGATGAAAAGCAGGATCTCACACGGTTGTTCCTGGTACAAAACTCCCCCAAGGGAGGGGGAGAGTTGTACTTAAAAGTCCCATTGGGCTGACTAAGATGCTCCTATCCTTCACAATTTATTTCAGAGTTTGTGTCAGGCCAGTATTTCTACCAATAAAATAAATATCAGAAGGGATAGTTAGAAGGCCTTGGCAAGAAAAGCATAAGTAAATATAAGAGCAGAGGCAGGGGTATTTGGAGAAGTAATATTAACTGGGCTCAGTGGAATAAAGAGTAAATTATTTACACTCCTAAGGATTCAGGGCAGACTCAGCCATTTAAGGGAGGGAGGAATGGACCATCTGCTGCTCCAGCTACAAGTGACCAGCTTACATGTCCCACGCCAAGGCTTGAACCACAGCCAAAGATATGAATCACTACCAGATACAGCCCCAGCAAGTTCCACCTTGGGGGTCTATAAAGGGGAAAAATAACCTCTGCGGTCTCTCTATTGGCAGTTGGGATTGCTGGTTCTCCCTTTATGCAACTGTCCAAAGGGAGTTCTCTCCTTTATACAGAGTGAGAAGAAGGCGAACTACTTTAAACCACTTTATTTCTACCATGATTCCCTTGTAAAATTCATCCCTCATTCACCTACCCTGAGCGAGGGTGAGGCTATGGTGGTTGAATTCCCTTGTTATTCAGGGACACCAAGGAACACTCGACACCTAATTAACCAATTTACTCTTTCTTTAACCACATTGCCCAAATAGATACCTTTTGATCACATGCATTACCACCAACCTACCAAGCCCAAAGCTTGTAATCCTTCCTTGTCCTTGACTCCCACAACTAATAGGTCCTTCAAATTTGTCTTTTCTTCAGGTGCCTCTCTTGGTTTGCCCTGTTCCTCTCTCCTTCCATTGCTTTGCCCTATAATAAGGTTTGTTCTCTCATGCTTTGATTACTCTAACAGCCTGTAAGCTCCCTGGCTTCTAGGTTTTCTCTAACTTTTCTTCCTGTTCCACTCAGGTCATCTTTCTTGCCTACCATTTTTCAAGAATGAGAATGACTTCTAGTTTCTTGTGGCATCAAAGCCTCTGTGTGGCAGTCCCATCGCTCAAATTTTACTCTCTGTGTCAACCACCAACTTCACGCCTGTACCCGCAAAACTAGTCCCCACCTTTGAGACTTTGTTCAAACCATTTCCTTGGCCTGGAATGCTCCTTGAGACCTCCTCAACAGTCCTACCATTCCATGTATGCAGAGGCAGCCTCAAGTTCCTATCTCCCCATGAACATTCTCTTAATAATACTAATGAGATTAATGGAAGTCTAATTAAAAAGAAACAAACCAAACAGCAACAAAAGCAAGATGAGCAGGAGGATTCCCAGTCTTCTTGCTGCTGGGTTATTGGTGGCTTCTTCAGCAATGCCTTTTTAACCCATCCCTCCTTTTCTATTTCAGTAAGAACGTCTAAATTCAAGATGGCATTCTCTACCCTATCTATTGTTGGTTCTCTACTTTGGCTGTGTACTAGAATCACCTGGGGAGTTTTTAAAACACTGGATACCCAGGTTGTACCCCAGACCATTAGATCAAAATCTCTGGGGTGGTGTGTCCCAGGTATCAGTATTTTAAAAATTGCTCTAGGGGAGACCAAGGTGGAGAACCACCAATCCAGATGACCACTATAATCTCCTGCCAGGTTTTCTCGACCCCTTGCTTCTCTCAACTGTTCCACATTTCACTGCTGTTTAAATTCTTATCTCCAAGTGTTTCTTTCCCTTACTCAAAATCTTTTAATGGTACATAGATAGATAGACATAGATATAATATATGTAAAAGTATATTTATATATATAAATGATATTTAAACATTCTGTATGCTTGTCTAGTGTAGGTTTTTTCATTTTTGTACTTTTCATTCTTGTACAGAATGTTTAAATATCATTTTTACATGTGTCCTAGTTTTCTATTGCTGCATAACAAATTTCCACGAATTTAGTGGTTTAAAGTTGGCAGTTTAAAACAGCACAAATTCATAAGTCACAGTTTCGATAAGCCAGGAGTCTGAGCATGGTTTTACTGGGCCCTCTGCTAAGGGTCTCTCACCGGTTTAAAATGTAGATTTTATTACCAATAAGGTATGGTGAAGCCAACAGATCAGAGAATGATGGCCATTGAAAAGATAGTTTGTAACTGTAGGTCCCAAGAGAAGGGCACAGCATGCCCCACAGGGCCACAAGGGGAAGGACCAGGGTTGGTCAGGAGGTAGAAGGAGTAAGGAGAAAACATGGGCATGAGCCTTTACTGCAGTTTCCATGGAAAAGACAAGGCAGGGTAAGCAGGTTTAGGATGAGGCTAGTTTGAATAATTTCAGAGGGCTCTGGGGTATAGGAGCTATCATTGGTTGTCTGATACCTGGCTCTGAGATGGTTAAGGCAGAGGAATATTGCCTCCTAGAGTGTAAGAGCCAGACAGAGGAGGTGGTTCAGATATGGGGTCTGGATTGGTTGATTTGCATATGAAAGTTACCCTCCTGGGAAAGTCATTTGCTATCTCTAAAAATTGGCTAAACCTGAGAGGGGCAATCTCTCCCCAGATAGTGGGCTCCAGATGCCAGAGCACCAAGAATGCAGAAAATAAGAAAATATAGTTAGTATACTCACCAGGTTGAAATCACAGTATCAGCCAGGGCTGTGGACCCAAGCTCACAGCTTATTGGCAGAATTGAGTTCCTTGTGGTTTTAGGACTGAGGTCGCTGATATCTTGCTGGCTGACTGTTGGGGGTCACTCTCAGCTCCTAGAGGCTGCTCTCAGATCCTAGCCAAATGGCTCTCTCACACCATGAACATTCTTCTCTAAAGCCAGATGAAAATTCTTATATAATGCAATGTAATTACAGGTGTGACTATCTCATCACATTTGCCATGATAACATAACTTAATCAAGGGAGTGACATCATATCATATTCACATGTCTGCCTACTCTCAAGGGGAGGGGATAATACAGGGCATACAGGCAAGTAGCAGGAACCTTAGAACTATGCTGCCCAAGATATGGAATTATTTATATATATATATTTACATGGGAGAAAAGTTATGGAAGATGTTAATGTGAATCATCTCTG
Organism: Ursus maritimus; assembly: GCF_017311325.1. Taxonomy (NCBI): domain Eukaryota; kingdom Metazoa; phylum Chordata; class Mammalia; order Carnivora; family Ursidae; genus Ursus; species Ursus maritimus. Next base: position 39,861,525 of record NW_024423319.1, on the reverse strand, counting down.
TTGAGGGGCTTCCTGGTGTTATTCTTTTTTTTTTTATTAATTTTTATTCTGTAAAGCACATATATTATTTAGGAGTCAAGGAAGGAAAATAGGAAAGAAGGGAAAAGGGAAGGAGCAAGAAAGGAAGAACCTTCAGTTGCTTAATGAGCTAAGTATAAATCCATCCTGTCCAAACAAGTTCTCCATAACATAATCCCAACTCTGTTCAAGGAGTCATCTTCCAATACTCCCTCCAAATGATCCCATATTAAAGCCAAACTAAGTACCCTGGCCCACATTTTATCCTACGCTTCTCTACCTGTATGGCACACTCATATTACTCCACTGTTTTATTTCTGTCAAAATCCTATACATCCCTCAAGTCCACTGCTATCTCCTCTGCAAACTAATTCTTTTTTTTAAAAGATTTTATTTACTTATTTGACAGAGAGAGAGACAGCCAGAGAGAGGGGGAACACAAGCAGGGGGAGTGGGAGAGAAAGAAGCAGGCTCCCAGCGGAGCAGGGAGCCTGATGCGGGACTCGATCCCAGGACCCTGGGATCATGCCCTGAGCCGAAGGCAGATGACGCTTAACGACTGAACCACCCAGGCGCCCCTGCAAACTAATTCTTGATCCCACCAGTCATGGGTGCTTCCTCTTGCTTTTGAAATCCCTGAGCAACAGAGGATAGGGGTTAAGCTCTGAAACTCTAAGGTTGTATCGCCTAGGTTCTACTCTTGGCTCTTGCTACTTTCTTCCTAAGTGATCAGGGGTAAATTGCTTAACTTTTAATAAGTCAGGACCACTGCTCAGACAAGATAGAGCAATTGGGAGGAGAGGCTTTAAGTCATAATCCAAGGGGAACTACCAGAGTGGGAACACCTGAATTGAAACATCTATGTCAGAGGAAACCAAAGGAAACCACTATGCCTTTAGAAGAAAATCAACTGTGTAAGACTGAGACTGGGATGGGGGTGCAAGTGAGTGGAGCTTTGAAGTTCAAGCCCAAAGCATAACCTTTGCCTTGGAAAATTCCCCAGGCAAAGTCACAGACACTAAATAGGAAGCAAATGCTCCATGAAACCAGGCAATGTCATCAATGATGCCTCCCAGGCCATTTCTCCAAAACAGAGAGTTCTTCCTATTTGCAGTGATATATGAGTATGTTAATTCCAAGTGAGGAAATTTCATTTGTGATTTTTTTTGGAAATTGAATTCATCCAAGAGAAACAAACGTCCCAACAATTTTCTCCTCCATTTATGCCAGTCAGATTATGAGAGGCAAAGCAAAGAATAGTATTTTCCAGACCTGTGCTTAAAAGAAACCAAGCGCCACATCATCTGTTTAGCTCTCTGAACTGGCACAGTGAGGCACACTAGGCTTGCCAAGCTCTGCCAGGCTCCCTGGGAAGTGAAGCCTATACTTTGACTCCACCAAATTATATATGCGATTGGCATTCATCTGGTACACCAGGTTAACTCACTGTGGACCTGGATTCTGATGCATAAGTCCTAATTTTCTCTGCCTATATAATAATTGAGAGACACATCAATGAAAGGTACCACTTTACGTTACAAAGAAATGGCTGTATTATCATGATTTACCGTTTGTTTGGCACCTACCATGTGCCAGATACTTTGCATCCGTGATCTCAATGAATCCTCATATTCCCTTGTAAAGGATGAGAAGCCATTTAGGTGCAAAATGGGAGCTGAAACTATATCCTTCACTGATCTCTTTTTTTTCTCTGGCCTCCTGGAGTAACTCAGGATCTAAGCACTTGGCTCAGAATACCCCAAAGCAACTTCTTCCAGTTCCTGTGTCAAGTGGCTCTTCCGAAGATAGAAGGCCACTCTGATATTTAGAAATGTCTGTTGCTAGGGTGATAGATGGCATGGGTAAGCTGACCACCAGAATCAGAAAACTGGGGGTTGCAGCTTCTAACAGGCTATGGACCCTTGACCAAATTCTGGGGCTCTATTTCCTCATCTGTACCATGAGAGGGTTGGAATAGATTTACGGTTTGAAAATTTTCAAAAGCTACAAACCTTTGTTACCCAAAATCTTATAGAAATTCAAAGCAGTCCAACTGCTTGAAAGATGTGGAGGCAAGAAGGGCAGAGAGGCAGACTCAAAAGCACTCTGCTTAATCTTTAGGGCTTGAGGGTCCATGGTTTGAAGACACAGTTGTACTAGGTGAAAACTAAAGGTCTGACGGCTGATGGTTCATAAGCTGGACAGTCTACTTTTAGATTTTGCAGTGTATTTTTCCCTTCCCCAAGCTTAAAATAGAATATCATCCAAGATGAGGACAATGACGTGACTGTCTTATATCTTTACTCCAGTACCTAGCTCAATGCTGTAATGTTTAACAGGTGTTTAGTAAATACTTGCTATGTACCTGTTGGTTCAAAGAGAATGTTTGCCCTGGGTTGTCTGTATCTAAAGATGAACCTCTTCTTTTGGCCATAGGGTGGCCTCTGAAATTTTGAGAGGGAAACCAGTCTCAAAGACTACCATTCTATTCTTTTCATTACTTACAGTTGACTTTTATGGGATCTAATGTCCGTGATTACAGGGCACGGTGGCACACGGTGCTTTATAGCTGAGACACTTTAAAAAAGCCTTTAAAATCTACCATGACAATGGCACACAAAGTGACAAGAATGTATTAGATATGGACTCCCAAGAAAAAAGAGGGCCTGGGAGGAAGGTAGAGCCTCTTTAATGGAGGGTCCTGTGGGAGGAAGATTGTTAGATACTAATTTGCTGTTTGAAAAGATGTTCTGGTAATATGAGACAACATCTGAAGAAGGGACACACTTGAGAAATGTGAGCGAGATGGGGAAGCCCCAAATACAGAAGCAGAAAGAATTGTAACGCCTTTGATAGGTTTAGTGTTCTTTTTATTGATTTATTAACACTACGCTATAGCCCTGCTTGACTAGTAGAGGACAGACAACTCTCATGCTTAAGGTTTAGTCCACTGAAAAGAAAGGTACAGAGACCCAAAGCTGAATTGTCCTTTCATATTATTGGGTGAAACTCTTAACACGTTTTTTTCTTAAAGACCACAACACACACACACACACACACACACACACAAACACACACACACAAGTCTTTGATTTGCCTCATTTGGGGCAATTCACTATTTGGATCCGAACACTTCACAGATCTGGAGCCAATCAGTTCAAAGAATGTTATGTTTTCCAAATCAATAAAAAAGAGGGGTCAGAAAGACAGGCGCTCAACTAGCAAGTGTTTGCAATTTACAGTGTTAATAGCCATTGACAGTTCAAGCGTTCACCTCAGTCTTTTGACAGTCTTGGTCAATAAGGGGTTAGTTAAAATAAATGGAACAAAGTTCCAGTTTTTGGAGCTCATAGCATGCTTTCATGCCTAACAAAGGTTTACTTCTCACCTTCACTTGGAAAACAACTTAACCTCTTCGTATCCATTTTTTTATTGGGTGCAAACTCCCACCCGATCCCATGAGTTATCTTCCCTTTAAGTCAACTCTCCACCCTCATCCTTCATTTTATCCAAACAGCAAGGTCTTACTAAAAACAAAACCTTACCTCACAAACAGCATTTTTGTCAAGTCAGAAACCATCTGCTCTTTTCCCAAGTGGCCCAGAGAGTGTATTCTGGGTCTGCTGGATGCCAAATCAGAAATCAAATTGGACGGGGCACAGAAGGTCAATGAGTGTGTTTATTGAATCTACTCAATTGTGACCTCGGTTGTACAGGTACACAATAGGAGAGCCCAGGGGAAAAGAGTCTTCCCCTGAGGTCACATTCTGGGGTCCAAATCAGCCTTGGAAGTTCCATCCCAACCTCTTCACCAAACCATTTCTCTAAGTTGTTAGTTTGCTATATGAAACCCCTATCAATATTCTACCTCAAAATTCACTATTATTTGTGCAAAGAATAATGGTGGTGGTGATGCTAATAATAGAAAAACAGTGTGATTATAGGAGAAGAGAGCTTATATGGGGAGAAAGTAAAATATGTCATACCGAAATGTTTGAGCAGAAGTTTGTTAATGCAATCCAAGCCATTAGCAACTGGAAAGTGCCCAGGCCTGACTTCCTGCAGATTTTCTGAGCTGAGTTGCTCAAGATAGCACACAGAGCTAGTGCAGAATACTCTGCAAGATCATTCAGTGGGCTGGCCATATACATGGTTTGTATGACACCTTGAAAGAACTGCCATTTTCCGGCAAGGCTTTCTTTCCTGATAAAAACAGATCAATTACATGCCCACCTACCATCTCTTAAAAAGAATGGCATCCATTTTGGCATTATGAGAGCAAAAATACCCCCAGAAATATGGAAAGGCTGTTCAAAAGGATTAATGACTTGTAATGACCAAGCTATTTGAGATTCAGGAATAGTTATATGGCCAACCAAAAGGAAGTCTGGGTAGAAGTTATATGGTTCATAGAAAAAGACTGTATCTATCATGTACCAAATTTTTCTCCATCAGGAAGAAGGCACTGGGGTTCCAGAGCATGCAATATGGACGCCCCTGTAAAAGTTGGTCAGCTGCAGGTGTTAGTGACTCTATTAGGAAAGAAAGAAACTGAGCTGTTTCAGGACTAGGGCAAAAACAGACTGAATGACCCTGGTTTCTTGGCCAGGATAAACATAGGCATAAGTCAAACAAAATGTTAAACTCCACCTCTAGATTGGTGTCACTGACTGGGGAAATGGAGCAACTCTGGCAGTTTGTTTGAGATAAGCTCGAAAGTAGATGGAGGTATGGGGACTGGAAGTCAAACAACCCCAAAACAAATTAATCAGATTTTTAATTTTCAAGTATCAAAAACACTTAGGTGCAGTCTCATTCAAATTATTTTTAAGTCAGGAGTCATGATTTTATTTAAACTGGATCAGGACCTCTCTTGCCCTGATAAGGTTCTGCACTTGAAAAGTAATTGTTAGCTGTCCCCTTATTTTGTTTCTCCCATTCTTGATGAAGTGGTAGAACTCTGACATCGTAGCTGGGCATAAAGCCACCCAGAATAGACTACAATTCTTGATCTCACTTTCATATGAATATGACCCTGGGACTAAGTTCTGGCCAATGGGATGTAAGGGAAAATGACATCATGTGATTTCTAAGTGTCTTTAAAAGGGTAGGGGTGCATACCTTTTTCCAATCTAGTCTCCCATCCTGCTGATTGGAATGCAGACTATGATGGTTGGAGTTAACACAGCCATTTTGGATCATAAAATGGAAACCTTATATTGAGGATGGTGGAGCAACAAAATAGGAGCCTGGGTCCCTGGTGACCATGGAGCTGCCATACAAGCCCTCAACTATCCATACAGACTTTTATATCATCTCAGACATGGTGTTTTTCATCTCTAGAAGTTCTATTTGGGTCTTTTGAATGTCTTCCATGTTTTCACTTAACATGCTCAATTTATCCTCTAGCCTCTTGAACCAATGGAGAAGAGTTATAATAACTGTTTAAAAGTCTCTGTCTACTAATCCTATCATCTGTGTTATTTCTGGGTCAGTTTTCATTGATTTGTCTCCTTATGATGGGTTGTATTTTCCTTTTTCTTTTGAATGCCTGGTAGTTTTCGATCTACTGTCATGTGAATTTTATCTTGTTAGATGTTGGATATTTTATATTTCTATAAATAGTCTTGGCCTTTGTTCTGGAACACAGTTAAGTTACTTGGAAACAGTTTGATCCTTTCAAGGCTTGTTTTTAAACTTCATTAGGCAGGTCTAGAACAGCCTTGGGTCTAGGGCTAATTTGGCACCACGGCTGAGGCAAGACACTTTTGAGTTCTCTGATGTTCTATATGAATTATGAAATTTTCCATTCTGGCTGGTGGGGACAGGCACTACTCCTGGTTCTGTGTGATCTCTAAGGATTATTCTTTCTGCTCCTTTTGGGTGGTTCTTTTCCTGGCCTTATATATGTGTGTTGATCAGTGTGTAGCCAGAGACTCAAGGGGAAACTCTTCTCAGATCTCCAGAGTTCTCTTTCCACAGAGCTCTCTCCTCTCCACTACTCTGTCCTGCGAATTCTAGCTGCCTTGGTTTTCCTGACTCCCGACTCTGTCTCCTCATTCACTTGGCTCTGCCTGGGTTCCCTCTCCCTGCATCACTGTCTGGAAACTCTCTCCAGGCAGTAAGCTGGGGCAATCATAGGGCTCACCTTGTTTGGTTCCTGTCTTTCAGAGATCACTGTTCTTTGTTGCCTGGTATCCAATATCTGAAGACTATTGTTTTCATTTTGTCTGGTTTTCCACTTGTTTCAGGCGGGAGGGTAAATCCAGTCCCTGTTACTCCATCTTGGCCAGAACTAGGGACTTTTACATCAGAGAGAAATAAATGGCTGTATTGTTTAACCCACTGTTATTTTGGGTTTTCTGTCATTTGCAGCCAAGTCTAATCCTAACAAATACAGGGTTGATCCTTGATTTATTTAGAACAGTTTCTGACTTTAATATAGAGAAGCTAAGGTTTTTAGAATAACCAGAGACTTGAATAACGCCTAAGTAAGGTCAAATACCTGGATGAAAACTGAAAGCTCTGTCATTTCCCATGAGAAGAGTGGTGCTTAAGGAGCCAAATCAACTCCAGCTGGTGCCAGTTGACAAAATAAAGTACATTTTTTTGCTTAGTGTGATGAATTTCTCATTCATGGAGACAGTACAATTGGAGAGGAATTTATTCAGTAAACGTTTCCTGAACATCTACTGCAGCCTAGGCACTAGGCTAAGTTCTAGGGATATGTGTACAGACTGGGGCATAAGCCTCTGCCAGCAGTTCACAATTTAGATAAGGAACCTCTTATTTAGATAAGATCTCTTGTCATGTGAATAGCTCATGAATTTGGCTAAGAGGCTTAGTGCCAGTTTTTTTTTAAAATAAATCTCGTCTTCTATTTTTTTATTTTAATTAGGGAAAATGCCTTCTCGACCCATGGTTCTGCAATGAACCATGTAATTTATATTTTCAGTAATAAAATAATTTGTACTTTCCGCATAAAAAAGCTTGTCCTGGAATGGGATATTCACACAGAGTCCAAGCTTTACTACTATGGCAGTGGAGAAATAGGTTGGACACCAACCTAACCAAATGATCAAGCTTAACATTGCCAACAATGGGCAAAATGACATCATGTTCCTCTGGTTGTGAGGCACTGAAAGGATATAACATCACAGAAAACAAAAGGTTTAACCTCAATGATTCAAGAGAAATAATCAGACAAATCCAACTGAGAGACATTCTGCAAAGCAACTGGCCTAGACTTCAAAAATGTTGATGTCATTCAAAACAAAAGAAAAAGAAAGATGGGGTCTGGGGTTCTAGATTAAAGGAGACCAAAGAGACCAACAACTAAATGCTATGCGTAATATTGTATTAGATTCTGTATCAAAAAGACACAGCTCTAAGGAAATTGAGACGATTGGGGAAGTTTGAATACAGATGTCATACCTGTATATTGTGTCAGCGTTATACTTCCTGAGAGCCCTTGTTCTTAGAAGATTCTTGCTAAAGTATTTAGGGATGAAGAGTCAAGATTTCTGCAACTCACTCTCCAAAGGTTCACTAAAATAAACAGCGGAAAAGCTGATGTGGAAAAATATGAAGAACTGGTCAATCTAGGTGAAGGGTATATGCAGGGGTGCTCATTGTTCTATTGTAACTTTTCCAAAGGCTTGAAAATGTGCAAAATAGAAAGTTGGTGGGAAAATAAAAAGCTTGTGACAAGTAAAAAAAGGAAAAGAGTTTCTCTAATCCCTATGATAGGTGTTAGCTTTGGCTTTGCTGAGAGGTTTCATGAGAGGCCAGACTTGGACTTGTCACCAGACCTGGACAGTAACCAGAAGTCCCTCTGTCCTTCTAGGCCTTCCCCCCAAATTGTCCCATCGTCTGGAGCATCCTAACCATCACCTTGTACTCCCTTCACCTCCCTTTTTCACATATGAAGACCAAGTCCCTTGAATAATGCCCATACTTTAATTCTCACTGAATTTGTATACACTCGGGAAAGCAATGGGCTCCAAGCTAGTATCCTGCTTCTAGTGGTGTGCTGGAACTGGCCTGCACTGGCCTAAGCTGGTTAGTCCTGGTTCACAGAAGCCAATCACACTGGCAGTTTGAAATCAGCCATGGTGGAAATATTTACCACATGGATGTCTGCACATGGCCTCTACTGCTTCTCCCAGAGCCAGTGGTTAAACATTTACCAGAACACTACTGACTTTAATCCTTACCCTGTAAGAAGTGTCCTGCAGACCCTGTAATTGTTTTATAGCCTTTCTGAAGGATCCTTAAGTTCTCTGAGGATTGATAACAAAATAATCCATAGAATGGTGGCCTCTATGTAGCCCAAGAGCAGGCTTTGACTAAACTGAAGATGTAGGTAGGAAGAAGGTAGTCTACAGTAAAAAGGAAAGAATGTTGGCTCTGCCCGCATCCAAAATGGCTTTTCACTGGGTGGCAATTTAGCAAAGTGGAAAAGAGTGCTGGACCAGGAGACAAAAGACCCTGTCACTTACTGACTTTATAAACTTCAGCAAGGCGATCAACCTCTCCAAGCCACAATTTTGTCATCTGTAAAATGGGAGCATTAGTAGAAGCACCTATCTCACGGAGTTGCTATTAGGTGGTAGGGGATTCCCATAATCTGTATTTTCAAACGGAGACACGTAGTCAATCACATATAACCATCAGAGCTAATGTTTAATAAGTGTTTACTAGAAGACAAACATTGTACTCATGTATTTAGACATATAATCTCGCTTAGACTTACTTCACCACGATTCTACAAATTTGGAATTATTAATACTTTCCAATCTTAGAACTGTGCCCAAAGCAATGTAGTATACGCCTAGTACATGTTTACTGTTACTGATAATCCCTTGTATTTGTGAATAATCGCATTTAGTCTGCACAGCAACATGGTGAACAAGTGAGTTAAGTGTTTATAGCTTTAGCTAAGCCTCAATGTAAGTATCTTGCGAAGAGGCAACAGAGCAGGGAGTAGAATTAAGCCCTTTGAACTCCCAGTCCTGTGCTCTGCTTCCTGCATGACTTTGGTCATGACATCTCCCCGCCTGTTTTCTTGAGTCTGGGGTGACCGATTCATCCCAGTTTGCACAGGAATACCGCAGGTTTAACTTAAAGTCCCATGTCTTGGAAAACTCTAGTCCTGGAAAACTCTAATCCAGAATGACTGGTTCCCCTACTTGAGTCCTCCCTCCCATTCACAGAATAGACCCAGACCTCTTGCCAAGAAACACTACTTGGCTGCCACCTCATTCCTCAGCTCCCATTAACACCTTATTTCTGTATATTTTCTCGGTCTTTTTCAAGGGCTCCTCTCTGCTGCCAATTGAACACTTCCCCTATGATTTTTATGTTCTTTTAGTCTTTTTAAACAGTTGGGTATGGATTATAATCATTCTCATTACCAACTCGTGGTCACACTGTACAAATACCTGTTTCCCATAATTCTCACTTCACGTTCTATCATAAGCATTTTTCCAAGTCATTCTTCAAGAAAGCATCATGGTAATGGGTATATGATATTCCACTGCGAGGGCTATACCTTATTTCTTTACTTAACCATTCCCTACTGTACGACATTCAGTTTTTTCCCATCTTTTTTCACTGTTATAAATAGGGCTCTGATGAATATCTTCATTCATAAATCTTTCTGTACTGCTTTGATTATTTCCCTCCATTAACTTTATAAGATGTGGGATTACTGGGTCAGAGGCTGTGAATATTTTTCAGACTATTGATACATATTGCCAAAATGTGGAGAAAATCGATTAGGAAGGGAAATTGCTGGTATTAGTTTTAGAGATACATTTAGAAATGGTTTGAACAATATCTGGGTGATTGTGGGGCTTTGTTTTATAAACAGCCCTGTGGGGAGAACTTATTTTGGAAAGCGCTTTCAAGTTAAAATCTGAGCAGGTGAAAAAAATTGTATATAAAATGCTTAGTCAATGTGTATTGTCTTTATTTTATGTTCAGGTGTAAAAGATGATACAGCAGAGACCCTTTTTATAATCGTTACGTACAGTGTATCTATGCCCCTTATAACGCATCTGCCTTAATTTGATTATTGAGGATTATTGCAGTCCTGCTGTAATTATATCTTTGCTAATATGACAAATGGTTGGTCATATTTTTTAATTTATTTGATACAGTATCCTTGGTCTGACATATAGCTCCAGTTATAATATTGCTCTTAAGGAAGCAATCTTCTTTGGATGTTACTTCTAGGATTGCACTTACAGTAAACAGTGGGGACTGTATATACGGTCATTCTTTCCTCCTCCCACTGACCACTAGAGGGAAGAAAACATTCAGAGGTCGCTCACAGTGTTATCACCATCCTCCAAAAGGACCAAGGTGGTTTCCAACAGAGGCCACCTGCTTAACACTGTCACACCCTTCAGCTTGCAAATCGGGGCCGCCTCTTAGAACTGTCATTTCAGTTCCCAGAAGGTTACAGAGCTCTTTAAGGAAGAAAGCCATCTCCTCTTGCTTGTTGCACTTTCTTTATAGATCAAGGGAAGCAGATAATAAATGTAAAGGTAGAGTGACAGGAGCTATCATTCTATTTGTGACTGCTGAAAACGAGAACATACGAGGCACTCAAGACAAAAATCCCAGGACCTGTCTATAGGACAAAGTCACCTTGTGTGCAGCCGTAAGAGAAATAAAACCCAGAAAAATCCCTGCAGGAACCTGCCTCAATCCAACCCAGAATCTCTTGCAGCCCCTCCCCCATAGTCTCAGCCTCACCTCAGACTCTTGGCCAACTCCTGCTACCACACAGTAGAAAAATATCATAAGCCTCACTTCAAGAATTCTCTGGCTAAGCAGCAAGTCAGCTTTATTGCTAGGATCATTTTATCATTGTGTCTAAGTCTCTAAGTGTGTGGCCTGTGGTTACCAGCAGCACTCTGGTATTGTGGGAGGCATTATTACAGTATAGTGGTTGAGGGTATGTAGGTTGGAACCAGATGGATCTGGCGTCTAATCCCGGGCTCACCACTCTCCAGCTCTGCAATCCTTGGTTTCCTTGATCTTTAAGATGGGGAGGATCATACTACTTACTTTTATTAAAGATTATAAGAATTAAATGAGATAATTAATGCAGAGGAGAGCCCTTAGCAAAGTGTCTGGTATATGGTAAGTAATCCATGGCGACTACTATTATTAGTCAAGTTCGGGTCTCTGGTGTTTGTTCTTAGATTGCATAGGGGCATCCTGCTGTCTGGAACTCTGCTGATTGCTCACCCTGTCCAAGTTCAGTGAGGATGTCGGAATTGACTTAAGCCCTAAACTGATAACCTGGCTTGCCATCTATATTCCAAGTTCTCATCTCAAGCTGCTGACTCTATCTGGGCCTTTCTCCTCACTCCAGCCACACAGGTCTGGCAGGGCTACGTGATCTCAGGCAGGTCAGACCCAACCTGATACCTGGCAACTTCTTGATATACCCAGTATCCTACAGGGCCTGTGAAGTGTTGCTTTTCAGATGATGACAGGGAATCATTGTAGTTTCTTAAAGAGGGAAATGCTGTGATTGCTGTGAGGAAAGCGGGCCGAGATTTAATGCCAAAAGTGATCTTTACGCTTTTAGTTGATTAAACTGGCAAGAATTTGCAAGAGCTATTTAACTTGATTAGTATACTACTTGGCATACTATCATTCACTTATTCATGTAACAAATGTTTTTTATTTTATTTTATCAACGTTTGCCTGGTGGGCAGGCAGCTCAGGGAGATTCTAGGCCATACAGCTTGATGGATTCTGTATAATTCCCCATTCTACTCATTCACTGATGCCACCAAAAGAACTATTGCTATTTATTGAACATGTACTCTGTTTCAAGGCATTGCCTTGTACAGTTAACATATACATTCAGTTTAGCCCTCACAAGTGCCCTATGATATATGGACTATTATTATTTCCATTTTATAGCTGAGAAAACTGAGGCTCATAGAAGTTCACTGTCCAGAGCAACACATTTAACATGGGGAAACCAGATCAGAACTTAAAATCCACGCTTGCTGCCAAAGGTTTGTTCATTATCATTATGGTAAATAATGGCTTATTATTAAACAAAAGTAGTCCTAAGATGGTATAACAAATTAAGGAGCTCAAAGTCTTTTAGACCTTCAGTGCAAATTGATGTCAGCAGCTGAGAGCACATTTTGACAGGGGAGCTGTGGGCTGTATATCAGTGTGTGTATGGAGGAGGTGTGGGCAGGAAGACGATGGTTGCTAGGGACACCAAAGCCATCAACCTCTTGAGGGACAAAGGAGCAGGAAATGGAAGAGAGAAACAAGAAAGTTACAATTTTCCCTTCGGTTTCCCTACTAGTGAAAATGTTAATGGAGGGTACACATAAAGGACCATCAGGGAGGTCGAAAGGGTTGCATGGGTTTGGGGACCAGTGAGATCTGCCTCTGCCTCTCAGCTCTACCACTTACTTACAGGCTGGGGGAAACTGGCAGATCACTTAGCCTCTCTAAATCTTTGTTTCCTCATCTGTAAAATGATGAACTTCGTGGTATGACATTCAGATCTCATTAAAAATATTAAAAGACAACATATATAAGATACCTAGCACAAAGCCTGGCACAGAGTAAATACTTTATAAATGGTAAAAACGATTATTTTCTCATTATTCTGTACTATCCTTATTGCTTTTTACCATGATGATGGCGAAAAAGATGACAATCACTATCTCTGATAGCTCTGAAGGCAATCCCTATATCTTAATAGGAAGAATGCGTCTCTGTGAGCACATTAGTCAAGAGGAGGAGATGAGTGGGTAGTTTCTGGATACGTTTAGATCACAGATGGGAATACGAGGCTAGAAGCACATTTGGCGTCTATGGGAGGCCCAGGAGACTCAGGCAGCTGGGTCACCTTTCCAGAATGAATTACAACTTCCCCCTTGGGCTCTATCAGCACTTCTTTCAGGATCCTTGGCTATCTGTGGGCCCAGATGGATATTGGAGGATTTTTGACAAATAATAATAGAACTGCCAACACTACCAACAGCCCAGCCAGTTGGAAAATCATGGTGACCTTTATGTGACTTGTGTATTTATTAAGCACCTACTGAAAGGCTTAAAAATAAGACTGTTGTTAAGAAAACAAGTTTAGAAAATGTAAAAACCAAGTTAATTTTTGGAAGAACTTTGAGTTGATGGCAAGTTCAAACTCAAAGAAAATAAATGCTGATTTGAAAATAAAGTTGCATTAACATAATTCCCTTTGAAGTCAATGATTTGGATTCTCTTTAGTTAAAAAAAAAAATCCTCCAGAGTTTTATGTAAGTTAGATAGGCTGACCCATCTGCAAAGCAGGTTGGTTACCACATATGGGCTATAATGAGAGTAAGCAGGAGTGTAGGTTTTGGATAGTCAGGGACTGGAAACATGTGGGTGTTATTTAATAGCATTTTTTAGGTTCTAAGCTATGGACGTTTTGCTAGAAGTAGGTGGTAAGAGAGAGAAAGGAAAGGCTAGCCGTCATTTAATGCCACAGTCGGCAGTAGTCAATGGCATAAGTACTATAAAAACTAGACATTCTATTTTGAATGGAAAAAAGAAACTTGATGCAAATAGCCTATTTGATTATTACCTCATTTTCACTCCAAATGCTGCCAAATTATGTTATTAAAATGATCAGCAACACCTAATGGACGCGTTGAATGTTCACAAGTTTCCTAATAAGATTTGAGTTGTGTGCTTTTTTTAAATGGCTACTCCTAAGGGACTAAGTTCCCAGTCTAATATAAATGCCACTTGCCAGTTCTTAAAGATGGCGGTAGGAGCCGATTAGCATACGAAATTGTTCAAAGTTCAAGATGACTGAAAACGAAGTTTAACCAGTCCTGTGAGTAAAGTGGATTTATGTTGCTTACTCTGTCAAACCCAACAGATAAGCTCTGTTCATGCTAACATTTGGCCACAGTTCCACTTCTCCCCCACACCTGGGAGAGGAGGAATTGGGATGATTAATGGGTGAGAACAGCTACTCCCTGCGTTTTATGGTCCCATCATTTATGAAGAGGAGAGTAAAAGTGGCTAGGATGTGACTCCCTTCTGGATGCTCTGGATTCCCATGAGCCTCTAGGCACCCACCCCCACACGGGTCAAGCTCTTCCAAGTCTGTTTCTCCTCAAAGGTCCGCTCCGGTCTCATGCCCTCATCAACTCTTCCTGTCCCTGGAAAACTGCTTTCTGCATATATATCCAGGCTTGAATATATACTCTTCCATTGAATAAAGTTCCATACAAGGGAAGATCAAGACAAACTAAACATTGATCCCATGTTCAAGGGCCTCAAAGCCCAGGAAGTGAGTCCCTCTCCACTTGGAGCAAAGAAGACTGAAAAACTTTCTCCTCTGGAGTGGGAGGAGAATCAAAGGAGTGGTATCTTGGAAGTCAAGCAAAGAAAGTTGTTCAAGAGAGTGAAAAGCCATTTCAAATGCTGGTGGTAGACCAAGTAAGAAGACTGAGAGATGATCATTGGAATTAACAATGTGCATGTCACTGGTGACCTTTATGAGAAAGGAGTGGTGGCAATGAAAGCCTGATTAGAGTAGATTCAAGAGAGAACGAGAAAAGTGAAGATTTTCAGTATAAACATCTATTTCAAGGGGTAATGCTATAAGGGAAGCAGAGAAATGGGATGGCAACATAGGAGAACATGATGTTAAAGAAGGGTTTGATCATACTAATAGCTAATAGTTAATGGAGCACTTACTTGGTGTCAGGCACTACACTGATTGCTCTGTGTGTGTGAATTAGCCTATGCAATGATCATAACTCCGTGAAGCAGTTACTACTACTCTAGGTCACAGATGAAGAAACTAAAGCTCAGAATGGTTAAGCCACTTGCTTGATGTAGAGTTTCTCAACCTCGACATCTTGACATGTTGGGCCAGATAAATCCACGTTGTGGGGGAAGGGTCCTGCACGTTGTAGGATGTTTAACAGCATCCTTGTCCTCTACCCACTAGATGCCAGTAGCACCCCACCAATTATAGCAATCAAAACTGGTTCCAGACCTGGCCAAATATTCCCTGGGGGACAAGAGTGCCCTTGGTTGTGAACCATAGGGTAAAGATCACACATCTAGTAAATGACAGAGCCAGGTCTTAAAAGATTGGTTTATCTGGCTTCAACACCTGTGCTCTCAACCACTGGACTTATTTGTACTATGAAGGTAATGAATTTCCCCTACCCTCTTCCAGGTACCTGTGGATTTCTGGGAAGTATGAAGAGTATCTGGCCACTGGGCCAAGTAAGTGCCTTCCTGCTCAAGGTTCCGTAGTTTGGGCTTGCATGTTGTCTCTGAATCTGACTGTCTCTCTCTTTCCCTCTCTGTCATTCCCGAACACCACACACACACACACACAGACACACACACACACACACACACACACACGCACACTTAGCCTTCATAATCAAGGAAAGGTTTTTTCCCCCCCCTCTGGAACCCCACACCTAAGATGAAATGGTTGGACCAGATGACTCCCAAAGTGCCTTCTGGCTCTGATGTCCTGTGAGTCTAAATGCCCTCCCCCTTTTCAGGAGATAAATGCTTTTTTTTATGGAGGGGGGTGAGGGACAAGGGACACTTGAGGACCTTTCAGTTTGGAAGCTGGTCCAAAGTTCCCAGGCTGTGTTTGTTTTCATTTCTCCCATTGCAAAGAGCCAAGGGCCCCTCTGCTTTGGGCCACAGGCACAGTGGGGCAGCGGTCAGTGGCACGGTCACCCTGAGCTGCTTCACGTGGGGCAGCCGCCGCCTCCTTGGGCTGCAGAGGAGGTTCTGGCCCTCCCGCTGGGCTGGGCAGGGCCCCCTCCCCTGGGTGGCAGCCTTACAACTGACCCCCCCCTCCCGGAGAGGTTCCCTCAGAGACCCGGCCTCCCGCGCCTCCGCGGGGCCGGCTGGGTGGGGGAGCGAGCTCTGGGCTTGGGGCTCCCAAGGAGCGGGGACTTCTGGGGACGATGTGAAGAGCCCGTGCAGACCCCTGGGCCAGATCAAGTTCCCCTCAGGAATCTGGGAAACCGGGGCGGTGGAGGCCCTGTGGGGGCTGGTCAGAGTGGGGGAGTTTTGTCATTAGGCTCGTTTATAGCCTGGCAGGGGGCTCCGTGACACTGCATGCTCTGGTTCCTCCAAGGAACCCTGGAGGCCTTCAAGCCCGGCTCCTCACTCCACAAGGGAGGAAGGAGACAGGCTTCCATCCTCCTCTCAGAGCTTTAGTTAGGTTTTGATGCAATCTGGAAGGTAAAACTCAGAGAGAAGTTAGTTCGCTTCACTCTGGTGTCACTCACTGGGGCCATGGGCTCGCGTTTCCCACAATGCATTGTATGAGGTCACTCAACTCCCCAGCACGTATCTCAAGAACCAGCCCGTGTTAGGCATCCTGGGACTCCGGCTGTCTTTGCCCTCCTGAGCCTCTCTGAGTGTCTACGTTTCTATCTATGAAAGGGTGGGTACCTTTCAGGTTTGTGGGGTTCGCTATCTACGTGCATACACAGGTTCAGGTACATTTCTGAGTGCATAGAGTGTCTGAATGCGTTTGAAGAAAAATAAATGTTGCTCTCTGTGAACATGTGTGGCTTTTCTCTCTGTGTGTACTCAGTTAATAATTCTTCAACTGAATTGCAAAGGCTATGTTTAACCCCTGGCTCCCTTCCCTCCCTGAGCTTTGTGAAGGCTCTGTTCTTACAGTGAAGGGGCCCTGTCTGGGAAGCCTGTTTAGACCTGTCTCTTCCTTTTGTTTGCTTTCTTTTTGTCTCTCTCTGGGGAAACCTGGCTCCTGAACCCTGGTTACCTCTCATTCCATTCTGGGCCCCACAGCATGTTTCTCCCCAGCTCCCTCCTTTGCTCATAGCTTTACTGGCATTCCCCCAGCAACATGTGAAGGGGGCACAATCAGGGACTGGTGTCAGCTCCAAGAGGGAACCCAACTAAAACAGTGGAATGCCAAGTCACTACAATTACTCGAACGAGCAAAGACATGCATGGGGACAGAGACCGTGGTTTCTTTGATATGGACAGTAACTAAACATATATATTAATTTCCCTGGGGTCCAAAGAAATGAGCATTTTTTTCCTTTGGGGTTTCAAAAATTAAAGACTAAAACTAAGCTTGTAAAACTGAGGATTAAAAAGTGTAAAGGCTGTCACAGCAAAGCCAAGTGCTCAGTTAAGTCGGTACAATGAGCCTGCTATGATCACAGCTGGTAATTCAGCGTCAGGACACAATGCTGAGGTACACCATAGATATCTCCGCTGACCATGCTTCCAAATTTCTCTTCAGGGAAACAATGGCTTCCTTCTTTCATGAATCCCAAGCCCTACCTTTCACTCATAACTCCTGTAACCAAATGTGTCAAGTAGGAAACAGAAGCTCTTTCAGAATCCCCTGAGTTGGCCTTTCTCACTGGGCCCTGCAGTGACAGCAGGAGCTCTTAGCATCCTGTGGAGAAAAGCATCACACAGTCTCGTCTGTAATCAAGACAAGGGTCACATCAGTGCTGCGGACTCCACTTGGTTTGGGGATGAATTTTCCTCATTTGGGATCAGTAGGGACTAACCAGTGGAGATACTCATTTCCAAGGAGTTAGAGGAATGTGAGGGGAAAAGGAGCTAGCCCCGTCTCCCAGCTCATTAAAAAAAATAAAAAGGTGATACATTAATCTAAAATGAAGCCCTTGTTATCCAATCGCTATTTTAGGTGAATGTGGACAGGTGTCTGTGTGTGTGTTCAAGGCTGGAGAGAATCAATGAAAGAAAGACAGGATCTGGGGCTCCTGGGTGGCTCAGTTGGTTAAGCAACTGCCTTCAGCTCAGGTCATGATCCTGGAGTCCCAGGATCAAGTCCCACATTGGGCTCCCTGCCTAGTAGGGAGTCTGCTTCTCCCTCTGACCCTCCCCTCTCTCGTGCTCTTTCTCTCTCAAATAAATAAATAAATAAATAAATAAATAAAAATATTAAAAAAAAAGAAACATAGAATCTGAGCAGCAGAAAATGATGCACACTTTCCATTCTGTGGTGCTAGGGGAGCCGGGATATGCTACTTAACCTCTAAAAAATAGGGAGCATTCTACCTGCTTCTCACATCTCTACTCCAATCTGCCCTGCACAACCCCCACCAAATTAATCCTCCTGAAGAAAATTTTTTTTGTAATATTAAAAAAATACTTTGTTTAATCACTCTGGTCCATGCCAGTATCTCCTTTTGAGGACCTGTGCTCTGCCTTTCAGTCTTTCAATCAGATGCCGTGCCTTGTAGTGCATGTGTGTGCGTGTGTGTGTGTGTGTGTGTGTGTGTGTGTTTAGTCTCCCTAAATAGAGGTCTGGTCCTTGTAATATGTTTGCATTCCCCACAGTGCCTGCACCAATATTTAGTCCCCAGAGTGCTTTCTTAAATCATGTCTAATGGGCTCGAACCTCACACAACACAATGAGAAAAACAAAATACAGAACATAGTCTGGGACATCTGCGTCTATAAATAAAGGTGGCCATTAAATAAATGGCCATGTGCCCCATTTTTTAAAATAAAAGCTCTTTTGAAGAGATGACAGTGAAGCAAATTTCTGCAAAGCAGTGCACATTTTTTTTCCCATCGACTTCTACTATAGCTTAAGAGAGATGCCATGCAATTAATTTTCTTAAACAGTCTTGGAAGACTTGCATTAATGCAAGTCTTCTCCGAAGAGACACCAAATGACTTCCCTGACGTACACTTGGGAATTTCATCTACACACATTTTCAACTCCATTGCGGTGATGGCCATACAATGAGTGGCCTACATAGAGGAAGATCCTAGCACCAGAACATAACAACTGACATGACGCCTCACAAACCCATAGTCACAGATGAAACCCGGGCTTTCCTGATGTGTGCATTTTATTTCTTTAGCTTTTATTTTCTAAAAAATTTTTTAAAGATTTTTATTTATTTGTCAGAGAGAGAGAGAGAGAGCAGAAGCAGGGGGAGCTGCAGGCAGAGGGAGAAGCAGGCTCCCTGCTGAGCAGAGAGCCCGATGCAGGACTCAATCCCAGGACCCTGGGATCATGACCGGAGCCGAATCAGACGCTTAACTGACTGAGCCACCCAGGCGTCCCTTCTTTAGCTTTTAAAAGACAGGAATATGAGGAAAACATTTTAAAACCCAGACAAGGATGTAAACAGATGTTATACATGCAGTCAGGAGTTACTTCTCACTGAGGCAGGGGGAGGACTACGAATTTACTGGTATCTGGTTTTAGCAGATTTTCTCCACCACAAGTGTCCCTCCCTTCACAACAGTCCATTGGATGAAGAGGCCATTTGACATAGCGGTAAGAACACTGGGCAGGGGGATGGAATACTTGTTTCAAATCTTAGCCATGCCTGGGGAAATGTCTTAACCTCTGTGAAGCTGTTTCTTCTACAAGTCTTCCTGTTTAAAGTGAAGGTAAGAGCTTTCACAGGCATGCCGGGAAAGCCTTTTTATAAACTATAATATGCCATTTGGGGCTTGGATCCAACCGTTTAGCCTTAAAATTTTATGATTTTTACATTTTTTT
>NW_024423319.1:39780181-39841924 GCF_017311325.1 Ursus maritimus | reverse complement strand
TTTTTTTACTGTCTCACTTCTGCCAACTCCTGAGATTCCCATTGCTTTATTTTATGTAAAGTTGCCAAGGTGAAACTCTGAAGTTGATGGCATGGCCATTCTATAGGGAAAGAGCAAAAGATTTCAAGACAGTTATTTTTCTCTTATTCAAAGTTCCTTTGCCTCTGTTTGTGGGTCGCCATCTATTCTAAGTATGGTCTGGGTCAGTGGCCTCCAAATCTTTCTGATTGCCTATCTTTTTCAGTGAAAAAAAAAATTGAGCATGCTTCCTCTCTTCCCATCTGTCTCTGTCACTCTCTTTATGTATGTAATACACACAATACATCATTAATAATTATTTAAATTATATACATGTCCTACTCTACATATATATAATGAAAGACATAAGATAAAGAAAATGTTAAAAGATGAAATAAATCGCACGTCAAATGTCCTCATGATGGCTTCATTATATTATTAGCTAACATTTCAAGGCACGATATACACTTAGGACATGCATTTAGGACAAGATTTTTCATTGTTGAGAATGGGTGTAAATCCATATTTTATATAGTCATCTTGATTATTCCTGCATTACTTTTTTGCCACCTTCTTGTCAGATATAATTCGATTCTCATGATTTTAACCTTACAATGAGGCTGATGGAAAAACTCAGTCTAGGAGTAGGAAGTGTGAGTGCTGCCATTTTCACATGCTCATATTATTAGTTTTATCTTCAAGACATGGTTTATTTGAAGGAATCTTCTTAAGCCACTTATCCATTTCATGAGGGTTAATGTAGCTAGAGAATATAATCCAAAAATCCACTTAACTGGGCCCAAGGAAATAGCAACATCTCTGGTTTAGATACAGGGGAGAAAATGTGAGGGCCCCAGGGTCACCCCTTCTGTTTTCTGGGCTCCCGCTCTTCCCTCAGAATGGGGGCATATGCAATGGGAAAGCCGAAGACAGACCCACCGGATGAGGGTGCACTGGACAGTATGTGCACCACATATCTGACGGGCTTCATAATAGCAGCAACAATGGCTAACACTCACATGGTGCTTAGTGTACCGAACACTGTTGTAAGCACTTTACATAAATTAAATAATTCAATCCAAATCTTAATTGCTTTCTAGACTTTCTCAATTTAAATGGGGAGTTGTAGTATTTTCTTTTATATCCCCAATGGGCTGACTTGTGTGCACGTTGCTCCCTCCTCCCCAATTTTGGAGCCCACTGATCCAGGCTCTGAGGGTGAGAATCTCTGGATAAGTGGGTATGCTTCTATAAAGTACATCATAGCGACTCTTTCTGACATCCTGCTGCTGTAGTTCTCATGAAGCCTTTTGATAGATGACCAGAAATAGACTAGTGACACAAGAAGTGATCCCAGGCACCTGAAAGCAGAGGGGAGGAAGTGGGTGAGGATGCCATGGTGGGGACAATGGGAAGGAGGGATGTAGAGCTAGAAATGCTGGATCAAGAGGGCAGGAAGTGTGGATGGCCAAAGGAGGAAGTTAGGAAAGGGGTAAACAGCTGCCAACAGAAGATGATGGCTGACTCTACGAGGACACAGTATGTCACACACTGGCACGCAGGATGTTCACCCATATCTTGACAGCCAATGTCTTTGACATACGGGTCCTCGGACCAGTCCAAGGAAAACGAAGTGGGCTCTAAAGATCTGTGCACAAAACTCCTCCCCAGGGATGAAGGGGCAACCTGCCTTCTTTCATCAGAATGGCATATGTAATGTATTCAAGCAGTGCAAGGGTCAAGTAATGCTTAAGCTAAAGAGTGGGTCTGTGAAGCCATAACTGTGGGAAGAAAGAATTCCTGGGCAAGGCAGGGAAGATATCTGGGGGGGAATGGGTGGTGAGGAGATAGCCCTGTGGTTCTCTTCAAATCACACCAGCCAGATGACCAAGGAGGGGGGAGGACTGCACATTCCTGCCGGAGTGCAACTTCAGCTGTGAGAAGCTTCCAGCATTGGCAGTAAAAGGCCACAGCAATTGATTTACATCTGAGGCAGCTGCCAAGACAGCACTCCAAAGGGTAGGACACTGTCAGACATTGCCTTCCATATCTCCCTGCAACACCAGAAAGCATGATAAGACACTCCGGGGCAAGGGACTGTCACAGGGCCATATGGTAATGGTGTCTGACTTAGATGATCAGAGCCCGTGGGTTCTTTGAGATTACCCAGCCCAAACCCTTCATTTTACTTAGAGGTCAGCTGAGACCCTGAGAGGGGAAAACATCAGCCCAAAGTCATCCAGATAGCAAAACTCCGGCCTGGCACTTGGGTCTCTGGATATCTAAAGCAGTGCTCCTCGCTCCACGGCTGTGTATTATCTCCTCCTCTGGCTTCTTGTCCCTTTCTCAGAGAAGCCTCCCTCACCAGTATGGATAATATATTCCATAAATCCCACGCTGCCCCAAAATGAACAAAGAAGGGATTAGAAGGAGCCAAGATGCCCTTCAACAGATGACTGGATTAAGAAGATGTGGTCCAGGGGCGCCTGGGTGGCACAGCGGTTAAGCGTCTGCCTTCAGCTCAGGGCGTGATCCCAGCATTCTGGGATCGAGCCCCACATCAGGCTCCTCCACTAGGAGCCTGCTTCTTCCTCTCCCACTCCCCCTGCTTGTGTTCCCTCTCTCGCTGGCTGTCTCTATCTCTGTCAAATAAATAAATAAAATCTTAAAAAAAAAAAGAAGATGTGGTCCATATATACAATGGAATATTTCTCAGCCATCAGAAAGAACGATTTCACAACATTTGCAGCAACATGGACGGGACTGGAGGAGATAATGCTAAGTGAAATAAGTCAAGCAGAGAAAGACAATTATATGGTTTCACTCATTTATGGAACATAAGAAGTAGGAAGATCAGTAGGAGAAGAAAGGGAAGAAGGAAGGGGGGTTAACAGAAGGGGGAATGAACCACGAGAGACTATGGACTCTGGGAAACAAACTGAGGGCTTCGGGGGCGGGTAATGGGATAGGCTGGTGATGGGTATTAAGGAGGGCACGTATTGCGTGGTGCACTGGGTGTTATATGCAAGTAATGAATCATGGAACATCACATCGAAAACTAGGGATGTACTGTATGGTGACTAACATAACATAATAAAAAATTATTTAAAAAAAAAGAAAAAGAAAAGATAACCACAAACATCTGCTGGGCTATGGGTGCACCTTGATTTGGTGCAGAGACACTAAATTTTAACCTTATCATCAATTATCCTGCACCTAAATAACTACGGTATATTGAAATACACAGAGACTTTTTTTTTACCTCCCTCCCTTACCCCCACTTGATGGCTCCTTCCCTGTACAAAGGCTGTTCCTCTCCCCCCAAGGGAGAGGACCAAGGGAAACTCAAGACCATCAACTTTGCAGAGAGCTAAGAGGCTTGGTGGAGAGGAGAGTGCAATCAATGTCAAAAAGAAAGCCCATGATTACCTTTGACTCACAGTCATTCAAGAATAGCCTCACCTTGGAGGAAGAACTCATTGCTGGGAGTGAAATAAAAGCATTCTGCCAAGTCCCTTGCCTTGGCAGGCACAGAGTAAAGCAACCACTCGAAAGAAGAGGTCAGTAGCCAACACTCGGAGGGGTTAGGTAGAACAAAATCCCAAAGTGAGCTATAGGAACCAGAGTGTGGGAAATAGCGGGAGGGGGGCTTACAGCTAATGGGATCTAGAAACTATATGGAAATGACTGCTTCAGCTCCTTGCCTTCTTTTAGCAGAAGGGACTCCCCCTGCGACAGTGGACTCTCATCTGCTTTACAGCAACCTCACAGCTAACCCAGGATGTGGAGCGTAGGGCTGGACCCCTACCCATCCCAGTTGGTTGGTCAGTTGGTCAGCCCTTCATGAAACAGTTTGTAGGGACTACTGCCCCCACAGAATTTAAGAAGACCCAGCCTCTGCCCTGTCCGAGTTGCTAACTAGTGAAGAGCAGACAAGTCAATAGCTTGCTTTGGTTCAGCACAAGAGGAATGGTGAGAAAGGAGATAACCTCAGCCTTGCAGATCGCGGGAGGCTCCACAAGGAGGTGCAGACTGTGTTCAGTTTTAAAGGACGGGTAAACAGAAGCAAGCCAGCAGAGAGAGGGTGGGGCCAGTGGAAGAAGAGTCCAAGCAAATGGAGTCGCAGGTGTAAAACCCAGAGCCCTACTAAATAAGCTAGCAGGTTCCGTGAACTGTGGAGTTCCGTTCATGCATCTGGTTTGGTTTGGTTTTCTGAAGGTGGAGGCTCCTGGTGGTGAGAGCCGATGTGGGAGAGGCAGTCAAGCTCCAGGCCACAGAGGTCTTCCTAAGCCTACTAGAGCTGAGATCTACTGGGAAGCACTGAAGGATTTTGAGCAAGAGTTTCAGGATCACATTTATGTTCTGGAAAGATTATGACAGCAGAGTAGTGAACAGCTGGCAAGGAGTGAGACTGGTGGCTGGAGGACCAGTCTGGGGGCTCGTAGGGTAATTCAGGCAAGACATTCTATGGGACTGGATTGGACAAATAGGTATGGAGAAGAGTGGATGGATTTGAGCTTTGTTTCAGAAGATAAACGGACAGGATGTGATGATGAACTGGAGGTGGCAGTGTAGAAAGGTTTCTGGCTTGAACAATGAAGTGCATGGTAGTGTCATTTGCTGAGATAGAGAAGATGGCTAAGACTTAGGAAGGGACACATCTGGTGGGAGATGATAGTGGAATTCTGTATGAGACACTGTTGTGGGGCCAGTCAAAATCCAAGCAGAAACAGCCAATAAGAAATAGACCATGCCAGGGGTGCTTGGGGGGCTCAGCTGGTTGAGCGTCTGTCTTCGGCTCAGGTCATGATCCCAGGGTCCTGGGATCAAGCCCCACATTGGGCTCCCTGCTCCCTGCCTGCTTCTCCCTCTGCCCCTCTCCCTGCTCGTGCTCTCTTTGTCAGATAAATAAATATAATCTTTAAAAAAATTTAAAAAAAGAAATCGACTATGCTGACGGGAAGCTAAGGAGAAAGGTAGAGATTTAATATTTATCATTGTATGGGTGGCAGCGGAAATCGCTGGCATCTATGAAACCACCCTAGGAGAGGCCTATCATGAGCAGAGAAGTGCGATGAGAACCAAACCCTGGGGAGTCCCAATCAGAGCAGGAAAACACGAGGAGAAAAGAACATCATGAAATCCAAGGGAACAGCATTTCAGGAAGGAAAGAGGTGTGTCATGCATCAGAGAGGTGACGGAAGATAAAGAATGAAAAGTATCCATTGGAGCTGGCAACAAGCGGGTTACTGGGAACTGGTGTTCGCAGCGAGGCCAGCCCGCGGAGGGCTGAGGAGGGGGTGGGCAATGAAGGCAAGAGGCTTGAGTACAGGCAGCTGGTGCAAGGCCCGGCCACCCAAGGAGTTCATGTGCAACACAAGCTTTGCCTTGGGAGCGCTGGAGGGTAAGGACATTGGTGTGCGTGGTAGTGGTCGGTGAGGGTAGGGGTGCGGGGGGTGGGCACACAGGGAGAAGGGGAAGATGTCCACAAAAATTGCCCAAATCCAGAGCCAGTGGAAAGGCCTCTGGGTAGCTATGGCACCAGTCCGCTGACACGGGGAACGCCAGCTGTTTGCAGGAGGAGAGTCAAACAAAACCAAACCAAACAAAACCCAAAAAACAAAACTAGTGGTCAATGCATCTGTTCTTGGAATTCATGGGAAACACACAGTTTTGGACAGAGAAGCAGCAGGAAGCAGGCAGCAGATGAGGAGATAAAAGACCTGGGGGGTTTCACGTGAAACTTTCTAGCTAGGACACAGTGGTAAAACTGGGACAAACAGCTTTCATGGGGTGGGAGGGGGGGAGTCCCAATATTCCTCCCGGCTTGGGATTATCTGTGCTAGTGTTCCTTTAGGTGGCATGCATAATTAGCAGCTCACCGTGCTGTATATAAACACCAGCCGGAACACCATGAAAATGGGGAAAAGTCTGAAATCGTATTAAGGAATACAGCAGGCTCAGAACAAAACACACAGTCCCACCATCTCCCAACTCAAACACACACACACTGATGCAGTACAATGCAGAGACAACTTTCCCCCAGTAGGGCAAAAATGGGCAGAGGTGGAGATGGAAAACGGATATATTTTGTTCAATCTTATGCACCCCCCAAAAAAATACTAAGGAAAAGAAAAACTCCAAAGAACAGTTCTCCCACATAATAAAACATTCCCCCCCCCAAGAAAGAAAATTGAAAGTTGAATTTTAAGTCCAAATTTCAATGTCCAGGGGGAAAAAAAGAAACCCTTTCTTTAACATTAGCAGGTATGCTATCTTTTAACGTTGACATTCTCCTAAAGGGAGCTAAGTAAGTTTCTCCAACGACAGGCTGGTGAGCTTGGCCAAGACATTTACCAGCGTCTTTACTTATGGCATACAGGTAATACTGACCCTGGGAGAAGATGCTCTGGACAAGTACCAAAGCAGTACACCAATGCTAGGCAAAGGCTTTTTACCACGCTGGGCAAACCTTCGAGAAAGCAGTTCGAGAGCGCGTAAGCCAGAAAGGGGTTGGATCGCCGTTGTGCAGGAGCGTTAGGCGTTGTGTAAATGTCCTAGTCAGTTCAACAGGCCTTTGGCAAAGGAAAAGTACACACTGCCCGGCAAGCTATGTACTTGATGTTTCCCCAAGGCAGGAGGCAGGCCTGCCAAGGGCGGTGGCATATCTCAGGGGTGACCCGACGTTCCATTCCCCTCCCAGCTCGCAGAGCTCGAGGGAAACAGCTTGAAACCCAAATGGGGCCTGCTGCTCGGCTAAGGAAAACAGTCTCAAATCTTTCTGACATCTGCACAAAAGGGGTACTGAGGGGCTGCCCTGCAGGGTCAACAGTGCTGGGGCCAGTTTAAACAGTCCTGCTTGGCCCTGGGAATGCAGGAGGGTAGAGAGAATGACTCAAAGGGATCTGGTGGCCTGGGCAGCTTCAAGCACCCGTGCTCTCAGGGTCTGCCCCACTCGCACCGGCCTCCTGATCTCTCTGGGAAATAGGACATCCCTGGTCTTGACTCATGAATTACAGTTTGGTCTGGTTCAGTAACCTGGACAAACGTTCCCAGCAACTGCAGACTTCACAAATAAACTTTAGGACCATGTTTAACAGGGAGGACTCTGAACCTTTTCAGCCACTCATGTTTTCAAAGGAGAAGCCAAATGAGAGCTCTTTACTGAGGAAATCCACTGCCTTCCATCTTCAAAGATCAAAATCTCAGCCAGAGGTTAAACAATGCGTCATCTTCGGCATGTTTGTCTCGTGTGGGACTAACTTCTGTTCAGATATATAATAAGATTTTCTACTTTTAATGGCTCTGCACCCCTGACCAACAGCCCGGATCTGCTTCTCAGTTCCCTGGTGGCAGGGTCTGACCGGCTGCCTCCTATCCCCTACACCCTGCCAGGAAACGCCCTTTTGCGTCAAACCGCAAATCTCATCCACTTCCACTTGGGCCATTTTTATTTATGGTATCTTTGCAGAGGAAAGGTAAGTCAGAATCACTCATTATGAAAGTGGGCAGGGGTCATGTCCAGGAAATTTGCAGAAGAAATACACATGTTCCATGAATATGTGAAAAGACACTTAAACTCACATGTAGTCTGGGAATCGGGAGGCTTCTCACCCATATTAGCAAAAATATCAAGTGTTGGCAAGGGCATAGACATGTGGGCACTCCTGCACAAGGCTGATGGGAGTGTAAATTGGAGTATTTGTGGGCAAGTAAGAGCTTTGAGAATTAAAAATGTTTATTACCTTGTGTCTGGAAATTCTGATCCTATAAGCACGAGGTCTGCTCTCGGATTTCCACTGGGGAACTGCCACTTTTTAAAATAGCAAATAATGAATCATGGAACACTACATCAAAAACTAAGGATATACTGTATGGTGACTAACATAACATAATAAAAATTATTAGAAAGATAAAATAAAATAGCAACCATTTGGAAACAACCTAAGTGTTCATCAAAAGGGGAATGAATGGCTGGATTAAACTACGGGGGAGAGAAAAAGATCTTAAGGATATATTAAATGCCTAAAAAAAACAACAACCCCAAAACAAAACAAGGCACAGAATATATACTTATGATTGCAGTTTGGGGAAAAAAAAAAAGCCCAGAAAGTGGAACGATTTTTATTCATATTTCTCCATATCTCTGTTTATGTACAGGAAAAGACCAGAAAGACAACAGGGGGACTGAAGTCTCAGAGGAGACTTCTGCTTTGCCCCTATCACTTACATGTTGTTTAAGAATGTATTCATATATTTATTACAGAGCCATCTTTTTTCTAAAGTGTTTCCTGGTGGAAGATCAGAGGCAGAGGCATGGGCCTCAGTGCC
Source organism: Ursus maritimus (assembly GCF_017311325.1). Lineage (NCBI taxonomy): Eukaryota > Metazoa > Chordata > Mammalia > Carnivora > Ursidae > Ursus > Ursus maritimus. Next base: position 39,833,575 of record NW_024423319.1, on the reverse strand, counting down.
TCCGGGAGGCAACAGTGGGTAAAAGTAAACAGGCAAGAAATCAAAGGACCCAGGTAATAGTCAGAATCTGTCATCAATTTGCTGTGTGACCCCGGGAAGTCATTTTCCTTCTCAGAGTCTGCTTTCTGTGTACAATCAGTGGATAAGATGAGACGCTCACTAAGATACTGTCTCTTTCTGGTATTTTAGGATTCTCTAAGTCTATGCCTTTAATGTATAATGGGTCTGGTCCCTTTTGATGAGGAGATGGCATTTTTCTCTTCCTTCAAATTCTGGCATAGTTTGATATTTCACTTTACTCCAAATGGAAGATAATGAAAGAGAAGGTGGAGTGGCCACTCTGTTCCCTGTTTGGCCATGGTTTTGAGGGTCTGGTTGACCTATTTATGCTCTGTCCCTTTGACAGTGTAAGCTCTTAGGCTTGTTTGAATGTGATCAGAGTGCAGGCACAATGCTGCAAGTTGGAAGATCTGAATTCTACAGGACGGCCATAAATCCCAGGGACATAGATTATATTTTATTTTGTAAAAATGGAACCCCCTCGCATACTTTTTTTCCCCTGCGTTCCACTAAAGACGTCGGTTTATTCTGTGAGAGTGAGGGGTACAAATCATCTGGGGCAATGCTTCCCATATGCATATACAAGGGTTGGTGGAAACGCTCTGCCAGGGCACTGTGCTCACTGCGATTTGCCAAGAAGGACCAAGACACTGAATGTATCCCATAATGTTTTTAAACAAATCCTAGGTTTTAATATAATATCTATAAATCATTCTTTATGGTGCAGTCACTCAGACTTTTGGACTTTAAGTCTACCCTGGAAACTCTTTCTTTTTTAAGATTTTTATTTATTTATTTGACAGAGAGAGAGCACAAGCAGGGGGAACGGCAGGTAGAGGGGGAAGCCAGCTTCCCACTGAGCAAGGAGCCTGATGTGGGACTCAATCCCAGGACCCTGGGATCATGACCTGAGCCGAAGGCAGAGGCCCAACAAACTGAGACATCCGGGCCTCCCAAGGAAACTCTTGATTTTTGACCAGTCACATCCCTGGTCTATAGATAACAATCGGACTGCTTGTTCCCCAGAGGGCAGAACCAAGTGGCTAAAAATGAGCTATGAAAATGTACGTCTATCTACAAGCATAATCTGGTTCTTCACAACCTAATTGGCTTTTGGAAATACTCCAGATGAAACCTTGAGGAAACGCTGGCATTAAGTCAACGAAGGAAACCTCTTCCTGCTCCCTCAGAGACCTTGACCAATCTAGTTCTACCTTCATGTGGTTCGCAAAGCTCCTTCCAGCTGGTCCTCATCACTTTGCTTATTCCACGAAGTCACAAGAGTAAATTCTAAGCATTTTAATTCTAAAGAAAACACACAGACACACACACACGCACACACACACGTCAGATCACAACTCCTTTGTGTGCCTTTCAGCAATGGAAGAAGCAACTTACTCTCGCTCCTTTCTCAGGAAAGCATTTACAGCCTCCCCTGCAGTCTTGGCCCCCACATGGCTTTCCATAGGACTTCTTCTCACCCTATTTAAAAAAAAAAAAGGGGGGGGGAAACAGTTAATAAACCATGTGAACCAATAAGCAATGTAGCCCCAGGGAACCTAACCCTTAGCCACACTCCTCCTAACCAAGTAAATGTAGAGTGGCTTATTCACCTCATTTGACGGTGTCATGAGTCACACTGGGCTTGGGTGTTTGGTGTTCACAGAGAAAGCAGTAGCTGTAGCAGAGAACTTGAGAGAAATTTGAGTGCTAGAAACGTGATGATAGATGCAAATGGCCATCCTGTACTCTGTTCTCAGAATTGTCCTCCTCAAGCTCACTTTCAACACCTCATTCAAACCTTACAGTAACACCCCTGTGCCCCAGTTCGTCCGACCCAAATACCTCACTTGGTACCGTACAGTATACCTTCAACTGTTCAACTTCCTTTTCTCTTATCTGCTTGATGATGACGATGATGAGGATGATTACTGGCTGAATTTCTACAAAGGCCCTGCGTGACCCGACATGTACTGACCCTCTCTAACCTCATCTCTTTACTTTCTCCCTGGATCACTCTGCTTCAGTCACACTGGTATTTGTTCTATGAAAACTTAAGCCTGTTCCTGCCCCAGGGCCTTTGCCCTTGCTATTATTTCTGCCTGGAATGCTCTTCCCCTAGATTTTTCTTTTCTTTTCTTTTCTTTTTTTTTTTTGCTTGCCTCTTTTCATCATCCAGGTCTTAGTGCAATTGTCTGCTCTCAAAGAGACCTTTCCTGACTACTCAACCTAAGGCAGCCCCCAGTTACTTCCAGTCATATCACTGTGCTCTCCTTTCAACATTAAACATTCTCTCTCCCCCCTACTGGAATGTAAGCTCCACATAAGTAGTGATATTATCTATATTGTCCAACGTTATATCCCCAATGTCGAAAAGAGAAGATGGTACAGAGAAATTTGGATGACCCTCTGAATGAAGCTGGGATTTGACCCCAGGTCTGACTAACTCCAAAGCCCTGACCTTAACCCTTATACTTTAGAGTTTTCTAATTCCTCTATCTACCAGAGCCTCAATGCAAGGGCTCAAAAATAAGGAAACTGCCATTCTGACCCTATCCACCCTGGGGGAAAAAAAAGCAAAACATAAATTCTAACCATTATCTGTAACAAGAACTTTATCTCTGGGATGGATTTAGTATCATCCAACTTTTTTGTTTAATGTTGGCTGTTCTTTTTTTTTTTCCAGAAGAGAAAGGCATATTTATGAGCCCTGCCTTGTACTTAATCATTCTTGCCTCTTTGTACTGTGAGTCTTTTCCTAATTCCCAGGGAGCACTGTGAATTTCTCAGATGGTCTCTTATCTCTTTAGACATTCCCACAACACTTTATCACTGCAACACCTCAGTAATAAGGTAGTGGCGGCAGAGCTCTGACACAATATTGCTATTTTAGATGCCAAACACCTTCTTGATATGAGATATTTTATCTCTCTTATATGCCTTTGACATGGTAAGTGTTATTGTACACTTTCCAGTTTGCTTTCCATTTCATGGTATACAGGACAGGCAAGTACTCATAAGGGTAAGATCAAGAGGCGCTGGGGGAGGAAGTGGGGGGGGGCTGGCATAGCGTAAAGAACAGAGAGACAGACCAGCACCGAATGTAACCTTCACCTACGCTGTCACCTTCATCTCCTGCCGCATACTATAATTCATGGGGTAATGGATAACTTGTATTTGCTTCTACATATATTTCTGTATTTTCCAAGCTGTCTTCAGCAAGCATAAATAATTGGTAAGGAGAAAAACAATTATGTTACTAAATGATACAAGCCACCCCCTTTGAGGGAGAGGACTCAACTGGCATTGCAAGAGCTGGAGTGGGGTCCGTTTGGAGCTATGGCCTACTACCAAACAATGCCTTTTGGGTGTCCCATAAAGTCCGTCTGTCATGGACCCAATGTTCCCAGATCACTCGTGTGGAGCACAGGAGCTGGATAAGAAAGGGATAAAATCCCGTTCACGGGAGCTGAGCAAAAATGGAAGGAACAGAAGCTAAGGTTTCTTGGGAACTTGGCAGAACAAGGAGGCAAAGACACCCAGCCAACAGACAGGAAGCCATCACTGCCCTCGGTCACTGAGGGAAGTAACCAGAGAAGCCCCACTGGCCACAAGGCAATTTCCTGTAATTCTGGCCCTGGCAGTTCCCCCAGGAGTCTTCAATTACAGTGAGGGCGGAGAGGGATGAAAGGAGTGGCTTCCAGGGAACACGACAAGACCAGGCTCTGAGGAAATTTCTTCCCTCTCCCGGCTTGTCTGGGGATCCTCCAACCCCTGCTTCACCGGGCCACATCACTGGTGTCATTCCCGTCCTGGAATGCTCTCTGCTTCCTCTCCAAACCCAAGCCCCTCCCTATATCCACAGAAAATTCAAACTGGAAAGGCCCTGAGAGATCATCCAACACAGTGGTTCTTCATTCTGTCAGACCGGCGCACTATTTTTTTTTTTTTTTTTACTGTAAGTATTACTTGTTCTTTCTTGCTATCCTGAAAAGAAATTCATCGGAATCAGTGACAATAAAGATGTAAACAGTATTTTAAGAAGCACGTATTATGCCATAACTGTTGCAAAGCAAAAACGAAAGTCATTTATAACGAAACAATAGGTATTCCAATCCGTAAATGCTCACGCATTGCTACATCAGAAGACGCGGTGAGGTTGTCAGAGGCTAGCAGCTCAGTGCTGGATCGCTATGCAAGGGACAACCTGCTGAAGCAGAGTGACCCTGGGATGTGGTATCGGTGAGTCAAGTACCATGAGTGCAGTCACTATTACCATGGTAATCACACCTGGTAAAGTTCTGGGAAAAAAAGATTCCCTGTTTCCTTTGTTTATTGTGTAGTTTTAATCAGTAAAAATAAAACCATGAAAAAATTCATCATGATCTGTAAAATGGGGTTATGTTCTAGGCTCAGATAATTACAAACAGACTTTTCACTTCCATGAATGTCCAGAGGTCTTCTAAAGGTAGGGCAAGATACAAGACAATTCTTCATAGTGTGCAGAACACCTATCATTCCTGGGTCCCACCTAAGAGCCGCCCCCCAATCATTTTCACAACCAAAACTGCCCTCACAATTTCCAAAATACCTCCTGGGGGTAGGGTGCTTCTGGTAAGAACTAGTAGTCTAATCCACATCACTCATTTTCCAGGTAAGAACCCTGAAGGAAAGAACTTTGGTCCGGGTCACACTGTTAGCAAGGGAACCCTCACACTTCGGACCCTAGTCCCATATTCTTCCCACTCTTCCACACCTCTCAAGGCCAAGTTCAAGTCCCATTTCTTCCATAAGCACTCCAGCTCAGCAAAATAACACAGCAGGCCCACCCACCAGGCAAGTGTCACAGGTCACTGTGGGACAGTCCTCGCAATGTTTCTGAGGTTGCATGGTTGACAGTCTTGTTTCCTCAACCGAACAATAATGTTGATAAAGGAAAGGTCAACCTATTTTACCTCTTTGTATATTCCCACAGTGTTAGAGGGCAACCTACGTTCTAGCCATTAGCTGAGGCAGTGTACCTTAGATAAGCGAATGAGCCCTGGAGTCAGGGCTCTGTACAGGCTTAAATCCCAGCCTAGTCGGGATTGATCTGAGACAAGGGACTTAAAATGTCAGATGGAAATGGCAACAATACCTACTGTCTAGGGTTGGTTGGAGGATTCAATAAGATAAAGCACGCAAAGCATGCTGCCTGGCTCATGGTAAGCGCTCTGTGTCAGCTATTATTATTACACTGATGTTAGTATGCCACACTCTTCGGCATTCCTGTAACACCCCAGCCTCTCTCTGGAGCTGAGGGTCAAGTGGTATGCAACGGTATATCCATGCCAGTTTGTCTACGGCTGGTTAGGACATCCATTTGGATTTGTTGATGTCTGCATATAATTGATTGTGTAATATTTTTTTTATTTTAATGATTTTTTATTATATTATGTTAGTCACCATACAGTACATCCCTGGTTTCTGATGTAAAGTTCGATGATTCATTAGTTGTGTATAACACCCAGTGCACCATGCAATACGTGCCCTCCTTACTACCCATCACCAGTCTATCCCATTCCCCCACTCCCCTCCCCTCTGAAGCCCTCAGATTGTGTAATATTTTTAATAGCACCAGTATCTACCTATCACCTATCACATCTATCCATTTGCTGATGCTGGTTCCCCTGTCCAAAATGCCTTCCCTGCTCCATTTTCCCATTTATCACAAACCAAACCTCTAGACATTTTTCAAAACCCAGCTCAAACACCAACGTCTTGGTGAAGACCTGTTCCCCCCCTCCCCCCCAGCACCAATTTTCCCTCTCAGCGATTTTGGGCCAAAGCTCTTACTCCCTGCTCTTTGCTAATGGTGATTTGCCATATTTGACTTGTTCCATTTGGTTCTGCCATCAGACTGGAAAGATAACTGTGTTTTCTTCTCTGTAGCCCTTGCACAAGCAGGTACTCGGTAAAGGGCTATGAAATAATTGCTCTCAGGACAATGGAGTTCCAAGTGTTAGACCGGCTCCACTTAGGATTCTTCTTCTCCCTTTGGTTTCCCGAAATACAGATTTACATCACAGTGTCCCTCCCAGAAGCCACTCAGTTTTTCTAGGCATCTCCAGTGTTTTCTGTCAGGAGTGGTGGCAGGGATGACAATGACACACAAGGTAACCCAGGAAGCAAAAGATGTAATAATGGATATAAGAATGAAAAAGCAGCTTAGCTAGAGTGAATGAATGGTTGGCAAAAGTGAGTTATTCTTTTATTATTATGTTCTATTTTTTTAAAAGATTTTATTTATTTATTTGAGAGAGAGAGCACAGCAGGGGGAGCGGCAGGCAGAGGGAGAGGGAGAAGTGGGACTCGATCCCAGGACCTGAGCCAAAGGCAGACACTTAACTGACTGAGCCTCCCATGTGCCCTCATACAGTAAGTTCTTTTTTTTTTTTTAAAAAAGATTTTATTTATTTATTTGACAGAGAGAGAGAGACAGCCATCGAGAGAGGGAACACAAGCAGGGGGAGTGGGAGGGGAAGAAGCAGGCTTCCCACCGAGCAGGGAGCCCAATGCAGGGCTTGATCCCGGCACCCTGGGATCATGACCTGAGCCGAAGGCAGACGCCCAACGGCTGAGCCACCCAGGTGCCCCCCAGCAATCTGTGTTTTAACAAGCATTTTGGGTAATTCTGCTGCACAGAAAAGTTTGAGGACTCCTGCTAGAGAAAACAGGGGAGTGAGCTAAGTAGTTAATCTGGGGGTAAGAGCGTTCCAGGCAAAGGGAAGAGCGAGAGCAAAGGTGGTAGATGAGAGAACATGCTTGATATTTTGGCTGAGCAGCAAGGAGGCCAGAGTGCTGGGATGGAGTAAAGGGAAGAGAAATGATGATGAGGTCAGAGATGTAGCAGGAGACAGATCGTGAAAGATTTCAGAGACCACTGTAAGAACTTTGCCTTTGGAAACAAATGAGCAAAAGGGGGAGAAAAGGCAGAGAGACAAATCTAGAAACAGACTCTAAACTCTAGAGAACAAACCGATGGTTACCAGAGGGGAGGTGGGTGGGGGGATGGGGAAAATAAGTGATGGGGATTAAGGAAGGCACTTGTGATGATGAGCAGCGAATGTTGTATGGAAGTGTTGAATCACTATATTGTATACCTGAAACTCATATTACACTGTATGCTTGCTAACTGGAATATAAATTAAAACTTTAAAAAATGGTTTTGAGTCCAGGAGTGACATCTCTTGTTGGAGGAGCGGCTTTGAGGGGGAAGGTCAAGAATTATGGTTTTGAGGGCATCTGGGTGGCTCCGTCAGTGAAACATCTGCCTTCAGCTCAGGTCTTGATCTCAGTCCTGAGATCAAGTCCCACATCGGGCTCTGTGCTCAGAGAGGAGTCTGCTTCTCCCTTTCCCTCTGTTCCTTCCCCCACCCCCCACTTGTGTTGGCTCTCTCTCTCTCTCTCTCTCAAATAAATAAAATCTTAAAAAACACATTTGGGAATTCTGGTTTTGAGATGTCTAGTAGACATCTAAGTGGAGAAATTGGATAGCTAGTAGATTCCATAGTCCATCTAGCTATGGAATCTGGAATCCCAGGGAGAATGGATAGCTTGGACGTGTATGCGTAGTGCTTTAGTCAGTACAGACTAGACTATGCTGTAGTAACAAACCCTAAATCTCAGTGGTTTAGAACAACTAAGGTTTATTTTTTGTTCATGTCATGATCCAATGAGGGAGAGGCAGGTCTTCTTAGTGGCTTTTTTTTTTTCCCAAAGGTGACTTGGATTTTCAAGCTGCTTCCATGTAGCAACTCCACTCCCTCAGATGCTAATACTTTCTCTGAATATCCCTGCTACTGTGCTCATATTGCCCTTTGCAAGAACTAGACACAGTGGATGACCTAAGAGCATGGAAAGTAGGAGAGAACAGGGATTATCTGGTAAGCACCATCTCTGCCACCATTGGTATGTATATAAAGCCACAAGACTAGATGATACTACCAAGGGAGGAAATGCAGGGAAAGAGCAACAAACTAGGGTAAATTGTTGATAAGTCAAGTAAAATGTGGGATGAGAACATACCGGCGGATTTAGCAATGTGGTCATCTGGACCACAGCAATTTCAGGAAGGAGAACCAGGGAAACATGGTAGGACTGCAAGGCAGCTCTAAGGGCCCACTTGAGGTTAGTGGTCATGAACTTAAAGGAACACCAGTTGTCAACACTGTGAAGTTTTCTTTAGCTTTGTTTAGCCATGTGGGTACAGATGCAGATTAGCAGAAGAATTGGATTTAATCAAAGTTGGGATCTGTTAGGTGAGAGTGATAAAGGACAAGAAAGGCAATGGATTCAAAGGTGTATGGGGGAAAAAAAGGAATTATAATGGTGGACCATGGAATCTAGGCTTCCTAAGGAGAGAAGTATGCACAGGCAGGCAGTGAAGAGGCAGTGAAAAAGGTAGTAAAATTGATGCATGATGGATTCTGGTGAAGTTGAAGAAATGTGTGGGTTTTTGAGTTGTGACTGGATCTCGGAAGAAAGAAGAGATGATGCCATAGAGAGGCTGGGGTCTGTTACTACTCTACAGAGTGCAAAATGAGGTAGAATGGAATAGAATAAATTCTTCCTGAAGTAGCTCAGTAAATGGTTGAAATGGTGGCTCAATCCTGGTCTCATACAATGTAACAGAACTATTCCATTTGGATAACTTGAGGTTTCTTCAAAACACCTTTCACACCAATTCTCATCTGATTTCCTACTCAGATGTACATACACCCAAACACAATATTACAATGATTTCTCTATATCTTCAACTACTCTCCTCGACAGTAAGTTCCTCTGAGATTGAAGAATTTGGTTTATTCACCATAAGGCAAATTGATTTAAAACCAACCCTCTAAGCCTCGATGTTGTGAACTATAAAATAGGGATAAAATTTTACTTTGTAGGTTTTCATGAGGTTAGAGATAATGTCCCTAGCAAAATGCCTGGCACATCTAGTAGGCTCAACATATGTTAGCTGGTATTATTTATAGTTACAGTATCTAGTACTGTGCTTGCCCTACCTCACAGGTGCCCACTCAATGACTGATTTGCATTTTCAAGATGAGGAAATGGACACTCAGCTGTTACTGACTTCCTTTGGAAGTCACATTGGAAGTTCAGTGTCAGAGTTGGGATAAGAACTCCGGTATCTTCACTCTCTGTCTCTTGTTTGTTTTTTTGTTTTTGTTTTTGTTTTCGTTTTCATCAGACCCACTGCCACTAGTTCCAGGAATTAGCCTGAAATTGAAGAGTCAGGAAAAGAAAGATAAGGGTCAAGAGAGAGGTGCCCTTTTTCTTCTTTTGCATTTTTTAAATCAACATTGGTTTATTTACCTTACAATATTACTTGTACCATTTCTACACTTTCTAAACAACCTTTATAAATGATTCTCATAAATCTTTTTGGAACATACAGAAAAAGATTTTTATATGTCCATTTTTCAGATAAAACACACACACACACACACACACAAACCTGAATCTCAGAGAGCTGGTGTCACTTGCTAGTTAAGTTATGAAGCGAAAACTCAAAGTCAGGGCTTCTCTTTTCATTGCACAGATAACTCTCTAAAGGGGAAAAGTGATACAAGATGCTGAGGTGACATTTTATCAGTTGCGGGTGGTCTCAGGGCCCAGAAACCCAGAAAGGCCTCTTTGGCTAGATCCGATCTATTCCTGGACCACATTCATGATAATGGCTGGTGCTCTTCCACCAAGCCACACCCCCTTAGCATCTGTCTAGGTTTCTGAACTTCAGGCTAATAATACAGAGAGTCTGGCTTTACTTTGAGCAATTTTAAAACAAAACCTGTTCATTCAAAGTTACACACATATGCACATTAAACCAAGCTGAGTCTTGTCCCATGTTTAATGTGCATTTGATTTTTAAGAACAGCTCCCTCTGAGTTTATGAATGAAAGGCTCTGGAGAAAGAAGGAAATGATCTGTGGGAGCTGGCTCCTTACCAGGTGGAACTTGTCACCCACACTTTATTTTAAGGATGATGCTGATACCAGACATTACTCAGATGTTCAGGAAGGCATTTCCCTCTGACATCTGTCTGTGTTCACACACATCCACAAACACAACTGATGGGGACAGGGGGTGGGGAGGAAAACAGCCATGCTGGATTTCACCTGGAAAAGCCCTAGCCAGCCAGAATGAACCAGGGCCTGTGGGGATCTGCTGTTCGGTGAGACCTGAAAATGAATTTGCCAAATAAATGCTTAACACACAAATAGACAAGCTAAATGTTACCCATAAATTTCTTAAGGTAGTTGCCTCCTTCTCCCTTGCCAGTAAGTACTTACTGGGCAGCTATGAAAAAATAGCATTTCCTAGGGCCAGTCACTGAGAGCAGGTGAGGAATCTTTAAGCTTTAAGGCTGGAAAGGGCCTAAGGATGAGAGGTCCCACAGTTCACATAGAGGGTGACCAGATTTAGCAAACAAAAAATGCAGGCAGCTGAGTTAAATTTGAATTTCAGAAAAACAAGGAAACACTTTTTATAAGTGTGCCCCAAATTAGCATAAATATGTTCCACGAAGTATTTGGGACATACTTATATGAAAAACCCATTTGTTGTTTATCTGAAGTTTAAATTTAACTCTATGTCCTATTTTTTAATCTGAAAGTCCTATCAATGGCACATGACATCACACACTTGTGTGACAAGTTTGGTTGTGAGGTGTGTTAAGGGATTTGCAAGTAATAATATTTAAAGTACAAACTCTGCAACTTACTTTTTGGAAAATTAAGAGGGTATTTGAGTTTCTGTAATTGGGTAACTCTCTTCATTTGCATCCTAATATCCAAAGCGGGAAGGAAAGGTAGAGTTATAACTGACAATGTGAGGATTAGATTTATTCATTAGTTCAACAAATATTTATTGAGTGACAGGCACTGTGCTAGGTGGTGGGAATATGATGATAAAAACATTGTATATGACTTGTATGGTAATGTTCGTAGAGCTTTATTCATAATAACCCCAAAGTGGAAAGAACTCAAATTTCCACCAATGGGTCAATGGATAAACAAATTGTAGTATGTTTGTACAACGGGACACTATTCAAGAATAAAAAAATGAACAAACTATTGATACATGCAACTGCATGGTTGAATCTCACAGACATTATAGAAGCCAGACACCTAAGACCACATTTAGTATGAATCCACTTATACAAAACTCTAGAATAAGCAAAGCGAGTCCGAGATAACAGAAATCATTACAGTAGTTATCTCTGCAGGGGGGGAGGGTGAAGTTGATTTGGAGGTAAAAGAGTACTTTCTGGCATGGCAGACATGTTCTATATTTTGTTTGGAGTGATGTTTATGAGTGTACACATTTATCAAAACTCATGAAAGTATAGGTTTTTTAAGCATTTTTTAAAGATTTATTTTTAGAAAGAGAGAGAGAGTGTGTGTTTGCACACACACACACACACACACACACACACACAAGCAAGGGGGAGGGGCAGAGGGAGAGGAGGAAAATCACAAGCAGACTCCCTGCTGAGCCTGGAGCCCGATGTGGGGCTCGACCTCACAATCCTAGATCACGACCTGAGCCAAAATCAAGAGTCGCATATTTAACAAACTGAGCCACCCAAGTGCCTGAAAGTATACGTTTATAATCTGTACTTTTCATTGTGCGTAAACTATAACTCAGTTTAAAAAATAAATATAGTCCCTGCCATCAGGGAGCTTACATTCTCATATGGAATACAGATTAATTATACAAATATTTAAAGAATAATAATTGTGGAAAGTGTGACAGAGAAAACCAGGGCGCTAGGAAACTTTATAGTATTTAAGTCATTAAGACATAAACATTATTCTTTCATTCAACAAAGACTTATTGAACACCTGCCTACTTTGTGCCAGGCACTGGATTATACCCTGGGAGTATACTGTTCAATAAAATAGACTTGCTTCTTTGCTGTATATTCTTTTGAGGAGACAGACATTGGGGAAGTAAATGATAACTTTTAATTACAATTGTGCTCTATGATACAAAGGACACCATCAGAAGGACACAAGGGCATCTAACAGGGGCAGTTGGCCTCCATGGTGGGATCAGCAAAGGTTTATCTAAGGAAGTATAGTTTGAGGTCTGAAGAATGAGGTGGCATAAACTAAGTCAAAGGACAGGAGTGAGGCAGAGAATCTTCCAGGCAGAGGAGACAATATAGGCACATGCCCTGTGGTGAAAGAAAGCATGGCACATAGGAGAGACTTAAAGAAAGCCAGAGTGACTGGAATAAGAAAGTAGAGGGGACCATGACATGAGGTGATGTTGTACAGGCAGGGAAATGCCTGCTCATGCAGAGTCTCGTTGGCCATGTTAGGGAGGTCAGTTCTTACCCTCAGAGCAACCAGAAGTCATCAAATAATTTTAAGTAGGGAATAACTTGATCAGATTGATATTTGAGGAAAAATGTTCTAATGGCAGTAAGGATAACAGACATAATTAAATAAAGGGGGCATGGCCAGAAAGGGACAAGACTAGAACTGAGGCTTTCTTACACTAAATCCACTTCACTGATTTTGAGGACAACTTTTAATGCACATCTGCTGTGTATCAAGGCACTATGTTGGACACTATGGAAAAAGGCAAACATTTAGAAAACATTAATTGCACTCGAGGAACTTAAAACCCAATGAAGGAGATAACTATAATCAAAAGAAGAAAGTGAAAAGTATCATTGGAGGGGCGCCTGGGTGGCACAGCGGTTAAGCGTCTGCCTTCGGCTCAGGGCGTGATCCCGGCGTTCCGGGATCAAGCCCCACATCAGGCTCCTCCGCTGTGAGCCTGCTTCTTCCTCTCCCACTCCCCCTGCTTGTGTTCCCTCTCTCGCTGGCTGTCTCTATCTCTGTCAAATAAATAAAATCTTTAAAAAAAAAAAAAGAAAAGTATCATTGGAAAAGGTAAAGAGATATTTTCTAGAACTTAGACACCATGTTATATTCTGTCTTCTCTCAAGAACCTTTGATGACTGCTTCTTACCTGAAATGTTGCAAAGTTCAAAATCCAAGTATGACCTTTAAGGGCCTTTCTAAATCAGGCTCAACCTATCATCACAGACCCACCTATCACCTCGAATATTCTACTCCTAGAGGTCTATTTATCAGAGGGTCCATTTTCTTGAAATGCTTCTCATATTCCATCCATTTCTCTGGAAATTCTAGTCACATCCTTTCTTTTTCTTTCTCGTAACAATTTTATTGAGATGTAATTCATGTCTGATCCATCCATACATCCTTTCTTAAATGTCACCTTCTCTCTTTTCCAATAATAGCACTATTTTTGTTGCATTACGGTATTTATCGCCCACTCTAATAGCTTTCCCTTTTGACTACTTCAGATAAATTGTGATGATGGTTTTTTTAATAATAACATGCGAGATTATTTTGAGTGATTAGGCTGAGTCTGTGTCCTCAGCTGTGCAATGCATGGTGAGACTACTCTTGCTGTTAGACTTTAGGTATATAGTGTCATGGGCTTCAGTGGCTTGGTCCAGAGCCTGATCATTCATTTATAATATGTCTTTAGGAAAATCATTCTAAGGATTTGAAAACAAAATCCTTTAGGGTTTTTAGTTGGAAGGCTAAGTTAGGATGGGAGAGTTGATAAGCTCTCTAAGATTTGAACCTACAGAAATAGGAAGGATTCGGCTTTCCAGGACAGAGGCTGCATCTTGTTGGAAATATTCTGACAGACCAACTCATCTGCTTTGAGTCCAAATGATCAAGGACACTGCTGTTTCTGTATTTTGTACTAGGGGAAGGGAGTCTAACAAATGCCCAGCTAACTCTTTTGCTCTCTTTCTCTCTCACAAAATAAATAAATAAATAAATAAATAAATCTTTAAAGTAATAGCAGAGCAAGTAATTGACAGGATATGATGCCCAAACATGAAACCTTTAAGTATGATACTGAAACAGCCCGTTCATTATTAATTCCAATCAAGGCTTCCAGTGCATAAACAAAACTGGTGTGTGTATACTAATACTAAGAAGTGTGACCAAATCTGTGAGTGAACAGCTGATACAATAGCAGGCACTAATATGTTAAGTGCTGGAAAAATGTTTCCAACTGCTGCAGGTGTTTTCAGATCAAATACTATTTCTAGGGGTGCCTGGGTGGCTCAGTTGTTAAGCGTCTGCCATTGGCTCAGGGTGTGATCCCAGGGTCCTGAGATCAAGCCCCGCATCGGGCTCCCTGCTCCACTGGGAGCCTGCTTCTTCCTCTCCCACTCCCCCTGCTTGTGTTCCCTCTCTCGCTGGCTGTCTCTCTGTCAAATAAGTAAATAAAATCTTTTAAAAAAATACTATTTCTATGAATAACTGTGTGAAATAATAAAAAATGAAGCACAAAAAAACCCACAAACGCCCAGCTAAGGTGGACAGTAAGTCCATGTGGAGTTCACCAGCAGTAGCAACTATGAGAAGGAAACAGAATGGGAGACAAATTCAGGCCGTTTCCATAAAGATAATATGTAGCTAGATATTTAGCTTATGTCTCTAAGGCCCATTGATGTACATGAGGCTAAAGATGTTTTGCCTTGCTCAGAGATGAGAAAAGATGACATGGGGAGGAGGATCTGAACCAGGAAAAAAGAATGGCTTGTAATAAATCCATCCCTCATGACTAGAAGGAAAATGAGAGGGAAACCCCCTCCCCCAAAACCCAGTAAATAGCAGCCCAGGATCTTTGTCTTCATCTGCCAAGAACAGCATGTTACTTTTACCTAATTTTATGGCTGCAGTTTTAAGCTGTAAATCCTTTCAGAAGTTAATTTTAATTTTGCTTGCAGGGTGAACAAGACAAACCAACTTGTCACGTATGCCTGCATTTCTAAAATTAGGAGAAACCGACCTAATCCCTTCTCATATGCAGAAAATAGAAGCTAGTCAAGTAGTCTACTTGGTTGCTGGGAACAGACTTTAAAAAGAATCATGCTAAAAAAAAATACAGCACTATATGTCACAAGTGAAGTTCAAACTCCAGTTCAAACTTTTTGGCCTTAGCCAAAGCCCATTAGCAAAGGAGTGGTCCAGTGTTTCTGTCTCTGAGTCCATGTTTCATGGCTTTGAACCTCATCTACTTTTCTTTTTGTTTCTAGGCAAAATGAAATGAAATACTGATGTCAGAAAGCTCATCTGTGGCAAAGCCTCAAATACATTTTTGGTAATTCCTTTGAAATGTACAGACTTTCAAAGCTCACTGAAGAAGAAATAGATAATGTGACTAGTCCTATCTCGATTTATAAAATTTTATTTGTAGTTAAAGTCTCCTCACAAAGAAAACTCCTAGGCCAGATAGTCTCCCTGGTGATTTCTACCAAATGTTTAAGGAAGAAATAATACTAGTCCTGCACAAACTCTTCCAGAAAATTGAAACTCATTTCATGAGTTTTTCTAACTCGTTTTATGAATCAAACATTACCATTACAGAATATCTTTCAGGAGTACAGACACAAAAATTCTTACAATAATTTAGGAAAATTGAATCCAATGATATATAAAAAATTATGGTACATTATGACCAAGTGCAATTTATCCCAGCAATGTTAGGTTGGTTTAACATTAAAAAATCAATCAGTATAATTCACCATATTAGCAGACCAAAAAGGAAGAAAGAAACGTGATTATTTCAATAGATGCAGAAAAATGATTTGACAAAATTCAACATTTATTCCTGATAAAAATTCAAAGCAAACTAGAAAAAAAAAAAAAGAAGAAAAGGGAACTTCTTCAATCTGCTAAAGTGTATCTTTGAAAAATCCTACAAGCAACATTATATCTTATGGTAAAAGTCCCAATGCTTTCTCCGCTAAGATTGGGAGCAGGGCAAAGATACCCACATTTACACTTCTATTCGACATTGTACTGCCGGTTCTAGCCAGTCTGATAAAGCATGGTAGGGAAAAGATGTCCAAATTTGAAAGGAAGAAGTAAAACTGTCTTAATTCACAGATGACAATGTAAAAAATATATGACATCAACAAAAAAGCTACTAGAACTAATAAGTTAAGTATAGCAATGTTTGATGATACGACATCAATATACAAAATAAATTATATTTCTATGCATATTAATAACAATTGGAAATTGAAATTAAAAATACGATGATGATAGCATTAAATGTATGAAACACTTAGTGATAAATCTAACAAAACATGTGCAAAGCCTGTACACAGAAAACTTAATTGCTGAGAAAATTAAACAAAATCTAAAACAATGGAAAGCTATTGTTGAAACCAATTTCTCCCCATTGATCATCATACAATCAATGCAGTTTTTAAATGCATGTGGAAATTTAACAGACCTAGAGTGGTCCAAACAACTTTGAAATGGAAAAACAAAGCTTTAAGACTTACAGGACTTGACTTCAAAGACCTAATATGACAATGTGCTATTGGTGTTAAGGTAGACAAATATATCAATAGAACAGAATAGAGAGCCAGAAATAGACCCATACAAATATGGTCAATTGATTTTCAACAAAGTTGCAAAGGTAATTCAGCCCAGAAAGGACAGTCTTCAACAAATGATGCTGGAACAACTGGACATCCATATGCGAGAAAGAGAGAGAGAATGAATTTTGATCTGTACTTCACACCATATACAAAAGTTAAGTGAAAATGGATTGTAGACCCAAATGTAAGCCCAAAACTTTAAAAGTTTCAGTAGAAAAATCAGGAGAAAAATCTTTGTGCCCTTAGATTAGGCAAAGATTTCTTAGATACGACACCAAGAACTTGATGTAGAAAAGAAAAAATTGAGAATTTGTACTTCATCCAAATTAAAAACTTCTAATTTTGCAAAGATATCTTTAAGAGAATGTAAAGACAAGCGAAGACTGGAAGAAAATATTTGCAAATCACATATCTTGTAAGGGACCATTAATACAGGCAGTATCCTGAATGAATATCAAAATAATAGTGCTAAGGAAAAAAGCCAGTATAAAAGCACATATATATTCTATATTTCCATTTACATAGCACTCTGAGAAATGAAATTTAACCTATAATGACAGAAATCAGATTTGTTATTACCCAGGGATGGGGAGTGGTGGAGAAATGTGAGGGGAAGGGTTACAAAAGGGCGTAAGGGAACATTAGGGAGTGATGCATATGTTCATTATCTTGATTGTGGTGATGGTTTCATGGTTGTATACATATGTCTAAATTTATCAAACCGTACACTTTAAATATGCATGGTGTACTGTATGTCAATTATACCTCAGTATAGCTGTTACAAAAAACTAATGGTGTACTCAAAAGGACTTAACAGCCAATGGCCAAATAAGTGGTCATTTGATCATTGGTAATGATAACTGAAAAATACAAGATGCTTAAAATATTAAAGCTCCGTGAGCTCGTCATAGTAACTCTCCCTCCCTCATCCCCCCTCCGATGAAGACCCCTCGCTGGTCACCTTTGGAGGATGCTAGGGAAATAACTAATTATTTTAAAAACTGGTTTAAAAAAGGGAGTGGTGGTGGGGTCAAGAATTTATCCCGCCATTCCTGAATGAACTCCAGGTAACCATAGAAATCAACCAAGGGATATTTCTCCTAGAGGAAAAGACAGAATTATAGAATCAACATTTGAGGGGCGCCTGGGTGGCTCAGTCGTTAAGCGTCTGCCTTCAGCTCAGGGCGTGATCCTGGAGTTCTGGGATCGAGCCCCACATCAGGCTCTTCCACTGGAAGCCTGCTTCTTCCTCTCCCACTCCCCCTGCTTGTGTTCCCTCTCTCACTGGCTGTCTCTCTCTCTGTCAAATGAATAAATAAAATCTTTAAAAAAAAAAAAAACATTTGCAAGCCCCTATGATGTAAGGGACTGAGGCGATGACTATTAATAGCTGCTAACACCACAGAAAGAGAAACGAGCAGACATTGCAGACATTTTGTGCCTCATGATGACATAATAAAGCCGCCTGATGAAATAGTCTTAGAGAAAGAGAACTGGAATACGATCAAGTCTCTTGAGCAAACTACCAATACTTTACAATAACGTTATAGTAAATCCAGGGGAATGGCAATCAACAATCAAAACTGTGGGAAACTCTTAGAGCATAAATGATGCCATTTTTTCAGGAAAAGATGGCAGGGAGAAAAAGGCAGGAATAAGGGGGAAACTAGAGGTTAAAGTCATATAAGAGACTTAACCAATTGCAATGTGGGGACTTTATTTAGCTATTCAAATGTAAGAAAGCAATGCCATTTATAAAACAATGAGGAAATCTGAACACTGACTGGATATTTGATCATTGTGAATTTCGGTTTTGGTGTGGTGATGGGATTCTGTATGTTTTTGTAACTTACTTTGAAGAGATGCATAATGAAATGTAGATGAAATGATTTCCAGGATTTGTTTCAAAATAATTGAGGGTGGGGAGATGTAGAGACAGACAAAACATGATTTTCTATAAACTGGTAAATTTGAAGCTGAGCAATTGGTACATGGGAAGAGTTTCATCACACTATTGTATTCAGAAGTTTTCTATAAAACATCATTTTAGAAAAGGAACTCAGAAACCTGAATGAATGGATGAAGGCCAATGATTAGATGTAGAAGGTGAAGGAGAAATGAGTCAACAGGGAGCAACAGGGAGAATGGTAGTGCCATTTGCTGAGATGGGGAAGCATAGACTAGGACCAGTGTGTGTGTGTGTGTGTGTGTGTGTGTGTGTGCGCGCGCGTGCGCGCGTGTGAAGAATGAATTCAGTTTTGGACGCACTGAGTTGGAAGTACTGGCGATAGCCAGGGGGACATGTCTCAGCAGTTAGCTATGTGTGGGCTTGGAGCTTGGAAGAGAGCTTTGGGCTGAGGCATAGAATTGTGAATCGATGACACCATGCAGAGAGAAACGAGATCCTAGGATAGAGGACCAAGGAACACCCACATTAAAGATGTGAACAAGGGAACAACCCAAATTGTATGGGTACAAAGCAGAGTGGAACAAAGACTCTACCTTTGCAGAACTCACATGTTAGCCAGGGAGACAAATTCAGGTAAGCTCTATAGGCCTGGTACTAGCCCAGATACTGGGCAAAGAAGACAAAATTTTGAAAATATTCATAGGCTGCCTTGCATGGTTCTCCAAGTATTCTATGGGCATTAACTAGTCTTCCCTCTCACAATAGTGCAGGAAGTCAGAGGGAGCTGGTGTTTGGGGGAGTAAGTGGAATTCACATGCTGAAGGCATAAGCCCTCCCTAAAATACCCAGGGTCAGCAAAGTAGGCACTGATAAAGCCTGAAAACCGAGAAGGCAGTGCTGGAAACCAGGAGGTCAGAGGCTGGAGACAGCTAACTGCCCTGACTCATAGGTGCCTTGTCTAATTTTGCCCAAATCAAGTTGCCAGAGAGACAAGTGGGTTGATTAGCAGCTTCCGTGTGCCTGGTTTTCACTCCACAGCTCCATCAAGTGACTTCTCCATCCCTAGCCTGGGTACCAGAGATTAGGCCAAGATTAGGAAGGGGCCCTAGTAACTTTGAGGCTTCTCAGACCATCACCACTTTGTTATTACACACCATGCACGAAGCCATGATTCAATAAATGTTGACTGAATTAATAGATTCAATCAATAGATTTAAACTCTCAGGAGAGTCTAAGAGGAGGGGAATCAATTTTTGCCTCGTGTCAAGGTCTCTCCTTCAGAATTAAGGAAAATGTCCCCTTGCAGATAAAGCCTAAGTATCATTAGTATTATTAGCAAGTGTAAAGAGATCAGGAAATACACCTTGATGCCTTCTTTGTGGCTTTGTTTCCCACCTTGTCCTACTTTTGTCAATGTGCTTTCTCATTTTTTTGCCATATTGTACAAATCTCTGAACAGAGACCTTTTCTCTATATCCTCAGATCCTAGCGCTGTGCCTGGTATATTAGTAGGTGGTTATATTAGTCAGGGTTCTCCAGAGAAATGGAACTAAGAAGGTGTGTGTGTGTGTGTGTGTGTGTGCACGTGTGTGTGTGTGTGTGTGTGTGTGTGCTTATTTGATTGATTGTTTGATTGACTGGAAGTGGCCCACACAATGGGGGACTGGCAAGTCCAAAATCTGCAGGGCAGGCTGGAGGTTGTAGACCTAGGGAAGAGCTGATGCTGCAGTCTCAAGTCCAAAGGCAGTCTGGAGGCAGAATTTCTTCTTCCTCAGAGGACCTCAGTCATTTTCTCATAAGGTCTTCAACTGATTAGATGAGGCCCACCCACATTATAGAAGGTAATCTGCTTTACGCAAAGTCTACTGATTTATTTATTTTTATTTTTAAATATTTTATTTATTTATTTGACAGAGAGAAAGAGAGAGCACAAGCAGGGAGCAGGAGAAGGAGAAGCAGGCCCCCCATTGAGCAGGGAGCTTGATGTGAGGCTTGATCCCAGGACCATAGGATCATGACCTGAGCCGAAGGCAGTTGCTTAACCGCCTGAGCCACCCAGGCTCTCCAAAGTCTACTGATTTAAATGTTAATCATATGTAAAAAATATCTTCACAGCAACATCAAAACTGGTATTTGACCAAACATCTGGGCACCACAGCCTAACCAAGTCGACACATAAAATTCACCACCACAGTCATTAACATCATGTTTTTAAAGATTTTATTTATTTGAGAGAGAGAGAGAGCACGAGCAGGGAGGAGAGGGAGAAGCAGACTCCCTATCAAGCAGGGAGCCTGATGTGGGGCTTGATCCCAAGACCCTGAGATCATGACCTGAGCCAAAAGCAGATGCTTAACCGACTGAGCCACCCAGGAGCCCCCACAGTCATTAACATCTGATTAGAATAAAGAACTGCAATCAGCTGTGGACCGCCTGCATTTATGCACTACTTCTGAACATCCAGTAGCAAATACAGTGGCCACACAAACGTCAGGGAACACTAGGGCACTGCTTCATTTTTTTTTTTTTTTAAATTTTATTTATTTATTTGACAGAGATAGAGACAGCCAGCAGAGAGGGAACACAAGCAGGGGGAGTGGGAGAGGAAGAAGCAGGCTCATAGTGGAGGAGCCTGATGCGGGGCTTGATCCCATAACACTGGCATCACGCCCTGAGCCGAAGGCAGACGCTTAACCGCTGTGCCACCCAGGCGCCCCTCTGACTAGAAAAATGTTTTTCAGTTAAGCCTGTGAAACATGAATTGGAAGTAATTAAGGTACAGATGAAATTTATTTCCAGATTCACTCCAATCTTTGAAACTTCTTATTTTTTTAAGTAATTTTTTTAAAGATTTTATTTATTTATTTGGCAGAGAGAGAGACAGCCAGCGAGAGAGGGAACACAAGCAGGGGAGTGGGAGAGGAAGAAGCAGGCTCCCAGCGGAGGAGCCTGATGTGGGGCTTGATCCCAGGACCCCGGGATCACGCCCTGAGCTAAAGGCAGACGCTTAACGACTGAGCCTCCCAGGCGCTCCTGCTTTATTGCTTCTTAATGGATGAATAATGTGGTGGTTTATCAGTTTAAAAAGAAAGCCTTGCATTGGGCTCCCTGCTCCACTGGGAGCCTCCTTCCTCCTCTCCCACTTCCCCTGCTTGTGTTCCCTCTCTCGCTGGGTCTCTCTCTCTCTGTCAAATAAATAAATTAAATTAAAAAAAAAAGAAGCAATAAAGAACCATGAGTTGGCATGCTTGGAACTGGTTTCCAGCCCCTGCTTTATCATTAACTGGCTAAATGACCTTGGGCAACTCTTTTTACCTTTCTTGGCTTCTGCTTCGCCAACAGCAAAACAAGATCCCAGAAATTCTTTAAAGCAAATGTGGTATAATAAATTGAAGGCTTTTGAAAAATCTGGGTTCGAACCTTGGTTCTGACAGCTACTAGTTCTGCATGAGTGACTTTTGAGCCCATTTCTGCAGCTGCAAGATGGAAATACGGATACTTATCTCACAACAGGGTTGTTCTGAAGATCAAATAAGACAAATTGGGTGCACAGGGTACAACAGATGTTAATTCCTTTCACTGCCCCTTCCCCTTTCGGCTCAAATACTATATGATTCTGTTCTGTGTAGGTGGAAAGTTAATCCATCTTGGAAAAATACAACTTCCAACAGAGAGAGTAATCATAAGCAGGAAACTCAAAAGATACATTTGAGATTATAGCGTCTTGGGCTGCTTTTGTTAGGGTGGAATTTCATGTCATTTGGAAAGAATATTTATGACCGTTTGGCATTCTTTCAGGTCTGGCTAAAGTCCCTTGGCTCTTTGACTCCCGTGGGCCACTTTGATGGCCTTGTGGGGGTGCTGGAAAGCAAGAAAGGTCAAAGCTATGGGTATCCTCACAACAACAGAAGGTTAAGTGTTTGCTATGTACCTTGCACTATGCTTGCATTATCTCATTTAATACTCACAGTAAGTCAACAGGGGTAGGTACTATTATTAATATCCCATGTTTACAGATGAGGAGAACAAGGCTCAGCGGGATGAGGTAACTTGCTGAAGATTACACAGCTCATAAACACAGAACTGGAATTTACTCTCATGTCTGTTTTGACAAGAACGTAGGCTCTTAACTACTACATTGAATTGCCTCTTCTTGGAAAGTATCTCTTACAAAACACATGCACACACACACACTACACACAGGCTTTTGACATTTTGAAGAATCCTTTTTCCTAGAATAATTAGTGTGTATGTGTAGGTGTGTGCACATATGCTCCCACATATGCACACAGTTTAAATTAAAAATGGAGGGGCTAAGGAACTGAGGTTGCTCATTTTTTCTAGAAGTTCAGATTGCTTCCTGAGTTCTGCAAGGTGGGGCGGGGATAGTTAGTAAAGTCAATAAGAGGGCTAGGCCTCTACTTATCTGTGATGTCGACTATACATCACATTTAGCATGAGACTGATGTAGGGGATTCCTTAGTAGCTACCATGTGTCTTTCTAGTGCTTTCTATGTGCCAGGCACTGTGCTAAGTGCTTTATGCTTTATGTCAGGTAATCCCCCCCAAAAATCTTATTCAGCTGATGAGAAAACGTGGCTCAGAAATTATACCCCTTGTTCAAAGTCATACAACTAGTAAGTAGCACAGCCAGGATTCAACTCAAACATCAAAGCCCTTGTTTTTAACCACTATGCTAGATTTTCAAGAAAAGTGTGATTTTGCCTTGATAAATTAAACACAGAACTACCATATGATCTAGCAATTCCACTGTTAATTATGTACCCAAAAGAACTGAAAATAAGTGTTCAAACCAAAACTTACATACCAATGTTCATAGAGGCTCTAGTCACAATAGCCAAATGGTGGTTAACAACCCAAATATCTATGAACAGATGAATGAGTAAACAAAATGTGGTATATTCATACCACAAAATATGATTCAGCCACAAAAAGGAAAGAAATTCTTTTTTTTAAAAAATTTATTTATTTGTCAGAGAGAGAGAGAGCGCACAAGCAAGGGGAGCGGCAGGTGGAGGGAGAAGTTGCTTCCCCGCTGAGTGGGGAGCCCGATGCAGGACTTGATCCCAGGACTCTGGGATCATGACCTGAGCCAAAGGTGGACCTTAACCGACTGAGCCACGGAGATGTCCCAGGAATGAAATTCTGATACCTACTACAACCTGGATGAATTTTTGAAATACACGCTAAGTACCAGACACAGAAGGCCACATATTGTCTGATTCTGTTTATATGAAATATTCAGAATGGGCAACTCCACAGAGATAAAAGGTGTCGCGTGGTTGCCAGGGGGCTAAGGAGAGGTGGGAATGGGGAGTGACTTCTTAGTGGGTATGAGGTTCCCATTGGTGTGGTGAAAAAGTTCTGCGACTGGATAGTAGTGACGGTTGCGCAACATTGCGAGTGTACTTAATGTCACTGAATTGTACACTTCAAAATGGTGAAAATGATACAGTTTATGTTATGTGTATTTTACCACAATAAAAATCAATCAACAATAAAACAGCCCATTTGGTCCCTGATTTTTCTTCTACTTTACTTTGTGGGTTTTGCTCTTTAAAGCATTTACAAGTATCGCCTTTCTGTTGGCTCATAAACACTCTAGGCTCATCTCCCCCCCCGCCATACCCTTACTGTCCCTCCCCTAGTCCTCCTTGGACCCAGAATCTCTGCCTTCTTCCCTATCGCTTCAAATCCTAACCATCCTTCACAGCCCAGCTCATCCACGAGGACATCCCTGATTATTTCTTCTCTTGGCTTCTAATCCAGAAACCCAAAAAACCTAGGTAGGCCCACTTTATTTTTCAATTAATATTAAAAGCTACCATTACACAACTGTTTCCGAAAACAGCACCTTTTGGTTCTCAGGCCAGTGTCCCTTCTATTAACACCTCACTGTCTCCCGTAGCACTTAAGAGTTTTCATATGGGTTGGCATATTATTTTATATGCATGTAAATATGTTTGGGAGGGGTTCCTGGGAGTTAGCACTATTTTTCTGGTAAGACACTTCCTGATGGTAATACCTGTTTCTCACACCTGCCTCGAATCCATTGCGAGTCCAAAACAGGACAGCGGAACGCATCACTTCATCAGAAAGGAAACATCTGTTTACTGTATTCCAGTTTCTAACAAATTAGAATCAGATGAGCTCTAACTAGCGAAGCAAGGAGCAGACAGACACTTTCCAAGAGGCAAAATGATGTAGTAGCTAAGAGCATTCCTTCTGAACCAAAACAGATCTGGGAGTAAACTCCAATACTGTGTTTACTATGTGTGTAATCTTGGGTGAGGTACCTTCCCGCTCTGTTTCCTCATCTGTAAACCCGGGACATTACTAATGGTACCTGCCTTTGTTTGGATGTGCGAATATTAAATGAGATAATACAAGCATAGTGCCAGGCACACAGCAAGCACTCCGCGTATGTTAGTGTTTGTGATGATCAATTGCTTTCCTAAGCCTCCTTCCTAAGGAAACAGTTTTATTCATCAGCCTAGGGCTCAGGGAAGCATTCAGCCTAGTCGTTTATAATATGGTAGGTTCAACCACAGGGTCCTAACTGATGGCATCAGGACCCAAANATCATGACCTCATAAGTCCAATTAACTGTGCCAGCCAGATTCCTTTTGGAATAACTACAGCGTTCCTAAGTCTGAGAACAAAAGTGGGACTTGAAAGAAGTGCTAGTTTGCATCCTGGCAGATGAACAAGGGATCTGCTTGTGGCTTACCAGCTGATAATAGAGAAATCAGTGGACAGGAATGAGATGGCATTCCCAGTGTTTAACCACAAGAATAAGCCTTTTAATTCCCTAAGCCCTATGGATCTCTTGGACTCATGGTTATTCATCAACTTTCTTCAAACATCTGATTGCCCATGCATGCCAAGACAGTTGCCCACATTTCAGTAGGCTGGCTCATGCCTGGGCACAGGGATTTGAGGCTGAAGAGTGAAGTGACATGAGTTGGAAAGAAGCGGGGGAGTCAGAACAAGAAATGGCCTTGGGAATTGAAGGGCTGTAATCTTTGTAAAGAATTAGCAATGCACACACACCCAGCGCTTTCAGATTGGCCTTGCTTGCTTGGGAATCCAAACCCCTGTCGGTATTCGCTACAGGGTGTGGAAAGCCATTGGGAAAGTTTTCTGGTAGACTGCTACTCTCATAATGCACAGTGTCCACTGGAACGATTACTTTCCTAAGGTCAGACAGGATTGCTTGCCCCTTTGGGTGAACTATCGCTAGCCCTTCTAGCCCTTGGTTCTCAGAAGCCATGGTCAGAAACAAGGCTGCAATCTTGTAGGCAAGCAAATAAACAGCTTCGTTTGGTCTGGTCCTGGGATGGGTTTTATTTCTATGGAAGGTAGGCATGAATCTGATTGTGGAGTTTTGAAAATAGTAACCGGAATCTTAACTGAGCTGGGACGATCTATAGTATGAGGCAGCCAGGAAAGAGGGGATTTTTATTGTCAAGCTAAGCTTCACAAGGTATCAGAGAATGACAGAGGATACCCTTCTTGACTCGTGCACATTACAATGGCTGGCTCTAATTCTCCACTCCTCCCCAAATGTCCCTGTGGCCCCACACCTGTCCCCTCCCTGCCAAAAAAAAAATACGAACCATAATTTAAAAATCACTACCCTCTGACTTGTAGAAGTTAGCAGAGTAGGGGAGGTGCTGGGGTGGGGGTGGGGGGATGGCGGGAGAAGCTTTCAGAAAAACCAGGAATGGATTACAGGGCAGCTCCAGAGCTGGGCAAAAGCCTGGGGCTAGAACTGTACTTTCAGCCGAAATCAGACCCATGGCTTCTGAATCCCACACCACATTCCTGCTGGGTTGATGGTGGTTGTTGTTTAATTTATTGAAAGAACTCTACAGTGAACTAAAAACCAATATTAAGACATATATAATGTCCCCTCTTATTGCATTCTGTCTAATCTGACCCTTGCCCCTCTGGTCCCCTCTCCTTTTTGATCTGTTCTTTTACTGCGCTCGCTCCCCCATCCCTTGGCTCTTACTCTTGTCAGAGTCATTACTCTCTCAGAAGTGCAGTTCTTAGCAGCCTAGTCCAGACCCCCCCACTCACCCTTCCAAACGTTCACGGCTCCTTGTTGTGGGAGCCAAATCCTAATCTTCCTCCACATTCTTACAGATGACCCTCTCCTCACCATAGCTTCCACTCAAAGTAGACAGGCCTCCCCCTCTGGCGAGGGATGGCAACCTGCTTAGGAAATGAACAGATTTTGATCTCAAAGCCGGGAGCCCAGGCCTCAGAGAGCCTCATATTTTTCACAGCCTCTGTCCTGAACTGTTCTCCCCGATCTGCCTGACTTCACCTCTTGGCCTCCTTTTAATCTTTTCGGCTTCTGACCTCATGACTCATTTTTCCCACTCACAGTCTTGCCTTGTATTTGATTCGTGCTACAGTTTCTCGGTTTGGGGACTATCTGATTTCCTCCACAATAATGATTCCAACTCTTTTTCTTGCTATGTGGCACTTGACTGCCCTGGAGAAACACCTTAGTCAACTCTCCGAACTCGTGAATGGGACCCTGAAACTCTGCTCAAATCCCGCCCCTTCTAACCTTGGTTAGCTATTATTCCTGGAACTCAACTAACACATAACCGATACAGCCTCATAATGCGATATTTTTACATCCATTCATTCCACAGATAACAAGTGCTTTTTGCATTCATGGTATACTGCAAATATGCAAATGAAGTTATTCTCTGAGGCAACACTAGGCAGTTCGATAGAACTTTCTGTAACGACGGAAATGCTCTTTATCTGTGCTGTTCAATTCAGTTGCCACCAGCCGCATGGGGCTTCTAAGCACGTGGTTAGTTCAAGGGAGGAGCTCATATTTAAATTTTCCTTAAGTTTTCTTAATTAAAATTGAAACAGCCACATGTGGTTAATGGCTATCATGTTGAGTAGTGGAGACTAGTGCATATATCTAGGAATGGACTTGTTTGAGTAGAAGAGCATCTGCATTTTCAGTGTTAGTGGATATTGCCCAACATTGTCCAAAATGGTTGTCTGTGTTACCCCCAAAATGGAAAAATAACTTAAATAGCCAACAAGAGACAAAAAAAAATAAACACACTGTGATTATATGCATATAATAGAATACTATATCACGGTTAAAATGAAAGAAAGAAAATTATAGCATAGACGAATCTTAAAACATCATGTTGAATGAAAACAGCAAGCTGAAGAATGCCATGTCTTATATCATTTACATAAAGTTTATAACATGTCAAGCAATACTCCATGTTTTTGAGGAATGTAGTAAAAGTAGAAAGACATTGCATAGGAATGACAAATATCTGAACTAGTTTATTAAAAAATAAAGTTCTTTCTCTTTCTGGGACTTACAGTCTCCTAGTAGGGGGGATGGACAGGAGGGCAAGTCAAATTTGTATACTTACAGAAATAACTATACTTTATAAAGGCCATGAGAAGCGAAAAACATTTGGAAGTTTATAGGGGAAGGACTCTCATATTTGTCGTTGGTACTTAGAATAGATTTTGACAGTTCAAGGCTCAAGGCTTGGCTGGTACCCAGTGTTTCAGGCAGAACAGTCATAAGTTGCTATGTCACAGGGTTTGTAAGGCTGACTGAGGGCCGTGAGACAGAAGATGCTCTGACTTCTCTGCCATTGGGCTTATCTAAACTCCCAGTGGGCTGTGTTTTATTTACCCTAGTATGTAACCGTGCCTTACAAGTATGCAAGAACATTTACACATTTATATACATTTTCTATAACATATAACATTGAGGGGCACCCGGGTGGCTCAGTGAGTTAAGCATCTGCCTTCAGCTCAGATCATGATCCCAGGGTCCTGGGATCGAGCCCCGCATCAGGCTCCCTGCTCAGCGGGAAGCCTGCTTCTCCCTCTCCCACTCCCCCTGCTTGTGTTCCCTCTCTCGCTGTCTCTCCTCTCACTCTGTCATCTTTAAGAAAAACCATGTAACATTGATACCAGATGTTCTCTCTACTTTGAATTTACCATATTCTCCACCCCACCCTCAAAGCTTCTAATCTGAGAGTCAGTTCTCATATCACCTCTTCTGGAAAGCTTTGCTTAGCTGCCCAAGAAAAAATTAATTACTCCTACCACTTAATAATCTTTCTTCTACCTGAAAAAAAAAATGGCCGTGACTCCTAGGTCAGAAATGCATTTTGCCCTCCCAATAGAGAGTTGTACTAAATTATATTAGGAATCCTCAGAGCACCCACCAAACTCTAAGAATTTGAGGAGTGAAATTAAAGCACGTTAGATAAGACCAGTGAGATGCAAAGTCACCTTAAAAGAAATCACAAAGGTTCCCGGCTGAGAGCCAGTCCAGACAGTAACCCAATCAATGTTATCATATCTAATGAAAGAGTCCATTGGGAGGCAAAAGGTCAGTTGGAAATGGTGAAAATGGGGATTTTCAAAAGGAAATCCTTGGCAATGCAGCACATCCAAGGCTAGGAAGAACCTCTGGCTCAAGAAATCTTTTCATTTACTGAGGTCAGCACACCCCCATCCTGAAAATGGATGGATCAGAGCATTAGAGTTGGCTCCCAGCAAATATTGGGATCATACAACCAACTTTCCTTGCTGCGGTGCCGTACACACCAAGCAGCCTCCCTCTCATCTGTCAGCTTCCCACACGGATTTTCCTACCGCCTGAGGACTCGCTTATGTGATTATTTGGTTGTTCTTAGTAGTTATTTTTGCATATGCTAAATTAATAAATTAGTATTCTAGTTTAGGCATCCACCTCTTATGAACTTGGCTAGTGTGGGTGTGTCCTAAGAAATTGATATACTCCCTCTGGGTTGACAAAATTCATTTCCCCAGTAGGCAAAGCTTAAAGCCAGATTCAGAAAGTGAGGAACTAAGCAAGGGGCCACCCAAAGGGCCATTTAACCTTTCCCTGAGAACACTCCTATGCTATCACCCCTTCTGAACAAAA
Organism: Ursus maritimus; assembly: GCF_017311325.1. Taxonomy (NCBI): domain Eukaryota; kingdom Metazoa; phylum Chordata; class Mammalia; order Carnivora; family Ursidae; genus Ursus; species Ursus maritimus. Next base: position 39,804,106 of record NW_024423319.1, on the reverse strand, counting down.
AATATACTGTGTACATTGAGTGGGAAAAGCAATGACACATTTTATGGATAACTTTAGGCAGAAGTCTTGCTGGATAGGTGTGCCTTGCATCTCTATTGAAACATAAGCTTTTCAAGGGTAAGCATGTTTTGCTAAATTCTTTGGGCTTGCAATAGAGCAGAGCACAGCTCTTGACTAGGTAAGCACCCAATGGATACTTAAGGAATGAAACTTTGAGTCTACATGCTCGGTAAACAGTATAGTTAGACAGCTGTACGGGGCTGGTTTAAGGAGAAGACAAGGACTTCGGTCATTTATTCACAAAAATATTTAAGAGTGCCTGATATGTGTTAGACACTGTATTATATACTGAAGATATAGTGAAAACAAGGCAGATGTGGCTTTCACCCTCGTGGAATTTACATATAGAAAAGTACTAAGCGGCAGTGTTCTATGTATGCAGATGCACGGTTTCTACCAATCTATACACTTAGAAATTGTAATAGACACGGTGGAGAAAAAGGAAGAGGGCTACGAGGAAGATTCATGACAGAGCTTAAATTAAATGAGTACTCAGAGATGGTCAGCCTCCCTGGGTAGTAGTTAACCAACGAAACAAACAGGAGAAAGAGCATTCCAGACAACGGGAATAAACAATGTGCAGGTCCTGAGTCGGGAAATTATTTGGTACAGTGGAGGAAATGAACATACAGCTGGAATGTAATAAGTGAGGGGAAAGGATGAGCTGAGTTGAGCCCAGAGATAGAAGCAGAGCCACACCTCACAGAATCTTGGGGGCCTTCCTGAGAATTGTGGGAAGCAAGTGAGGACATTTAGTCAGTGACCCTGACTTGAGCAGATCTGCCTTTCAAAAAGATCATTCTAACTGCCCTGTGGAGAAGATACGAGAAGACCACAGTGGCTAAGAAAGACCACTAGGAGGCTGCTGCAGAAATTCAAGCTAGGATGACGGTGGCCTGAAAAACGAATATAGACAAAGAAACAAGGACAGGTTAGGGAAATGTAATGAGACAAAAATCAACAGGATTCGGTGAAGAACTGGTTTGGGGGTGTGGGAGACAGGAACGAATCAAGGATGATAAGCAGTTTTCTTCTCGAGCAATTAGGTGGATTGGAGAACCATTCACTAAGATAAAGAACAATGGAGGAGGGCCAGGATGGGTTTTTGTGGGGATGGGGAAGGCGGGTGTCTTTTGTTGGGTTTGAGATACCTTTGAGACACCTTTGAGACATGCAAGAAGAGCTATCAAGTAGACAATTCAATTGCAGTAATCCCCTAACTGGTCTTCCTCTCTCTGTTCTTGCCCCTCTACAGCAGCCACTCAACCTTTGAAAACATAAGTGGATAATGTCTACCCTCTGCCCCCAGTTCTCCAAAGGCTCCCCATTTTAGTCAGAGTAAAAGCTGAAATCCTTCCAATGGCCTACAAGACCATGCATGATTTACACGCTGGCTTTTTAAATGCTCTAACCTGATCTACAACTCTACCTCCCATTCGCTTCATTCTACTCACTCTGGCCTCCTTGCCAAACTCCCACTGTGGGGGCCTTTGCACTGACTGACTCTTCCTTCTGCCTGAGATACTTTTCCTCTAGAGATCCACATGGCTAATTTTCTCATTTCCTTCAAGGGCTGGCTTACACCGTACTTTCTCAATGAAGCCTATCCTGACCACCCTGATAAAATTGCTACTTTCTCTCCAGCACTTTCAACCTCCTTTACCCTCCTCTAACTTTCCTTTTTACCGTAGCACCTATGACCTTCTGGAATGCTACCCAACTAACTTATGATATGTACTGTCTGTTTTCTCCCTCAATGTAAATGAAATAAGAGCTGGTGTCAGTTCTATTTAGTGATGAAACCAAAGTGCCTAGAACAGTGCCTGGTACATAGCAGACACTTGATAAATATTTGCTGAATGAATGAATGCAAAAGGGGATCTGGAACTCGGAACAAAGTTCTGGACTAGAGGTATAACTTTGGAAGTCATCAACATATATGAGATCACTAATGCCAGCCACGGAAATGCTTAAGATTGACTAGGATACAAAGAATAGGGAAGGCTTTTGGCCAAGCCCTGGGGAATTATAACATTTAGAGGTCAGAGGAAAATAAGCCACTAAAGTAGAATAGGAAAGAACTTCCAGAGAGGAAAGAAGAGAATAGGCAGCTCTGTTGAGAGCTGCTAAGGGGTCCAATAATCAGAGGGACAAGCCTGGCTGGCTCAGTCAGTAGAGCATGCAGACTCTTGACCTTGGGGTCGTGAGTTTGAGCCCCACATCAGGAGTAGAGATTACATAAAAAAAAAATTAAAAGAAATAAAATTTTCTAAAAAATAAGAGGGAAAGAATTTACCATTGGGCTTGGGAACAATTTATTTGGTGATAGTGCAGGCTCCTTATCTCTTAGCTAGATCTCTGCAGTTGCTTGGTGATAAGACCCTGCCCTCTGACTCTCCTTTTTTCTTTCATATCCATTATACCAAAACCAGACTGATACTCCTACAAACAAATTATTCAATATTTACTGAGAAATGATGGAGAAAGAACAAAATAATTATAATCAGAAGAATTACCAATGCATAACAGTATGTTCCTGGGTAAGCCAATTACCCTCCTTGTTACCCAGCTTATCCATCTAGAAAATGGGGATAAGAATAACTGCTCTGGTTCACAGGATTAGTATGAAGATCAAATTAAATGATGAATGCGTCTGGGTCTTGCATCCATGCAATTTGACATTACTTTCATGCAATAGGGTCAGATCGGTCTAGGCCGGCCTTCCTTTCTCAGCATTCCTGGTGATGTCTGAAATATAAACACTTGTTTTTTTCCAGCAAGTTGCACTAAGAGGCATAATTAACACAATATTACAGAGTGCACACAAGTGTTAGGTGAGGGATCTGCATCAGGACTGTGAGAATTCCCATGGAGTATTATGCTTTACTGTGTCCCACTCCCACCATCCCCTTACCATGTACTGACTACCATGTTTCTGCCCTGTGTTGGCTTGCAAGACTGTGACGAGGTGGTAACTTCTCTGCTAGCAGTTTCTGAGCCTACCTAGTTGGAACTGACCTGAAAGAGCTGACTGGTTCCCTCTAAGACCCCCAAACGGAGTTGAAGTTTGTTCCTTCCCCAGCTCCCCCTATGGCACCCACCAAAGCTTGGAAGCAGGCAGGAAATATTTATCTCCTTTCCATAGACACTGGCAAAGTCACGGGGCAGGTTGGAGGGAGTGAGGGTCTAGACAGAGTGAGGTTATGGGCACTCAGGCTGAGATCAGACCCTCTCTGCTTCCACAGGTCACACAGGGTTTGGTGCCCCCCCACACCGGCCTTGCCTGTACAAGGCAAGGCTGTGTAAGACTTACAAATTGCTAACCCTTACTGGTTTCCCCAGAAGGAGAGACGCTCATTCTCTTTCCCTGGCACTTTCCCTTTTCTCCCTTCCCTCATTTAGAGTCTCGCAGCCCCTTCTGGGGACCGCCTTTTTCCAACTCCTGCCATCTCCTATAAATCTTGGCCTTGGGGTTTCCATTTATGTTAACACACATGATGACACTTTGTTAAGTATAAAGCCCAATTTCAAGGCATGATTCCTGGTTGCTTATTAGGTGCACGGCACTGTGCTAGTTGCTGTCTTAGATGGCTGAGATCCACTTACCCCCAAAAAGTGTGTATGTTAGGGGAGCAAAAATTATACATATTCATTCAACAATTATTTTTTAACACCTACTGCATATTGAGCATTTTTCTCGGCCTGAGGGATATTATCAATGAACAAAATAGACCCAGATCCCTGCCCTCACAGAGTTTACATTGAGCTGTGAATACGATTAGCTATAATACACATATGAGAATACGAAATAATACATGTTAATAACACATGCTAATTACGTAAGGTGCAAAGACAAGCCTGTGTGTTCAGAGTTAGCAGTAACCAGAGAAATAGCAGCAGTGTGCAAGGGGACCAGCACAAGTTTTAGGGATGGCCTGGATCCGAGCTCCCCTTATGCTACTTAATTACCTGCCGTGCCTTGAATAGTGATTTAACTTTTGCTGAGCCTAATCTTTAAATTGAGGATAAATGATACATATCATAGAGGGTTTTGGTGAGAATGCTTGATGAATCATGCAGGGACGGGCCTAGAACATTTAGTTCCTTTCTCATTCTGAACAACTCTACCCATATCTCATGCCTTTAGGATCTTCAGATTTTTTTAACTAAAGGTCTAAAAAAAAAAAAAAACCAAGCAAAATATTTAATATCTCTCTTAGTTTCTCTATTTATAAACTGGGAATTAGAATAATTATGCCCTAGGGTTATTTGAGAGTTAAATGAAATACACAAAAAGCCAGTAGCATAGTGCCTGGCTCATAGTAAGCGATCAAGAAACACTCATTGGCTTCTTTTCCTCTTCTTTCTGCCTTGTCCAGGGCACCTGCATAGACTCATATCCAGTGTCCAAAAGCTACTTACGAAACTCAACTATCAGGTATTTGTTGATAAAATCTATTTGGCAGGGATAATGTGAGGATTAAAGGAGGCAACTCATGTGCTTGGCCCAATATCCACACATAAGAAAGCTCATATTCCCCGTCCCCAAGAAATCTGCCTGAGAAACATATCCAAGCCCAGGACCCCACAATGGGTGATTGAGAAGCATCGGTCATACTCCTCCAAAAACCACAAGAGACTCTTTTCTGGGGAAGCAAAAGAACAGAGTAGAAGAAGCAAAATAAAGGGAGAAGCTGGGAACTATGAGAAATAGTTGAGAACATAGTTAAGAACATCTAACTTTTAAAGTATATGGAATTTAAGAGACAAGGCAGAGAATCATAGGGGAAGAGAGGAAAAAATGAAACAAGATGAAACCAGAGGTGGAGACAAACCATAAGAGACTCTTAATCATAGGAAATAAACTGAGGGTTGCTGGAGGGGTGGGGGGTGGAGGGATGGGGTAACTGGGCGATGGACGTTGGGGAGGGTTTGTGTAGTAATGAGCACTGGGTATTATATAAGACTGATGAATCACAGACCTGTACCCCTGAAACAAATAATACATTATATGTTAATTAATTGAATTTGAAATAAAAAAAGGGAAAAATATATGGCTGTTAATTTTTGTAGTTGTGGTAATACTACTGTAGTTATACAAAAAAGGCTATCTTTTAGAGATACACACTGAAATATTTACAGATGAAAAAATTTTAAGTTAGTGGATGTTTTGGTCTAAACAGCACTATACTTTTAAATCGAAGAATATGAATACTTCAGTAGTAATCTGGTTTTCTGGCAAAGCATATAGGGCCCAAATGATACACCATAAGTACACATGCTGATTTAACAAGTTATATTTGGAAGAAGTAATTCTCTAATTCCTACGCGATTCCAGTGCAAACACGCAGAATTACCTCAATTCACCAAGGTTTATTGAGCACCTGCTATGTACTTGCAAAGTGGGGGATGACCATGTACCCATCGAATACAATGTAGACTAAAGTCAATTTAACAAACATCTGCTTTATGGAAGCCACCAAAAGTGGCCCCTGTCTTCATGCCATAGAACCCAGGGGGACAGCAGTGTGGCAGGATTTGTGATATACAGAAAACAATCTAGGGTGGTGAAAAATTGGTGTAAGTTCTCAAGGTTCATTTTTGGTTGGATGGGATGTCTAATTACGCACTGAAAGTCACTGCTTATCAAACAGCCCCTTTCTTTCCGGAAAACAAGACCACCACCACCAACAACAAAACAAACATTACCTGACAAGAATAAGCATTCCTAGGCCTAGTGGCCTATAGGTTTGGGATCAGAGATGAACTGGTTTTGGAGATTGGTAGGGACCTTAAATTTGCGATTTGATTTCACGGATTAATTAACTCTTAGTTGAAATAGAAAACAGAGCATTCCTTATCCATGCACTCAATAAATGTTCAGAGTGACTGAGGCACCAAAGAGATTACAGTGAAACGGGGCGGGGGGTGGTAGGGTGAGGGGCGGGGTGCTGTGGGGAGGAGAGTGGGAAGGAGGACTGGAGAGAGTTAAGTTGTCTGCCATTTAAACATATCTAGCCATTAACCAAAGGTGGCGCAATCAGGCAGCGCGGAAGAGCAGCGACAGTGAAATTGAATGGACAACCCTAACTGCCTCTTACCAAGTGGTAGGGATAAAATACGATAGATAGCTTGATTTTTGTTTTCTTTTTCATGAATGTTCTGTCTGTAAAGATCCACTTTACCAATTATGCTAGTAAGTACTGTATGCATTTTTATCCCACTCCAAGAATAAAATCAACTCCATTCCAAAAAGTAATGTTTCTTTTTCTTCTTCTTATGTTCAGTTAGCCACTGTGTAGTACATCATGAGTTTTTGATGTAGTGTTCAACGATTCATTAGTTAAGTATAACACCCGGCACTCATCACAACATGTGCCCTCCTTAATACCCATCACCCTGTTACCCCCTCCCTTCTGAGACCCTCAGTTTGTTTCCCGGGGTCCATAGTCTCTGATGGTTCATCCCCCCCCTCTGATTTCTCCCCCTTCAGTTTTCCCTCCCTTCCCCTGTGGTCCTCCGTGCTATTGCTTATGTTCCACATACGAGTGAAACCATATGATACTTGTCTTTCTCTGCTTGAAGGCTCAGATCTGCATGAAAAGTTCCAAGGCGGGACTCCGGGTCTCAGGTCAGCCCCTCGAAACACCCAAGACATGAGTTTCCACTTAGAATCGGCTTAGAAGCAAAGTTGCCTCTGCCTTTCACTTCAAGGGAGCAGACTAAAGATGTCAAAACCCTTCATTTGGTAGAACAGTGATCCCAGCCAAAGAACAAAGCAATGTACGACCTCTCTCCTGGTCACCAAGAATAAACAAGAAAAAGGGAACAGCTTTACAAACAAAACAAACCCAACTATCCTCTCCTTCTGCTTTCTTCATCCTACTTGGCAGAACCTCAGAGTATGGGGGAAGATTTTGGAATAGAAAAGATCTGTGCTTAAGATAAAACTTGAATTTTGCTGAGGCTCAGCACTGAGGCCCTTCCAGAAGGCATTTTTTTTAACATTTCAAAAAAATAGTTTTAACTTTTCTTCAGCAACTGAAATCATACGTTAAAAACCATATTATCAAAAAAATAAAACCCATAGTATCGGTAATTCATTTCCAGTGAATGTTTATGAGGAAAGTAAATTAATACAGTATTGTGTGATCAGCCGTCATTTGTTTCTGATCCAAGATCCTTTGATTTCAAATTGATAAAGTTATCTGTGACTAGACTTTTTGGAGTTCAGACAGTTGCCTCATAAATCATGTCCCTATGGGAAAACCAGAGCCATTTCCCCCCAGCAAGGGCAATGAGACTTTTACAGGAAAGAATCCAGTATTGCAGTGGTTATGATTTATATTTCCATTTTACATCGAAATTAACAGTAACCGAGCTTGTTACCCAGATGAATACTAAACATGGAGGGTAAGTGGGGAAATGATTGTGCCTATGTTACTAATCGGCCCCACCCTGGATTAAGTGTCGACACTATGGTAGAATACATCATAGGCATATAGGGTGGGGACCTGTTCCTAACTCCTGCCCTCCCAAGGTAGGTTTTTGTTGCCTGGCTTTGAGCCCTCCAAGCAAACAAAAGTTGTCCTACTTGTTTCTAATCCATACTTAACTAAAACCTCAAGTACTATGTTCCCTCTCCTCTATCCCCCATCCCGTAAGACTTCATTAACCAAACAAATCTGTTTGCAGGTGAGTTTTAGTACATAATAACGAAGGGTGGATTTTACCACTTATCATCCACAAATGGGCCCAAATTACCAAAATAGTTGAAAGTCGGAATAATTACAGTTTATCTAAATAAAACACATGTAGTCATCTTCTGGAACCGACAGAAGGGTATGAGTTATAGCACCATCTGGAATTGTGGACAAGGCAGATACATGTTGAAGCCTAAATTAATAAAAGCTGAGCAATAGCTAACAGCCTGAGCATAAGAGCTCAGCATTAATGAGATTAACTCTTAGACTACCATCATACTTTTACTCAACTTAATTATGAGGCCAGGTGTGAGCTTTTTATCCCCCCATGCAAATTGGATACATTAAAGGGAGAGGAGTTACAGTATGGCCGGAGGTGACATCTGGTAACTACAGGTGGGGCCAATGCAAATTTTCTGGATTGGTGATTATTGCCCTGGGTCAAGAGATTTGGGGAAAATCCACCATCAAGGTTGTAGAGGTGGTGAAGGCACGTTGCCGCCCTCAATAGCATGGTGTTAATTTTCATCAGCTTTATCGCAGATGGGTAGCATCTGCCGAAAATCAAGTGGTTCTCAACTTTTGATGTGCATTAGAATCACTTGGGGAGTTTCGAAAAACCCCATGACCCAGGCCCCACTGCAAATGAACTAAGGAGGTAGGGCCCTATTCTAGAGGTAGGGCCCAGACGTCTGCATTTTTTTTTTTAAGCTCCTCGGGTCATTCCATGTGCAGCTAAGGTTGAGAACCACAGGTCTAAATGTTGGGTTCACAAGGATTCAAAGCCACACAGCAGGGGGAACGAGCAACACATACCCCATGGCATGGACATTGACCCCGTCTTAGGACAGGGCTTGAGGACAGTGCCTACCCCCTCCTAGAGGAGAGCCCACCTTGAATGGGCATTTACTTTGAGCCAGGCACTGGGTGGAGCACTTCACACATCCTGTTTCATTTAATCCTCATGACATCCCTATGAGGGACATGTTATTTTTGTATTTTTTAAAAGATTTTATTTTTTTATGTGAGAGAGAGAGAAAGAGAGAGCACGAGCGAGCACAAGCAGGGAGAGTGGGAGAGGGAGAAGCAGGCTCCCCGCTGAGCGGGGAGCCCGATGCGGGCCTCGATCCCAGGACCCTGAGATCCTAACCTGAGCCAAAAGGCCGACGCTTAACCGGCTGAGCCACCCAGGAGCCCCGGGACATGTTATTTTTATTGCCTTTTTACTGAGGTGGAAAGTATGGCACAGACAGGTGAAGTGATTTTCCTAAGGTCACACAGCTACTCTTAACTCTGCAACTAAAAACATGATTGATCTTTCACGAAGTGCCCACAGGCCTGGGTTCTCTTTTGTCAGGTTTTGGCAGCTAAAAACGTTTCTTCTCTCAGGAGGGAGGCTGGCCCTCTACGACACTCACCAATCATGAGGCCCAATGACAAACACGTCAGCCGACAGCCGCCCAACAGCGCCCATTTGTATTTACGCAATTTACCACCACTCGAAGCAGCTCCTAATTAAAAGTTAGATTTCCCAAAGCACTTTGTGGCTATCCATCTTTCACCTTGGGCCTCCAAGGAGGCAGTCACACTCAGGAAAACACGGCAGAAGAGGATCTGTCAAGAAAATCCACATTTGAGAGGACGGTGACGAGCCCAAGGAGCCCCAGGAGAAGATTCCAGAGAGGTCAAGCTACTTTACCTTACCTTCTGGCCGCTGCCGTTGGCGGCCATTCCCCAACTTAATAATGAGCATCTATTTCAGCCAGAAACATGCGTCTCCCAGAGTCAGGGATCTAGCCTTGTGATCGCGACGGTTAAATTTTTCCAGGGTATTGTTTCGCTCAAATCCAGACCGAGTGGAGGGAATGAACGAATTCCATTTCTAACAGCGCCCCACTGCGCTGGACATGTGTGAAGGATGGATGGCCCCAGGACACCAGATCAGACTGTTGTATGGCGAGCTGCCGTGAGGCAACCCCGAGCAGGGAGGGCAGAAGAAAACCCATTAAAGCGGCTCGCAGCAGGAAACAAGCAGCAGGCAGGCCAGGCTGGCTACAGCAATAAGGGAGTGCAGGAGGGGGTTGTTTTCTGAGCTCCGGGATGACCTCAGGCCTCCGAGGCAGAGTCCCAATCAAGGGCCATATCGGCACAGCTGCAATTGTGACTCAAAACAGTCTTTGTGTGAACCGTGGGCTACGGACTGGAAAGGGCTGAGACTGTCACCCCGGTCTTTTTAGCCCCATCTGTCCTCACAGATAACAATCCCCATTAGTAGTATTATCTTCAAATGCGTGTAGAACATCAGCATAAATATAGCTAACACACCATTTCCGTGAATACAAAGGGTGGCAGGACCTGTACGAGGAGGATTATAATCTGTGATATCTTTTCATTTGTAAATGGATTTCCTTTACAGTAGAGCCATTTTTTAAACATTTTTTTATCTGCATATAAGAAGAGGAAAATATCAGAAGTAACCACGCTAAAATGTTAACGTCTATCTCCGGATCGCAGAGTATCGGATGATTTTTTTTTAACCTGTTTTCTTTCGGTTGCTTGTATTTTCTAAATTTCCTAAAAGAAATGTGTATTCCTGAGGTTATTTTGTAAGTTTAAAAAAAAGTTCTTTGATTGTTGCAGAGTTGTTTTCAATAAAAACAAACAAATTTTTATGAGTGTTTTATTTGTCCTTAATCTCAAAGATACCATTTGAGAAAAGGGATTTGCATTTCTAAAGATAGAGCATAACACAATATATTCATGTACCCTTTGGGAAAATAAAGATTCTATAAATAAGTCACAAGAGGCCCTTGGCAGGGGCTCAATATCAGTAAGAGAGACAGTCCTAAACTCTAAAAGAAGAATTGGCCAGGATACCAATTCTACTGAATTTCAGAATCCTGGCATATTTAAGAAACACTCTTTTTTCTTCCTTGACTGTTGGAACAACACTCAGGGTTTGGTTTGTCTTTCTCTCCCAAGATGGAGGCAGGGCTATGCTAGAGCCAGCTCACATCAGTTTAAGACTTGGGATTGTGTGCGGCTCTTCCCCAACTCTGCATTCAGTAACTTCGCATTGATGGCTTGAAATCAGCCTTGGTGGGAAGATTTATACCGTGGAAATTGGCAAATGCTACAAATCAGAGCTTTCCCCTCCTCCCACAGGGAGCTGGCTGTTAAACATGGGAATATCTAACTTCCCCTCCTAATTCAGCGGAGCCATTGTTTGCCCAAGGCTTGAGTAGGGGAGTGAAACTTTTATTTGTACCAAAGCAAAACCACATTGCTGTAAAAACTGCAGAGGTTGGATTCAACCCAAGTTTAGCTCTTGGCTCTACTATTTCAATCAGCGGGGGCCTCTTGCCACCCCTGGGCCCTGGACCATGGGCCTCAGTTCCTTCATCTCTACAATGGGAGGGCTAGACAGTGATGTCTAAGGTCCCTTCCAGACAGTGACTACTTATGATTCTGGAGCTGAAGAGGCAGTGGTTAGAGGTTCAGACTTTGGAGAGAAAATAGCGCTTGGTTTAAATCTTGGCTCAGGTAACTCAGGTGAGTTACCCTAACTTCTCTGTGCCTCCATTTTCTCATCTGTAAAATAATGATTATAATCATAATACCTCCATTACACAGCTGTTGCTAGGTTTGGATGAGATCATTCTCAGCAATCATAGTAGTAGGCACCAATAAATGCTATTATCGTTGAACCTGTTCTTGCTTGTTCCTGACACGAAGATACCTTAAAACTATAGAGAAAACTTGATTTGCTATGATTATCTTGGAGATGTTGCCCAGGCTCCGTTAGATATTTATAACCTATTACAGATTAATCATCACTGGAAATCACGGTAGGGAATCACTTGCAACATAAATATAGATAATAAAAGGGGATGGGTGCCTAACATTCATTGTCCTCTACGCAAGGCTTTTTATACACTCTTTATTTTGTTTAATGCTCAGACTTCCTGTGGGAGCCAGGTGTCCTTCTGTTTGTTTTGGATTTTGTCCTTTTTACAGATGCGGACACCGAAGTTCTGAGATATTAGGTAATTTGCTCGAGGATCTACAGCTAATAATTGGCAGAGCCAGAAATCCTCTTCCAAAGAGAAGAGCCCTCGTATCACCTGAAGGTATTGGAAGACTATATGTTTTTTCAGAAACGCAAACATTGAAAAAATTCTGTTGATTACAAGGTATAGGGGTAGATTAAAATAAAAGGAACTCTGGAACAAAAACGCTATTACAGATGTAAAAAATAAAATCTGTAATAGGTACGAAGTGGAGGAGTAGTGGTGGCTGAATCCAATACTTTTGAAATAAAAAGTAATAAAAAGTTGGAACCTACTAAGGAGCTTCTCCCAAGCTTTCCAGGTGCTTCGGAGGCATGCTACAGTTTGAGAACCACAGTTGTTTGGGTAGGTGGAAAAAATGGGGAAAAAATGAATTCGATTCAGGTGTCTAAAGAAATCGTTACATATAAATATGTTGCCCTGAATGGCTGTAGGTGGTGACGATCTAAGTGGATATTTAAAGTGCTACAGCTTTAAGAAAAATGTAAAATGTAAATCATTCATCTATCTATAAGTAACAACTAAATCTTGAGGAACCGGGAGTTTCATGTCTTTTTGCCACACATCCTAACTCTCCCACAAAGCACCTATAATTGAGTTTTCTGAAAGAGTGGTTACCAAAAAATAAATGATGTTCAAAGGACCTTGGTGCTTAGTTGTTGACTTTGTTTCTGGTTTGGGGGCAGGTGACTGTCAAAATCTACCTCTTTCCTTCTCAAGAGCCAGAATCCAAGGTTTTAGCCAGCAATGTGCAGGGAAAGTTTTGCTTGCACTACAGAGCCTCGGCAAGGACAGTCAATCCCTCAGAAATTGCATCTATTTTGGCACTTAATTCTGTTTTATCCACAGTGAATTCTGCTGGAGCCAAGGTTAGCCTCAGGGGTTCCAGTCGGCTCTCAGGTGCACATCTAAACACACTGTCTTTGTTTCATTGCAGGTTACATGACTGTCTAATGCCAAAAGAACTGTGCCTGATTGACAACTTGCTTTTCATTACTAAAATGAAGTTACGTGAATTTGTGTTCTGGACGGATATAATAGTCACTGTTATCAATGTTAACAGTGGCTATTTCAGCGGGGAGGGGGGTGGTGTGTTTTTTTCTTCTTTATATTCATCTGCATTTTTTAAAATTTAAAAATAAATGACTGCAATGAGTATGATTTAATTTTTAAGATTTAAGTTTTTAAAAAAATTTTAAAGATTTTGTTTATTTATTTGAGACAGAGAGAGAGAGCAGGAGAGCACAAGCAGGGGGAGGAGCAGAGGGAGAGGGAGAAACAGACTCCCGGCTGAGCAGAGAGCCAGATGTGGGGCTTGATCCCAGGACCCTAGGACCATGACCTGAGCCAAAGGCAGATGCTTAATGGACCAAGCCACCCAGGTGCCTTAAAATTTATGTTTTCAATGTAAAAAAGAAGCTGTCTTCTTAAAAAGTCAGTGACTGCACGAGTGTGAGTGTGTGTTGGAAGGGTGGCTAGGAAGACTCTCACAACCACCCCTCGAGCAAACAGAACCTGTGTTTATGATCTACTTTGAAAGCACCTGGCTGCTGTGTGTCAGATCCCAGATGGTAATACTCTTAGAAGACTGTACCAAAACAAGAACAACAAAATAAAGTTATTTCCAACTGGGATAAATAATGATGTTATGTGCAAAGAAAAACCACTGAAGCTGTATTTTTTCAGGCAGCAAAAAACCCAGATCAATTACACACGCACAAGTACACGTGTACACACACACACACACACACACACACACACACAAGATAGTGAAACAAACTATCTATATATTCCCTGCACGTGTCTTGTAATCAGAGATCATTTCTGCCAGAGAGGATACTGGCAGATAAAATGTCCTCTGCAAATTGCCAGGATAATTGCCATGCTATTATAAGACCTCTTCTTCTCCCATCAGCGTGGCAAGGTACATATGCATCTTGGTCAGAACGCTCTGGCCTGCAGTCGGTGCTTTGGAGTAAACACAGGCATTAGGAGTTTTTGTGAGGCTATGAAGTGTGTGTGTGTCTTTGTGCACATGCACACTCATGAACGCATGCTCCTCACTTGGCCGTTGCCTCTCTTTCCCTTTCTCTAGCTCCGCTAGAAAAGAAGGGACACACAGCTGACCCATAAGAAGCAAATGCTGAACGTGTGATTGATGTGAATACAACCCAACATTTTACTCTGGCAGGTGTGACCAGCAGAGCTCTCCCCTCAAAAGTGGGCTTTTGCTTTGCCAGGAAGCAAGGAGTCAATGTGCTTTGTATACCTGGTCCACAGAATCCTTGTAACAAATCTTCGCGGAAGATGTTAATCGCTTAATGGGCAAAACACTGTACCCTGAGAGGAATTAACCACAGACAGGGCTCGCGCGGGGAGTACGTGCTATGTGTCTAGCACCGGGCTACGTGCTTTCTCTGCATTATCGCATTGAGTCCTCACTTCAGCAGAGTTGACAGCACTCTTGTAATATTCAGTGGTGTGCCGGGTAGTCCTCGGAAAGCCACAGCATAAGCCTAGGACACATCTTTGGAGCACCAGCTTCAACTTAGAACATTATTTTAAGTACTCAAAAAACACAATTATATTACGGAGGCGGCTACAAATGGGTCTTGATTTTTAAGATAAAGCAGGAGAGTCACATTTCCAAGGTCCCTATGGCTCTGTGCTTACGTCCTTTATCACCGGCCTTACCTTATTCTATACTGCTTCCAAACAAGGCAAGTCTCATCTTATGAGAATTTCTAGAACTTGGGGTTCCTTGTGAGAATGTTTTAATTAAGGGGATACATATGGATTTTCTTTACTCTTACCCATCCCCTCCCTCTGGAATCTCATTACATAGCTCTTTGGCGTCACCCCTGGTTGAAGAGGTGACGGTAAAGGCATCGAGTTTTCTGGCAGTGTGGCTGAGCTACACAGGGTAATGGGGGCAAGAAATGAGAAAGGCCAGACAAGGCCACAGTACTCAGTGTTTCTAGGTCCCAATGCTCTTCCCCCTGAGGCCTGAATTCTCCTCCTCCGTGCAGTGACAAGCCAGGGCTCCTCAGCAAGTCCTTCCCAGTTGTAGTCAAGGGAACCTACTTCTGTTTGCCTGCTTATCACTTCCCAAACAATCTCCAAGTTCATCTTCTCTTTTTTATCATGGGAGACGATGAGAAAATAGGCCTCTGTTTTCCCTCTTGGCCAGCCTTGCTGGACAGCCACTATTTCTGCCTCTATGGCTTTGGGATATATGTGAATCAGCCTACAGTTCAAGTATGATTCCATGAGAGTATTCGAATACCTGTATGGAGGCTTTGTGTTAAGCCTCAGGAGGATGAAAAGAAGATTAGGAGAAAAGGCTAGAAGAATGCACAACACCGAAAGATCACTTCCCACTGAGGTGGCATTTAAATGAGCTTTAAAGGATTGGAAGAATTTCATTAGCTAGAGATTATAGGGTGAGGGAGAGGCATTCCAGAGGGAAGGAACAGCATAAGCAAACATTTGGTGGGGGAAGGGGTGGTGGGAAAGATTGAACCCGAAGAAGCACAGGGCATATCCAGGAAATGCGAGATAAGTACTCCAGGATGTCTGAGATTACAGTATATTATGGAAGTGGTGGGCAAGTAAGCTGGAAAGCGAGATCTCTAAAGGGTTTTAGTGTCAGACACAAGAGTTTGGCTTTATTCAACTAGCAGGGTAGGGCCATTAAATGTTTGGATAGAAAGTAATGCTATCGGAGAAATGATTTAGAAAGATTATACCAGGGAGTTGGAAAAGGGGAGTACACCTTGCAGATGACACAAAATAAGGTGCTATGCCAGATGCAAAAGGAGTGTTAAGATATTCTGTTTCCTCAAGAAGCATATACTCAAAAAAAAAAGAAAGCATATACTCAGATAAACTAAAACCAGCAAACACCATGAAATGACCCTACACTGCTTAGCACAGTACTACAAGTGTTTTATTATAGGACACTGACTGGAACAACTTTTGAACACACATTTTTTTCCCCACAAATGTTATTTTCTGTGGCAACAACTCTCACAGGCACATTGTGGCCCTGAATTTTGAACCCTGTGACCTAGAACCCTTCCTTCTTTCCTCCTGTTCATCCTTCCTCATCACCAAAACGGAAAAAAAAAAAAGGCTTTCCAACAACACCCTTTTTTCGTAGGACGGTCTTTAGATTCTTTCCTCACTTCATTTAACACGCTAGGCCTTTATAGGGTAGCAAGGCCTCAAAGCTGCCATACCACCCCCTCCCCACTCCCAAATCACCTGTGCTAATCTGCTGAACAGACTTCTGAGATTACAAGCAAATATCATTTAGGAAGAAAAACATGCCATCTCTATGGCAACCTGAAAGTCTGAGAGGGAGCCCACCTTGAAATCACCAAACAATGGGCTCTTTGAGAAGTCTCTCGGGCCTGGGTTAGACAATCTTTTATTAAGAGGTTGGCTGTTGTTAGTGTATCCACTTCTTAAGCCACAACTATAAGCCCTAACTCTTGAATTTCCTATGCAAGTGGTCTCTTTTCTTCTCATGCCTCCTTGACATGCAAAGTTTTGATGCGGAAGAAAAAGTGAACATTCATCAGTAAAGTGGTCAATTATTGAGCTCCTGCTGTGTGCAAATCTCATGCTAAATACTCTAGGGATACTATCATAAAAATGGCGAGGTAGTACCCTTTGAGTTGTCAAGATCTATCCAGGGAGACCCATGGGAACAGAACAGGGAGCGACCAACATCATTAGGTACCCATTTTGCAGTGATCACTGTAGGAGACCCAAGCATTGCTAGAGATCATATGCTTGGATTTTCGATGCCAGTGCTAATATTCTCTGTCCTAGCCCCCACCTGAACCATCAAAAATGTGCAAGACATTTCAATGTTTTAGGGTCGAAAGTATATCTTCCAACTGTTTCTTACACCTTCAAACATATAAAGGTTCTTTGATAAAAGAGGTGCCCCAGTTTTTGGTTCAGAAAATAGAATCACTGTGTTTGTTTATTCATTCAACACATATTAATTAAACACTGCCATGTCTATGCACTACTACATGGATATACTGGTGAACAGGGCAGACAAGGTCCCTGGCCTCATGGAGCTTATGTTCTGGCAAGGGTACTCAGACAATACATAAATAAAGATATCAGATAATTTCAGAGACTAGGTACAAACAATGAAGGAAACCACAGGCTGCTGTGATAGAGCATGGTGGGGAGGGATCTACTTTAGGTGGCCAGGGAAGGACATCCTTTTTTAAAAAAAAAGGATTTTAGGGGCACCTGGGTGGCTTGGTCGTTAAGCGTCTGCCTTTGGCTCAGGGCATTATCCCAGGGTCCTGGGATCAAGCCCCACATCGGGCTCCCTGCTCCACTGGGACCCTGCTTCTTCCTCTCCCACTCCCCCTGGTTGTGTTCCCTCTCTTGCTAGCTGTCTCTCTCTCTCTGTCAAATAAATAAATAAATAAATAAATAAATAAATAAATAAATATTTGTCTTTTTAAAAAAGATTTATTTATTTATTTAGGAGGGGGGAGAGAAGCAGACTTCCCGCTGAGCTGGGAGCCCAGTGCGGGGCTCGATCCTGGGACCCCGGGATCATGACCTGAGCTGAAGGCAGATGCTTAACCAACTGAGCCACCCAGGTGTCCCATGGGGAGGACATCCTGACGAGATGACATTGGAGTGGACATCAGCATGATGGTAAAGAGTTATCCATGCATATCTCTTACTGAAAAAAGTTAGAAGGAACAGCAAAAACAGAGTTTCAATGGCAAATAACAATATTAACCATGTGACAGGCACTGTTCTAATGCTTTGCATGTCGAAATCATTTCATTCTCGCTGCAACCACAAGAAGTACATACTATTAATAACCCCAGTTTTCAGAGGAAGAAACTGAGACAAAGAAAGGTTGCAAGACTAAGCTAAAGTTAATAGCTAGTGAATGGCAGGTCTAGGACTGAAATCCTGCTGCACAATCTTGCTGCAAAGTCCGTATCTCAACCATAGAGTGGGGAGGTGTTCAAGCAATACCAGAATGTATCCTTAAGGGTTTTTAATTTGCATAATGCAAACTGAAAAGTCTTACAAAGCAAGCTAGGTGGTTATGGAGCTAACTCGGTAACGGGGCGCCAAGGAAGCAGGTAGATGGGAGCAGTGACAGAACGCATTCCACACTGAATCAGATTTGAAACACGGAATTTTGATCTATGAAATTGTGCCTGAGCACCCAGACTTAAATTTTTCTAAAATGTTCAGAAGCATCAGAAAAAAAAGGGCAGGAAATACCAGAGTGTAGGAATATTAACCCTCTTCATAAACAACAACCATAAATCCAAGTTTCCATCACCTACCTAAAGAACGCTCCAAGAAAAACAGCCTGATTAAATGAGATAAGTGTGAAGAAGCTGGCAACATGTCATCAATACAGACAGTTGGTTCATGGGTGTAATCATCATTCTTCACTTCCCTGGAATTTTTCATCTGTGACACTTGATCTATTAAAATAATAAGAGCAGAAGTAACACTGTTGATCGGAAAAGAAATGAAAAATGCCTGCAAACATTGAGTCATTGTCCTCATGTTATAACAACAAAGTACAGTCTTTTCAATTCGCTTTAAGGAGAAAAAAAGAAGAAGGATTTTGAACTCTGAATACTTTTTGTCCATACCACTCATTCTAGACTGCCCTTTATTCCTTTTTAGCTGTCGCATGGTTTTTAGTATTATCTTCTTGAAATACATACATATATACAAACAGACAAGAAGAGATACTTCATCCAGTGAATGATGGGCAGAGAGCTCACAAATACATAGGACTGGGACAATAGCAAAAAGAATGTTAGAACTCGGAGACATTGGGGCGCCTGGGTGGCTCAGTTGGTTAAGCGTCTGCCTTGGGCTCAGGTCATGATCCCGGGGTCCTGGGATCAAGCCCCACATTGGGCTCCTCGTTTAGTGGGCAGTCTGCTTCTACTTCTGCCTTTGCTCCTCCTCTCTGGTCATGCTTTCTCTCTGGCTTGATCTTTCTCTCAAATAAATAAATAAAATCTTTAAAAAAAAGAACTAGAAGACATATGACAGAGTTTTATCATGATACACATTGGAAATGGGACAAGATCCAAAAACCTGCAACGGATAGGTGAGGCCTCCTCCTCTTGTTGCTTCATAGTCAACAGCCCAGAGCTGGGTGACTTCTCAGTAGAGACATTAGAAAATCACTTGACTCCATAGCAACTTTGGCCCTCAAATGTCATTCCAACCTAGAACTTGGTAAAAATTCCACTTGTACCCCTTGCCTCAGTTTTCCTACTCAATAACCATGAGATAGGACAATGGCAACCCACAGATGGTCTCTTATGCAAAGCTGCTTCTGCAGTTTCTTGGTTTCTCATTACAGGATGAAGTCTAACTTCCGTGACATACAAAGCCCTCTATGTCTGTTTCTACTACCTTCTCTTGTCACGTCCACCAACCTCCTAAAAATTGCCCTCTTCCATCCCATTCCTTTTGCATACACTGTTACTTGTCCCTGCAATGTGCTCCTTCTTCCTCTCCTTGCTTCTCCCTCTCCACCTTCTCCTGGTAACTCCAACTTGCCAACTCCTCTTTGGGAACTTTTCAGAGAGTCACTCTAGGAGTGAAGTATAAATGGTCCAGAACAGGGTTAGCTAGGCACTGGGAAGGTCCTTAGTTAGAAAGCTATCTTATATACTTTTAATCTTCATAACACATCAATCTGTTAAGATCAGTTGTAGGCTATATCCAAATAATTTGTTACAAAGAATTGTTAGAGTCCCAAAGTTTGCAAATGATTGAAAACATATTCAAGGTTATTCCCATATAATATCACTAGTACTCAGGTTCCCCAAGAAGTCTTGCCAGACACCTCCCACACAATTTAGGGTGCCCTAGACTCCCAGAGCACCCCTATACATAGCACTTTGCACTCTGCATTAAAACGATCACTTTTCTTGTCTGTCTCCGTTACTAGATTATGAATTCCTCAGGAGCAAATCAATCAATTATTCATTTCTGTATTTCCAGTGTCAGGCACAGCACATGGTATAGAGTAGGCATTTGCTGAATGGGAGCATAAGCATTGATAGGTAAAGTAACTAAGAAAATGGAAAAATTCCTTTGAGGACCAATATGGCTCCACCTTATTTTACCCGACACATCTAAGCAGACCTAAGTTCGATGGCTGATCACTCTCAAGAAATTGTCTCGTCTTCTCATTTCCACTGGTTATCACAGAACTTAATCAATACTCTCTCTCATGTGGGAGCTGCAGACATAATAGAGCAGAAGGCTTGCCTCGGTAACCCTTTCTTTTGAATTCTATGACCTGGCAACACAGCATAAGGTAAGATATGGGTGGAATAAAGTAGCTGAAATGGAAAGTTGAGACTCCATATCCTTTCCAGAGGATGGTGTTTCTAGATCAGGCACGTGGAGAGGGCATAAGTTGGAAAGAGTTTCAGAATCCTAGGGATTGGATCCACACTAGAGATATATAGTTTGGCATGGTTTAAGACAGAGCAGAACCCCAAACCATTCTAGAAGCAGATTTATCCACTGCAATCAAAATATATTGTTATCTACAAGTTCTTGCTCATCAGGGATTCCCTCCCTTTCCTATATCATCAGCCTCTCATTCTTTACTGGCTCTTTCCCCACCTCCTACAAAATGT
Organism: Ursus maritimus; assembly: GCF_017311325.1. NCBI lineage: Eukaryota > Metazoa > Chordata > Mammalia > Carnivora > Ursidae > Ursus > Ursus maritimus. Next base: position 39,783,583 of record NW_024423319.1, on the reverse strand, counting down.
GCACATCTCCTGCATCATTTCATTTGATTCTCAAACCAACCCCACGTGGGAGGCAATATCACTATCATCATTTTAGAAATGAGAAAATTGAGGGTCAGAGAATGAAGTAAATTACCCAAGGCTACACAGTTAGTAAGTGACCAGATCCGGGTCTCTAATCCAGAGCTGTCTGATACCAAAGTCCTTGTTTTTAACCACTCTGCAAATGTTTGCCTTTGTATCTAACTCAGAAAAGTTGCAATCACAGATTTGTTCCTATTTTCCTGTCTTCCAAGGTAATGGAGGACAACTGCCTGCACTATCCGTGTAATACTCTACCTTGTACCAGGAGACTCACGATCATGTCTATCTCTGAGCATTTCTTCTTAAAATTAAACACAGATGGTTTAGCCTTTAGACTCTGTTTATCAGATCGTTAATTAAATCAATCAGCCAAACCTGGAAAAATTTATTAAGTGCCTCCTAGGTGCCCACTGCTCTGTTTCAGAACTTGATACAAGCTCTTGGCTCAGAGCAGGAGAAATGTATAAATATGGAATGCAAGACAGTGGGGAGCAGGTAGGAGTGAGCAAATGTACGATATTTATTTTAAATGTTCACACATTCAGGAAAGTTAAAGGACAGAGGCTGTCATCATTTGCCTTTGGGAGGTAGAGGTTTCAGGAAAATACCACCTGCATAACATATTTGTAGTTATGGAAATAAAAAAAGCCCCATATACATGTCTTACTTGTATAGAGTCAACAGATGAAATCCAGAATTGCTGTATTCAGAGCAGCTGCTAGAAGACTGGACACAGCTGGACAAAAGTCATTAACTGAAGTATTTCTAAGCACACCAACAGCTGTGTCGATCATATTTGGAGACAACCAGATGTTTTAGTCAGTGTCATGGCTCTAGCGAATGCCCTTACCCAACTGCTAAATAATCCCAAACTCCAGAGATCTATCATTTTCTTTCATTTCAATTGTTAGGGTCCCCACATCCTTTCGTTCATGCCAATCTCCAACTGCAACTCTCACTTTTCTATTCTGTTCAACTATGACTCTCCTCAACATGAAGTTATTAACTTACTAATCTAGTATCTACTATGCACATGGTGCTGTTGGGAACACAAGGACATATCATAAAAGGCAGCAGTGGGCTCCATCTCTCAGGAGCTTACAAACCACTAATACTTAGGAGACAAGAAGTACATATGAGATTACTAGAATTTGCTGCCTGAAACTGATGTGCTGGATGAGAATGCAGACAGGCATGTAGGATTTCAGAAGAGGGGGCAGAGACATGGATATTTTGGGGTAAGAATAGTCAGGATAGTTTCATGAAGGAGTTGTCACCTGAATTCTTGAAGGAACACCAGGTCGTGATTTAAGAAATGGGGGAGGGCTTTATAAGCAATGAGGTTTGAGAATGAGTCGTTGGAGAGAGAAGGAATGAATGTGTCTGGAAAACTAGTCTGAGGCCAGATCAGGGAGGTTTTGTGTTCCCAGCAAACAGTCTGACTGTCATCCTATAGGAACCCCAAAGCCAGAGCTATCATGATGATAGTATACAGGATACTGCAAACATTGATTTACCATTTTTAATTTTGTAGAAACCAGTCCCCATGACCTCTCCGTGTGATATTTAAGTATTTTTCTGCTGTTACTTTTAATTCTGTTTTCAGGGATCTTTTTTGCCCTCTGGTTGATTAAAATAATATATGTATGATATGAACCCCCTGGCTTCAATGCCTTTCTCTGGCCCTTAGCACTCACAACCTGAAAAGTTGCTAAAGCCTATCCCCCTGCACTCAGCTTAATTAACTGCACAAATAGATTGTTTCTCTAACATAAAAATTAAGTGGAGAGAGAAATAAAAGGAGAGGAAAGGAAGCTATGAGAAGCAGAAGCCAGAAGACAAATTTATCTCACTCAAGAAGCCATACTGGTTATCATAACAATAACAAATATTTATAGAGGGCTTTCATATTGAAGAATCCCAGAGCCCCAGAGCAATGAACACTTGCGGTAAATAGATTAAAGGAGCTACTCAGCCATCCAAGAGAGGAAGCCCTCTCTCCCAGGCTCAGGGCACTAAGTCATTCCTGGGACAGCATTCAATTTTAGCCAAGGGATTTTAAAGGAAGCTGTGTGGAACTTCTAAGTCATAAAACCTGGACAGCATGCATAAAGAACATCCCAGAATCTTTTCACGGGAGAGAGCCTGGGAGCAACAGGCATGTCCAGAGTCATCTTAAGTCTCATGCATTAAGATCACGGCAGCTTCAGAGGCTAGGGAAGCCTCACTGATTTGAGATAAAAGTCTAAAATGCCATCAGATATGGTTTTATATCTTGAAACCATAGATTTACCTTACTGACATAGAATTCCAAATAAATTGATTCAATAAATATTTAGTGAATCCCTTTCCCTACGACAGTCTTCCAAATCTTTTAAAGACATCTAACCTGTCCCAGAAGTCTCCTCTTCTCCAGTCGCAACAGCTCCAGTTCCTTTGCCTGCACCTTTATGTCCCAAGTCAGTTGCCTTACTTATGTGTTCAACCTCACAGCCCAAAACTGCCCTCAAACTTTGCAGAAGAATGCAGGGCCATCAAGTCTCTTGGTCTAGAGACTATTCTATGTTTATTCCTACTTATGCAACGTGATATTACGGTAGCTCAAAACAAGGGTGAATCCCCTCAAACTCAGTGCAGCTGAAGAGAACTACTGTAGCACAGGAGAGCACAGTGGCTGGAGGTGATGCGGGTCTACCAGAGGAACGTAAACACAGAATGAGATTATTACTTAGTAGGCATATGGTAGAGGGTGTTTGGCGGGCTAAGGCAATATTTCCCCCATTCCCTTTGAGACTTGAAAGTGTGATTCCATGAATCAACTGACATCTTGCAATCTCTCATAAATCTCTGCACCTGGGATGATCCGAGCCCCTTGAGAGGGGCCTCAACAGCCAAGTCAATAAAGCAAGTTCCTGCAAGGAAACTAGTGGCCAGTTGGTAGTGTAACACCACGGTTGCCCCGGTGGTTCTATCCAGGAAGGTCTTTCCCAAATAGGGAAGAAGGTGATAAAAATAGAAAGTAGCAGGGGCCTACTTTCAGCCCCCAAGCACAGGCATAACTTGCGGCAGGATCACATGGCTAGTAAGTTGGAGAGCAGGGCTTGGAAGCTGGGTGTACAGACTCCAAACCACCAGGCTTTCTTTTCACAGCTGTGAGCTTATCTCAACACCAAGCTCATGTACTCGCACCTTCACTTTCCAGGCACCTGCCTGCCCGCTACCGGTAAAGGAGGCCTTAAAGTGTTCTTCAGTCATATCAGACATTCTGTCTGGGTTTCAGTGACACAATAACCCACATTTTATTCAGATCAATTTGTTCCGAGCCTTTGAAGCTGTGCT
>NW_024423319.1:39635423-39780169 GCF_017311325.1 Ursus maritimus | reverse complement strand
TTCCGATGGGGAGGTCTCTTCAGTCAGGTACATTTTCTTCCCCTCGCCATGGCCTCTTGACAATCCTAATCAGAATGGCAAAATCCAGAGCAAATTAAGGGATGTTTTGCCTGTACCCCTGAAGAGACTCTTTTTCTCTCCTTCCACAATCTATTCAAGGAAGTTTTATTGAGCACTTGCTACATATCTGAAAATCACTAAGAAATCCCATTGTATAATGAAAGAGGGAAAAAAAAAAACCCTGAAGTTCCTTAGTGTGATCCATGTTATGTAGGACCTTTTGTATTGTGACTTCCAGCCTAATTTTGAGCCTTGTGTCCAGCCATCCAGACTTCTCTGCCCCCTACCCCAGCACACACACATTTTCCACGTGATGTAGCCACAACTGACTACTTGCTATTCCCTAAACATACCATGTATTGTGTGTGTGTGTGTGTGTGCGTGTGCGCACGTGTGTGGCACATGTGCACCCACTCATGCTGTGCCTTGTGTGGGAGACTCCTGTGTCCCTGGGGCTCAAACTCAACTTCCGAATTTAAGCCTAATTTCTCTAGCCTTTCCTACCTCCTCCATTCCCAAATTACTCCCTCAACCGCATTCTTTGGGCAACACTTACTTGTTAGAGCATTAACATAAGTCTGTTAACGTTCTTTGCTTATGTATATATCTTTCCACTAGGCTCAAAAGCAGAGGCTTTGTCTTGGCTATCCTATCCCTTCCTTTACTAGACCTTGAGCTCCTTCAGAGTAGGTGTAAGTAGCATCTTATTTTTGTACCCACAGTGGCTTATTTGAAGCAAACACACAATAAACCTCTATGGAATGGAGAGCAGGCAAAGCAAATGATTTTTAAATATAAAATCATGAAATATATAGCTGTCCCCCAAGTACTCACGGTGTCAAAGTTGAATAGTTTAACTGGAAAGCAATTCAGTAACAAGACAGACAAGACCAAGTGCTCTAGAGGTTCAGAGAAGGGAGAAGGGAGTGAAAGCTGGGGTGGTGTGGGATAGCACTTCTCCAGCTCTGAAGCACAGTGGGGAATTTGTAAGAATGCAAAAGCTGATTCAGCAGGTCTGGCAGAGGCCTGAAAATCTGCATGTCTCCCAGGCTCCTGGGTGATGCCCATCTGGCAGGTGCGAGCACCGTACTTGGAGAAGTAGTGAGGACGTAGAGAGCTTTCTTGGAGGAGGCACTTCTTAAGCTAGGTGCATCTCCTATGGTTAAAAAAAAAGGAGGGGAAGCAAGAAGAACAGCAAAAATAAGGTAACAGAAGTAAGAAAGAGAATGCTTTATTTGCAGGAGAATAAATGGAACCATATAAACCAAGCAGAGAGGTCTTATAAGGGCATAATTGTGATGAGGCTGGAGAGATTAGGTAGGGCCAGATTCTTAGCCACACCAAAGACTCTTCTGAGAGCTTTGGACTTTTCATTGAAAGTTCTTTTTATTTTAGAGGTGGGGGAGGGGCAGGAGGAGGGAGAAAGAGAATCTTAAGCAGGCTGCGTGCCCAGTGCAGAGCCCGATCAAGACCTGATTCGACATCAAGAGTCAGGTGCTTAACCGACTGAGCCACCCAGGCGCTCCTCATTGTAAATTCTTACCCAAGAACTTGATGCATCATCTTCACACTGTATATTGTTGTAAAAACGTTCAGTTTATAAAACACATTTTCCTAAGGATTATTGTCATCTGGTCCTCACAACATCCTCACCCAACAGTGTTAGGTCAGGTGTCTTATTGTCATTCCCACTTTACAGGATGAAGAAACTGAGGCTCACAGAGGTGAATTTACTTTCCCACGGTTACCCGAACTTGGGATTAGAGACAGTATCCACACCAAGTTTTTAGGACTCCCAGTCTGAAGTAATTTTTCATCATATCTTGCTGCAGATTGCCACTTTAAACCAGAGGGTCCTAAAAGGGGCACTTGTGAAATTATCTTCACATTATTCCAATCTTCTCTTTAACTGCAGCTCATTATCTGGCAAAGGGAAATCTGCCTTCAGAATTATAATTCTCTGACCCAAAAGGCTATTAATTTCCTTCTATTTAGTCATTGAAGGATTTCTCTCTATTCTTATTGTATGTTAAAGAAGAATGAAAAATATGGGGAGGCACCTGCTACTCTATATTGTTTGAGAAATTTAAAAGAAACCACTCTGGGTCTCTTAATAAGGTCAGGATCTCCTCCCAGAGGCCTTGCTATTGTGGTTTCGCTCGCCACGCATCTTTTGTTTGTTTTTCCCAGCCTTGAGATGTGATCACTCTGTTGTTACCTGTTATGATCCTATGGGAATCTACTGTTTCCCAAATTTCCCTTCTTTAGAGATTCTGTTTTAGAGATTTGAAGGGCAAACGGACTAATAGTGTGACATCACTGTCATACTTTCTGATGCTTTCTTTTCACTTGCAGAGAATCGAGTTTTGTCACATTGGAATTAAGCGGGTCCAAATTCCAGCTGAATTAGGAAACGCTTTTTCTAGAAAGGAGAAAAGAGAAGACGAACTCAATGGAAAGATCTACGAACCTGTATTATCAAACAGGTGAGAGACACCTAGCAGGTTCTCAACCAGTATTTCAAATTCAGTGAATTTCTAACATGTCTGTTGAATGTTCAGACTATCAAATTGAAGTTATTTGTGTTTGTCTTCTAATTATTAATGCAAAAAGAAAAAAAAAACCCTTACTGGCTGTATGACTTTGGGCTAGTCCCTTAACCCCTCTGAGTTTCAAAGATATCATTATCTCAAAAGGGGATGAGGAATTGTACCTCTCGTAGGATTGCCGTGAGGATTAAATGGTATAACATACACAAGGCACTTTGCGTACTATCTGGCAACCAGAGTAGGTGCTCAGGAAATGGTGGCTGGTGCTCTCCCACTCACTCATGCTTTCTCTGAAAAGAACATGGAAGGAAACTTAGACACAAAGAGCATATCCCACTGTCTTTAAAGGTATTGGAAACTGGAGAACAGAGGTGTTATCTGATAAAGTGTAATTATACAGTTGACCACCGAACAATGTGGGGGGTTAAGGGTGCCAACCCCTCTGTAGTCGAAAATCTGCATATAATTTTTGACTCCCTCAAAACTTAACTATTCACAGCCCACTATTAACAGGAAGCCTTACTGATAACATGAAGAGTCAACACATACTTTGTACGTTATATGTACTGTATACTGTGTTCCTACAGTAAAGTAAGCTAGAGAAAAGAAAATGTTATTATGAAATCATAAGGAAGAGAAAATACATTTACAGTACTGTACTGTAAAAAATTCACATATAAGTGGATCCATGCAGTTCGACCCCATATTTTTCAAGGTTCAACTGGATACAGCCAAAGCAGCTCATTTGGATCAGTTATTCTCACTTTCTGGACTGAGACTCACAGCAAGAAATGCATTTTATATAGTTTCACAAAACAATTATTTCCAGTAATGCAACTGGAAATTTTTATTCTATTCTATTCTACTCCTGTCTTGTTTGTTCCATTCTTTTGTATTGGGAAGCAAATGCTGGTCAGGATCCATACAATTGATTTAAAAAGAAAATAAGAATGGGTTTCATTCAACCTGTGGTTGGAAAAATACTGCTTTAGATGCCCCAAAACTCCATTTCTATCAACCAAGAAAAGAAACAGTTCTCACTAGTACTATCTAGATTATTGGTCCTACGCACCCTTCAAATTTTAGCCGAAATGTTTCCTCTGAAAACATTTTCTGATCTCTCCAGTCTAGTTATTTGCTGTATCTCCAGTCTTTGTTATATGCTGCTGTATGATCATGTTCCTTTTCTTCAACAGTTATTATAGTTAATAACTATCTATTTATTTGTGATTTTTGGATTCAGATATATCTCCCCCAATAGAATGTAAAGTCCATGAGTACATCTGTCCATCATTAGTATATTTCAGAATCTAGCCCAGCCCAGCACCAGGCACATAGTAAGAACTTCATAAATATATGCTGAATGAATGAATGTACAAACTAATAAATGAATGAATAAAGGTGTTCATAAACCCATAGGTAAACCTGGTTAGCCATCAACATACTATGAAATAATTAGATGACTGCCTTCCAAAGTGAAAGGTGTGATGAGGTTCTATAAAAAACTATCACCCTCAGTAGACTGTAAGCTCCACGAGTGTCAGGATCATGTCTGGTTTCATTCCCCATTGCACCCCGGAATCAGCATGGTCCAGAGGAAGCAGCAAATGGTTTAAAAAGTTTTGCTGCATTAATAATAAATGTATAGATGGAACCTCTGAAACATTTCCGAATTTCATAAAGGTTTCCAAGGGGAGCCTAATTATTACAGATGGTCTCATGTATCCAGCCTTTAGCAGTACAGATAATCACAGAACGTCAAAGGTGGAAAAGACCTTAGATGTTAATCAGCGGTAAGCAGGCTTTTTCTGCAAAGGGTCAAATAGCAAATGCTTTTGGCTTTGTACGCCCTATAGTCTCTGTCATAACTACTCAACTCTGTTGTCGAAGTGTAAAACCGATCATAGACAATACCTACACAAGTAGGTATAGCTGTGGTCCAGTAACATTTTATTTACGAAAATGGGTGGCAGACTGGATTTGGCTGCAGTTTGCTGACCTTACCTAACTAATCCAACCTTAACTCAACTCCCATATATTTTATCAGTGAGAACAGAGGATTATTTCCCTAGAGGGGAAATGGCATGTGTAAGGTAACACTGCCAATAAATGACCAAGTGGGGACTTTCAACCTTCAATTCCCATAACATCATGGCAGCCATCTTTTATATCCGCCTGCTTTAGTCCTGGTGTTGGTACTACACTGCCTTGTTTATTGACACTAAGGGACTTTACCTTAGATTTGATTTGTGTTGGTAGTTTTTCACTTTTACTTGTTATTCTGTCATCGGTGTAGTCTAAAAGCCTTGGGAGTAATCAGCTTCACAGAGAGATTAGACAAATCCTTCAATTTTGCTCAGGTTCCTAGAGTTCTGCCTCCTTACATATTCAGAGAGAGTATATCCCAGGTTCTTTTTGGCAAGATGTTCTGACTTCTATGGTACCGAGGGCTGGATGGGGTGGGGGGAGGAATAGGAAGTGAGAGCTCTGTCATATCATGCCCTACCTTACCCAGCTCTCTCACAAATCATCCTGTAGCAGGCGTTCACTGAGTTCCAACTGTAAGCATGCAGCACTAAGCTAGATGTAGGAGGGAAGGAATGATAAGGATGGGAATATTAATAGCAGCTAACTTATATATGTTCTGACTATACAGCGAGCACATTATATACAACTTCCATAAAACCTCATCACAGCACTTTAAGAAAGACTCATGGGCACCTGGGTGGCTCAGTTGGTTAACTGTCCAACTCTTTTTTTTTTAAAGGGAGAGAGAGAATCTCAAGCAGACTCCATGCTGAGCACGGAGCTGGACATGAGGTTCGATCTCACAACCCTGAGATCATGACCTGAGCCGAAACCAAGGGTCAGAGTTGTAACCAATTACAGCTTAGGTCATGAACTCAGGGTCGTGGGATCTGGTTCCTGGCTGGGCATTGAGCCTGCTTAAGATTCTTTCTCTCCCTCTGCCCCTCCCCCCAGCTCACATGCACACATTCTAACTCTCTTTCTCTCTCTCTCTCTCTAAAAAAAAAAAGAATCAGATAGACCAAATTCCTTGAATTGGAACCCAATTTGGTCCATGTTGCAACCCTGGGCTGTTTTTACCACTACTTCCATTCTCAAGGCCACAGATTCCTGAACACTATTCTAAGGATTGGAGGTAAAAAGCTGAAAGCCCTTAGCCCAGTGTCTAGCACCTAGACACTGTATTACTGCAATGAATTATGCATTCATCTGTTTTTGTTACTCCCCACTTTCCAACATATGCTCATGCACAGACACACACTCTGACCATACCGAACCTCTCAACACTTCCAGGACAAGCAATGCCCTCCCACACCACTTTGCCTTTACATGTGCTGCCTATTCTTTCTGGAATACTTCCCACCACATGTCCTCTGCTCTACTTAAGCCTCGGCTCAAATGTCACCTCTTTTATGACACTTCCCTGATGCCTCTGGAGACGCTGAATCCAGACACTGAAACAGTCACACAGTTTCCCCTCCGTGCTTCCCCTGCCCAGCACTTTGTTCAAATCTCTATTATTGGACCTAGTAAAGCATCTGTTCGCTGGTTTATCACTATGAACTCTACTGAGACAGGGACTGTCTTATTGGTTTCCTTTGTAAAATAACATCTATTGTGTGTTTTTAATACAGCAAAGTATAAAAAGGGAAAAAGAGGACCACAATTCATCTCCCAGAAACCTCATTTAGTCTTTAAGAAAATAAAGCAATATATGAACATGGTAAGAAAATTCAAACTGTACAAAAAGGTACAAAATGAAAAGTAAGAGTCTCTCACTAGCCAATACTCACCCAAGAAGAAATTTTTGATAACAGTTGTTTACATGTCTTACCAGAAAAACATTTGTATTTTTCAGAGCATATATATACCAGATCTTATTGAAATAGGTTTTTTCCACAAGAGATTTTTCTCAACACAATATTATGTACTTAATTATACTTAATTTTTGTACTTAATTATATGCCTCAGACATTTTTTCAAGTTATCACAGATAGATCAATTTCATTCTTTTATGCAGCTTCATAGGGTATTATTTGGGATGAATGTAAGTTACTTAACCAATCTCCTATCCATGGGCATTTCTGCTTTTCTCGATATTACTATTACAAGTGACACTGCAATTAAAATCCATATAGTAACTTTTTGTGAATATGGGAAAGTACCATATTGAATAAAAAATGCACCCCAATTTCAGAGATATTAAAATGTGCATAAAATACGGATCTATAAAATAAATATGCATTTTGGAGGGATGCCTGGGTGGCCCAGTTGGTTAAGCATCTGCCTTTGGCTCAGGTCATGATCCCAGGGTCCTGGGATTGAGCCCCACGTTGGGCTCTCTGCTCAGCAGGAGCCTGCTTCTCCCTCTTCCTTCCACTTTCCCTGCCTGTACTTTCTCTCTCTGTCAAATAATTAAAATCTTTTTAAAAAACCTTTAAAAAATAAATTAAATAAATGTGCATTTTGGAATCGACAAAGCATGGTATATTTGTGCAATAGTCTGAGTGGAACTGAAGGGTCAAAGAGTATGCGAATTTAAATGTTTTTTAAAGATTTATTTGTTTATTTGAGAGAGAGAGAGAGAACACACAAGTGGGGGGGGCAGAGGGAGAGGGAGTGAGAATCTCCAGCAGACTCCACTGAGCATGGACCCCAACGCAGGGCTCAATCTCAGGACCCTGAGATCATGACTTGAGCTGAAACCAAGAGTCGGATGCTTAACTGACTGTGCCACCCAGGCACCCCATGAATTTAAATTTTTGACATGTGTTGCCAAATTGCCCCACAAAAAGGCCACATCAATTTCCACTCCCACCAGCAAGGTATGACAGAGACTGCTTTCCCTCACTCTTAACAGTTGGCAATAGCCAACATTTTAATCGCCAAAGAAAGAGATTGTACCTAACTTACATTCATGAAGTACAGTTTGAAAACCATTGCACTAAATACCCTCTCAAACTTTCAACCTTAGATACTCTGATATCCTGTGAAATTTCAACAATTGGCCCCACCAATTCAGAAGTTTTCAAGTGAAAGTCCATTCAAAGAGAAAGTTTTCCATTCAGAGCAGCATGTCTGAGCCAAAGCATAGCAAGACAGAGTAGTTAGGCCAGATGCAGGATTAGAGATTCTATACAAGAAATACACTCCTTCGTTCTGCAGGAGCAGCTGAAATCACTCAGATTTGAAGTAAGAGTTCAGCTTTCTCTGAGCTTCTCCTGACCTTGCTTGGCTGATTGCCTTCTTAGGTTTCTGGACCATTGTTTCAGCCAGCCCCCAAATCTGTACCGAATCACACATCTTCTGGGAAATGATCTCTCTTCTCTAGGGAAATGTCTCATCTTATCAATTTTTTTTTTTGAGAGAGAGAGAGCGAGAGAAGGAGGAGGGGGGCACTCACTCATGCCAGCGGGGGTAGGGCAGAGGGAGAAGGAGAGAGAGAATCTTAAGCAGTCTCCACACCCAGCATGGAGCCCCCAACAGAGGGCTCGATCTCAGGACCCTGAGATCATGACCTGAGCTGAAATCAAGAGTTGGACGCTCAACTGCCTGAGCCCCCTAGGCACCCCTCATCTTATCAATTGATCTTGACATCTCAATAACAAAAACCTGCACTTGAGGGCGATGTACGTTTAGGTGACTCAATAGCTTTGAATTGTCACTGTCATTGTGGGTATTGAGGTGGGTGATTCCAAACCTTCTTGTAGGTTTGGTTGTCACCAACAGTGAGATGGCTAGTATGGTTTCTCACTTGGAAGAACTGAGCTCACTGAAATCATCAACAGAGTAGCCACTTAATCAAATGTCCCAGAGAAGAGTAGACCGACAAAAGCTATTTAACTTATCCAACAAATATGTATTGAGCAACTACCGTGTCAGGTACAATCCTAAGTGCTACTAGTACTGGTACAGCAGTGAACTTCCAAAACTACTGCCTCTCTGCGGCCTAAATTGTGTGTGTGTATGGGGTGGGGAGAGTGGAAAGGACACAGACAATAAAGAAACTAACTAAAATATACTGTAGGGCAGATGGTGACTGGTGTTATAAAGAAAAGTAAAGCAGGGAAAGGGGATCCAGCAGCGGTTGGTTTAGCTATCGTTGACTGAGCACCTCTTATATGCCAGACTCAATGCCAAGCATGTTCCATACATGATGAAATAAGAGGGAGAAGAAGAACAGGACAGGGGCGAGAGACAGAAGCTCCATTTAGCTTAAGCTTGTCTTTAGAGTCAGTGTGAGGGCTGACACAGTCCAGCTCCACTGAGCACAGAGCAAAGAAGGGAGAAGGCAAAGTGGGTCACTTTTCAGGTTTTCATGCTTTGAGGTTCTTCCGCATAGCATGTCTTCTGAATTTATTTAGGTGGCCTTTTCAAGATCGGACACAATCCTGTTGTGATATTAAGCACAATGCAGCACCCAAAGGCAAACCTATATACCTTTTCGATGATCTATATAATTTCTCTTCTTCTTAGGATTTTTAAATATTTATTTGACAGAGAGGGAGAGAGAGGCAGGCAGAGGGAGAGGGAGAAGCAGACTCCCTGCCCAGCACAGAGCCTGATGTGGGACTCGATCCCAGGGCCCTGGTATCATGTCCTAAGCAGAAGGCAGACACCTAACTGACTGAGCCACCCAGGTGCCCCATAATTCCTCTTCTTCTAATTACCCAAGTAACAAAATGTATAGAGAAGAGCTGGGGGAGTGTGAGGAGTGTGTACAGCGACTTCCTTGTGTCAAAAAAAAAATGGGTGAGTGCTTATGAAGAGGAACCAGTTAGATCAATGTAGACCATGACAGAGGTGCTACTTAGGGGAGGGGGGAAAAGGCCAGCACAGGAGGCAAGGAAGAAGAGCCCGCAACTAAGTGTGAAAGATGGAAAATAAAAAGAGAGACAGAGAGACAGAGAACAAAAGTGAGAGAAAAAAATGTCAGTTGAGCAGCTGCTGAGATCATGGGAAATGAGAAAAAAATCCAGAATCTCCACTTCGCCTTCCCTGCACAGACTTAGACCCCCACCCTCAGACAAGCATTATCCCAGCGAGGGAGTTGGTTAAAGCCCTTTTCAAGTGCTTTGCAAATTCAAGGAAACTAACAGTCATTTTTTTTCCTCACTGGGGAAGGCTGGGCCTCTCAACATCAAAGAATGGCCTCTCTTTTCAATAAGGCAGCTTCCCACAGCAGTACCTGGCTCTCTTAATCTCGGTAAGGACAATAAGTGCACAAGCCCCCTTTTGTGTGGAACTCCTATCTAATCAAAACTAATCACCAAACAGATCTTTGCCTGACATATCTGAGTAACAGAGCCGAAGTCTTTCCCCGAGCAGAGGCCCCCAGTAAGCCTCTGTGAATGAGAGAAAGGGTGGTCAGGTTGTCTGGCTATGGGAAACAGCTTCCTCAGGATTCTGTGAAAACTTCACGTTGAAAGGAATTACATCAGATATACCGACGGGCATTTGGAGAACAAGGATACAGTCCAACTCTTTACATCTACATTGCGACCAGGCAGATCCAGATACTGACAAACTGACAATAGCAGAGTTGCCTCAAAACTTGTTTTCTGGGAGGGGAGCCGAGGGAGTCTAACAGTGGTGGGGGAGGGAGCCGTTGTGTAAGCTGACACGGGGGCCCTCAATTTAAAGATGATAAAAGCTCCATGGAAGGAGTTAAGGAGGAGCTAAAGAGGCCCCTTTATGTAATCTAACTTGTCTAGCAAAACAGTCAAGACAAACCAGGGCTCCAGTAATTGGAAGCTATAAATGGCTGCCATTTACTGAGTGCTTATGGCAAAGCAAGGTGGGTGCAGCATGCTTTGCTCAGATTAACTAATTTAGTTTTCAAAACAACCCTATTAAGTAGATAGTATTCTTATTCTGATTTAATAGAAAATTCTGGCTTAGAGAGGTTAAGGAACTTGCAGCAAATCCCAACAAAGCGGATAGATTGGGATTCCAACCTTGGTCATACATATTCAACTCCAAAGCTTGTGTTCTTTCTACTACATGATACTACTTGCCAAGGAATCTATTGAATGAATGCATTTGATACGGAATTTTCTCCTCACGTGTTTTGTTTTTGTTTTTGTTTTGTTTTGTTTTGTTTTGTTTTGTTTTGTTTTTTGGCCCATGACTGGCTTTTCCTTATTCTGCTCCTGGGTTTTAATGGAGGCTCCATCGTAAGGTTCATTTCTCTCCCGTGTCATCTTGTCTCTCTTGAGCCGTGAGACCTATGGTGAACTCAAGCACCTGACTAGATTTAAAATTTGAAACTCACTCCTTTCGAGGAGGCTTTCAAATCCTTGAATGCCCTGGTTGGGAGTCCCTTATGCAGTTCCAACCTCTGTATTGTGGAGGCGATTACCTAAAGTTCTGGGAGGGTAAGTGACAAGCCAAAGGTCAAAGAGCTACAGAATGGTGAAGTTTGCATCAGGGCTAAACTCTGGTCTCCTGAATCCCAGTCCAGCACTTTGTTTCCCTACAGCCTCCCTCTCCCTGCTTCCCCACCCTCTTCCTTGATTAAGCTCTCCTTCCCTGATTAAGCCCATTATATCTCCCCCACCAAGTCCATCCTATGCACTTCATCTTGTTCATTACTATCCAAAGCAAGGCCTCTACATCAGTCAAGCCTGTCACCTTAAGCCCACTTCAATGATCATTTGCTGGAGAGTCCCTTCACACACATGCATAATGTTTGTGGCTTACGGTCTTTTGTAACCAGCTTCACCTCCTCAGATCTGTCACCTCCTTTAAAAATGTCTCTTTTCTATTCTTTTGTATTCTCCCCATAGGCCTTAAAGGGGCTTAGTAAACATTAGTGAAATTAACAAATATCGTCTCTTTGAAAAAAAACAAACGTTCGCTGAAATAATATATCCTCCCCCAGAGAAAATAAAACTGAGTAAGGAGACTCCTTATCAGTTCTCATTAGAATTTAACAAAGTATACACTAGTTAATTAGCCCTCCAAAAAGGCTTAGATAAGAGCCTGTGGATACTAAGTAACCCCAAGCCCCACACAGACCAAAGGCAGAGAAGTGGGAAAATATTTTGAGCAAATTTTGTTTTCAAGAGAGTAGGGTTATATGAAAACCCACCATGGCATATTTACGACATTATATGTGTAGCTGTTGTAGCAACAGAGCCAGACTAGAAGCAAACAGATTACAAAAACATGGTAGTTCATCTTTAAAGCAGCTCGCTAACTGCTTAATTCTCAAAACACTTCTCTGAGGCAGGAAAGTGTTATTATCCTACCTAACCAATGGGGAAACTGAGCCAGCCAGGCTAAGTGATTTGTAGGGGCCTGAAGCTGTCCAAGGTATACATACCTGAAACGGATGTCCTACACATTTGCTTGCTGTTTGCAAACCACTAATAGGATTATCCCTAAAATACAGGTGTGCCTCACATTTTAGTCTTCAAAGGCAATTTTCAAAGGGGTATAAATCAAAT
Source organism: Ursus maritimus (assembly GCF_017311325.1). Lineage (NCBI taxonomy): Eukaryota > Metazoa > Chordata > Mammalia > Carnivora > Ursidae > Ursus > Ursus maritimus. The sequence continues at coordinate 39,768,081 of NW_024423319.1, read as the reverse complement.
CCTATTTTCAATATGGAGAGAATGTTCCCAGTGTCAAGTGAATTCTTTAGTAAAGAAACAACCCCCTCATTTATCCATTTGTTAAATAACCTCCTGCCTTTTTAATCACCAAGTCTCTGGATGAGCAGTCTGACCAAAGAAAAAGAGCTAGAATCTACCAATATAATTCACAAAAGAGCAGTAATTTCGGGTATTTTTTTGAGACGATAATAACTACTTCATTCATTATACTGATTAGAACTTCACACTCACTATAAGGGTGGGAGTAAGGGTTGACCATCCATGACACAGAAGGATTGTTATTATCAGCACTTGGCAGAATTTCATTCAGCTATTTGAAATCAGGAGAGAGCTCTCTGATCCATTTTAAGAAGGCTTGCAGCCTCTTTAATAAAATTTACAGAAGTATTTCCAAAGCGTTAAGTAAGTAAACTGGAAAGGAAGTGCAATGAAGTTGTCTTTTCTGAGCTGTCTGTCCCCTGGAAACCATTACCATCTGTCTACGGTAGCTCAAGGACTTAGTATCATTTTAAGTAATCAAGGGGAAGGCTCCAGGCTTTCTAATCTAATTGCCATCTCCAGGGAAGTGCCTTCTTTACTCAGCTAGGTTGTAGGGGAAGAGCATCTCTAGGGAGTAAGAATTGAAGGATTTGGACTGTAGCTTCTTCAATCATTTTGATGGTGCTTGTCTCAGGAATTAAGCTTTCTTTTTCCCTCCAAATTTGGTATTTAATGAAAGCTTCTCATCTGTGTGGGCAGGTGTTATAAGCTACCTCTTTGGTAAGCACCACTAATCTGATGTGCCTGGTGAACTTCTCCTTAACATTTCAAGGACTACAAATTGCTGATCTCAAGAATCTGGACTCACCTGACTGGAAGATGAAAGAAAATAGTATTATCCTCAAAGATTTGGGTTTTTTTGTTGTTGTTGTTCTTGTTGTTTTGGTTTTTTTTTCCTGAGCTACCTAGGGAAGAGACATTTTATAACCAGAATCAGTGAGAGTTGAGAAACTTAACATGATTATCTGGGATTCTTAGAAAATGGTACTGACACCTTGCTTTTAAAAATTGTTTTTGAAGATGTATTTGTTTATTTGAGAGAGAGGGCAGGGAGAGGGAGAGGGTGAGAATCGCAAGCAGACGCCACACCAAACAAGGAGCCTGATGTGGGGCTCGATCTCATGACCTCAAGATCACGACCCAAGTTGAAATCAAGAGTCTGAAGCTCAACCGACTGAGCCACCCAGGTGCCCCCAACAACTTGCTTTTAATACCCTTCTTCATATGCTGGTATAGAATAGATTCCCTTACCTACTCCAGCCCTACGTTTTCTTATCCAGTCAGGCCCCTACCTGGTCTCTAGCCTTCTCAGTCCTCACTCTGGGGGCCATTTGCTTCCCACCTGCAGCCTTAGCTATGCTCCAACTCCTCAGATAAATCTAAAAGTTGAGAGGGGGATCATTTAAAGAGGTCTAATTCAACTCTAATCTAGCAGTCAACGCAACATCACCATCAGTGTTGGTGTGGCCCTAACTCTGCACTCTGGTCCTCATAATTCTATGGCTCTTCTATTCAGTTTGCTTCAGCAAACTTTAATTAGCATGTATTATGTGCTGGGTACTTTAGTTGGGCCTTGGAGACAGCTCAGCTTGGTCAGGTTTCAGACACACAATCTTACAATATCAGCATGTGTTCAGAGCTAGAGTTATGCCCAGGGTGCTATGAAAGTCCAGAAGAAACCCTATCACCACTTTGTAGCCTTGTTAATAATGAAAACTGGATCCCTTCATCCCTCCCTGAATTGTTCATGTTGCCTAAGTTTCCTACTGTCCTTAACTTAGTACCCTCGTATTTGTAGGATTGGAATCATGCACCCTGGGGTGTATATATACACATATATAAAATACATACATATTTTTATATACACATATAAAATATATAGGGGCACTTGACTGGCTCAGTCGGTAGAGCACATGACTCTTGATCTTGGGGTGGTTGAGTTCAAGCCCCATATTGGGGGTAGAGATTACTTAAAAAAATAATAAAAAATACAAAATAAATAAAATTTCCTGCCCTTCCCACAGGCACATCACAGTCACCTTCCTCAGAACCAGCCAATGTTAAAAATTTCTGTGTGTCATGCATGTGAATTGTCACTGGATGTCATGGCTTACGAAGAAAGATGAGAAGAAAGCTTAAATCCTGGGGTTTCTAAACCCAACTCAGCATCAGACTCACTTGAGTTTCTTTTCAAACAAGAAAAATTTCCTTTCTCTTATAGTTTCTCTGAGTCAGGAATTTGGGAGCAGCTTATCTTGGTGGTTTAGGCCCTGGGTCTCACACTAGACTGTAGTCAAGATGTCGGCTTGGGGCTGCAGTCATCTGAAGGCTGGAGGATCCACTTTCAAAGTGGCTCACCCACATGATTGATCTGCTGATGATGGTTGTTGGCAGGAGACCTCAGTTCTTCCCCACGCTGGCCTCTCGGCAGGACTGCTTGACTGTCCTTGTGACATGGCACCCGGATTCCCACAGAGTGAATGATCCAAGAGGTCAAAGTGGAAGCTGCAATGTCTTTAATAACCTAGCCTGGAAAAATCACACACTGTCACCTCTGCCATATTCTGTTGGTCACACAGATTCTGAGTCAGTGTGAGAGATGACCATACAAGGTTGTGAATAGCAGGAGCTGAGACTCACTGTGTGTCATCTTGGAGACTGGCTACCATAAGCACAGAACAAAACAAAGAAGGGTGACAAATGAACTGGTGGGTGTGGGGTGGTGGTGCATAGCAGAAAACAGCCAGCACCCTTCATTGGCCACCCACTTAAAATATTATATGCATTCCTGCCATTCTATACCACATGACTCTTTTATTTTTCTTCACAGGACTTAATACCAACTGACTACATTATATATTTATTTGTTAATTATTTTCCTTGCTGACTCCCTCCACCCCCCCGGAATACAAACTCCACAAGATAAGGAACTTAGTCTATTTTGTCCCCTGTTGGCACTCAATAACCTTTAATTAAATATTTGTGCATTTGAAAGTGTAATAATTGAAGGTTTTTGTTTTTTTTTTTTAAGTTCCAGAGACCCCAATTCCACCGTTAGAAATGTGGATTTTGGAGACCTGGAAATCTACATTCTTCTAAAAGCGTCTCAGGTGATTTTTTTAATCATCCAGGTTTATGAGTCACTGCTCTGAACAACACAGAAGTTTTTGTTTTGTTTTGTTTTTGATATCCTAAATGGCCTGTCCTAACCGGGGGATGCCTGGAACTAGAATTGACTATTGGATGGGAAGAGAGAAAGAAAAAAAAAACATGGCTTTATCTAGCTGTGGGTACCAAGAGGAAATCTAGTCTATTGGGCAGTACAAGATTTTATTTATGCAACATTTATTGAACACCTACTATGTGTCAGGCAGCCTTGTAGGCACTGAAGATACAACAGGGATAGATGAAACAAACAAACGTCTTTGGAATCCCATAATTTATATTGCAGTGGGGCAGCTGAAGGTAAAGGTGGCATGAATGACAGCATGCCAGAGGCATGAAGCAGAGCACAGCTATAGGCATACAAGCACAAGATACAGAAATGGGAGTAAGCATGTTATTGACACAGATGGTAGGGAAGGATTAGAAAGAATGGCACTTTTATTTTTTAACTATGCATGTACTGGCTTTACAATTAATTTTTAAAGTTTTCATGCATAAAGAATTTCCATGAGTATATCTGGGATTGCAAATAATTCCCCCAGCATTACCTGTAACCGTACTACAGGGCTTTTCAGAGCCTTTGATACATTAATATGCATTGTAAATCTCAACATGGGGGGAGACCCTAGTAAATGTATTTCTCAATCTTACATAGCCTCAGACTCGTTTTTTTTTTTCTAAGAAAGTCTCCAGTATATATGTTGCACGTATGGAATACCCTTGAGAAATATTGGTTTAGAGCAATGTTTGAAGTCATAAGTGGTAGAGATTGGCTAGATGTTTACCAAAGTTTCTCTTTTTCTTTCCAGACACATAGTTAGATTACATTCCCCAGCCTCACTTGAAGTTAGGTGCAGCCACATGACTGAGTTCTAGCCAATGGAATGTGGGTAGAATTCTTATATGCACTTCTGGGTGTGAATCATAAAAATATCTCATGCAATCCTCCACATACTCTCTTCTTATTTGCCCTCAGATACAGAGGATTCCAAGGAAGACTGTCATGGCAAAGGTTGGCAAACCATGGTCAATGGGTCAAGTCCAACTGTCACCTATTATTGTAAATAAAATTTTCTTGAAACACAGCCATACTTGTTCATTTAGTCTTATCTATGGCTTCTTTCATGTTACAACAGCAGAGCTGGCTAGTTATGACAGAGACCCTATGGCCTATAAGCCTTAAGTATTAACTATGTAGTCCCTTACAGAAAAGATTGCTGACCTCTGCTTTAGGCCATGGGACAAACTTGATGAAAGGTGCTTGGGTCCCTGAATGACTGCCTGGAACAGAGACACCTGTTTCCTCTGTGGACTCACAATGGACCTTTAATTACATTAAGCCCCTGAAATTTTGTTGTTGTTGTTGTTGTTGTTGTTGTTGTTGTTGTAGTTGCTGCTGTTGTTACTGCAATTGGCCTAATATATTGTTAAGGGCTGTGCTGGATATTCTGCTTGCCTCTCCATATAGACTTTCTAGCTTTTTCTATTCTGTTTAGTGCCCAGGGAGAATGCCCACACTTTGAGTTGTTTTCTGTTGAGATACTGACTGATGCCAGGGATAGCCTTGAGTCTGGTTTATTTATATTAAAAAATCACAAATTCTAGTATGTTACTATTAGTACGTTACTTAAAGTACACCTCACAGCTGATGGAGACACACTAGTAGTATTATAGCACTAACAAGAGAAAAAATACTAGAGTTGTCTCCATATCACATTTAAAACAAATTAGTATTTTTAAAAAGCTCTCAAGGCTGGACGGTATATGAAGAAAGGCATCCCACCAGGAGTTGGAGACCCAGAGTTTTCTATTTACTCTGCAAATTTCCTTCTTGACCTCTTTCTTCGTTATTGCCAACAACTAGAGTTCTTCAGAGATCTTCTAAAGGCTTAACCTGCTAGTCTGTTCCACAAATCCCTCTGTCACCAATATTTGACAATGATCCCAAGAATCCACTAACTGACCCAACACACTAAAGATTCAACATGGAATCTCCTGGGTTTATGCATTATTGAGATTTTTCAGTAGACAAGTTTCTGCTTTACACTCAGTTAACCAGGTAATGCCATCAGTCTGTTTCCAGAACACAAGCTAATGGATATCTTAATATATTTAATTAACATAGATTAAATTTAAGAAGGCTATTTTTTTCTTCTGTGAATCAAGATTATTGTTGATATTCTTTCTATATAAATTGCTCGCTACAACTTAAGGAGATTAGCTCAGTAAACTAGTGCATAAATAGCTGAATTGCCACTTAAGAAAAAAAGTTTAACTGAATCACTTTTGGAAACTGGATTTCTTCAGAGCTAGAGACATTGATCATGCACTTGCCAGAGTGAATAGTGAGGTCTCCATTGGCCCACAGGTTATTTAGTGAGCTTTATAATGGACAGAGGCTTGGATACACATTGGGCCTAGGAGCTTTTCCACAAGGCAATAACATCAATTTCAGTCCAGAACAATCTGTGGTATTGATTAACTTTTGGGATCTCTTTCACCACTACTGATCTGTCTCATCTTTTATTCAACAGTTCCCTGAAAGAAATTTAGAGATAATTCTGGAACACCTAAGGCAAATACTACTTGCAAATTCTCTGCAACACTGTTACTTCCTCAGTTTACAAACTGTCCGTAGAGAATGGGGAAACTATCTAGTTTCTCAACTCTTTCTGAAACTATACCATGAAGGACACTGAACCAAAAGTCAGGAGTTCAGGGTTCTTGAGTCACTAAGTAGCTGTGTGTCCTTGAACAAATCGCCAAACTGGTATGGGTCCCAGATTACTTCTCTATACAAAGAGGATAATAATCATCTACTTCATAGGGTTGTTGAAAGGATTCGAAGAGATATATGCATATAAAGCACTTACTGACAATGTTTGGGACGTTATTATTATCATCAGAGTATTACTTTCCATAAGGTAGACCAACCCCACCTATGATTCTATTTCATCCAGTCTTCAATGTAAGCCATCTGCTATTAAAATGCCCACTTCATCACTACCCCTTTAAAATGTTGTACCTTCAATTGTGGTGTATTAGTAAATTTTAAGGCGTATTTTTAATTTTTGTCTTCTCCATGTTTTTCTACCTCCAAAATTCCCTAAGAACTGTAGGTGAGGTCTTACACCTTGAGGTTCATGACTCATTTCCCTAGAGGAAGAGTCAAGTAACATAAATGAGTTAAGCAGGCTCATTGGGCATTGCGGTCTATGAGAGCTTATGCCCTGTCTAAAGGGGAAGCTCATTAAGCTGGCTGAACATGGCTACGTGAGAAAGCAAGCCAAGTGTAGTTAGATTCTAGCATATTTTTAAAAAGAAGCTGACCAATCTGTGCCTTTAAAAAATGTGAATTGTCTTTCCATTTACATGTTAAAACCAAATTAATTAAAAAACTTGTACAGACCAAATAAAAGATAGCTACACCTTCAGGCTAGATTTGGCTGTGCTATATACTAGCTTGTGTGACTTTGTGCAGTTACTAACCTCCTTGCACCCCAGCTTTCACAACTGCAAAACGAGAGTAATGTACATAACTCTTAGGCTATTATGGGGATGAATGAGGTAATGTACGTCAAGAAAACCATTAGAACAGTACCTAACACACTGGTAGCACTTAGTAAACGTTAATCATTATCATATTCATTTAAAAAGTTATTGGTAACAAGAGTATCATTAACAACAGCAACAATGTTATTAATGTCAACAGCACTGCTACATAGTCTAACATATATATGTCAGCATATGCAATTGATCATATTGCAATTAATAATTGATATTATTACTTATTCTTCCTCAGTTTAGCACAGTAGTAGGCACAAAGTAAGGACTTCTCATTCTCAATTTTACTCTTTTCTCTCTCTCCTTATGACTAATGCAATACAGGTCATATTGATTCTAGTGCATACACTTCTCCTTTTCTTTTGAATGTGAGTTTTCCTTTCCACCTCCATTCTTTTTGTCTAATTTTAGGCCCTCATCATTTTTTACCTAGGTTGTGACAGTGGTGTCTTCACTGGTTTCTCAGCTCTAGGTGTGGTATCCTCCAATTCATTTCCAATCAGCAACCAGAGTGACGTTGTTAAAATACAATTCTGGGTGCACCTGGGTGGCTCAGTTGGTTAAGCGTCCAACTCTTGATTTTGGCTCAGGTCATGATCTCAGGGTCGTGAGATCAAGCCCCATGTTGCCCCCCACCCCGTGCTCTCTCTTTCTCTCAAATAAATAAATAAAATCTTTAAAAAAATACAGTTCTGCTCACATCTTGCCTCTGCTCAGAAATCTTCAAATGTACCCCTACAATAATATATAACCTCTCTTTTATCCCCACTAGTCCACCAGGGTTTTAATTCTGGAACCTGCTCTTACTTGGGATGTGAATGTTGGAAGGTTACAGAGCCTCAGTTTTCTCATATATACTCCATTAGGTGGTTGTCAGGATTAGATGATTTAATGTGATATTTATAGAGCAGTTAGCACAGTGCCTGACACATAATATACTTGATAAATACAAATATTTTCATCAATCCAGTCTGATTAATGGTTATGTTAACCTCTACATTAATCTCTGAGATCCAGCTACAAAGAACATCTTAGTTTCCAAACATGCCAGATTATTCCACACCTCTCTACTCCCGAAAATATTTATTGTGATGAACTGTAATCCCTAAAGCAAGCACTGCGGACAACTTCCCTCTTAAAAACCAAGAGCCATAACTAAGAAGTGAATATTGTGAGGAGATAAAATGAAATCAAAACAAAATTTTAAAACATCCTTGATTAATTCAAAAGAAGACAGGAATAGAAAAACAAAGAAACAAAGAATGGGGGTGGGGTAGCAAATAGAAAGCAAATAGCAAGTAAGTAGACTTAAACCCAACCATAACGATTATTACATTCAAACTAAATGTACTAAACACTGCAATTTCAAGGCACAGATTGTCAGAATGGATAAAAAGCAAGACACATCCGACTCAACTATAGAGTCACAATTTTAGTGTAAAGAGCCATACTCTAAATAAAGAGAAAATCAGATAAAATTGACTTTAAAACAGTGTTACTAGAGGTAAAGAGGGAGGATTTTATAATGATAAAAGGGTCAACCCTTCAGGAAGCCATAACAATTGTAAACATATATGCATTTTAACAGAGCACCAAAATACATGAAGTAAAACCTGACAGAAATGGAGAATTAAACAATTCGACAGTAACAGTTGGGGACTTCAATTCCTCACTTTCAGTAATGGATATAAGAGGTGCCTGCATGGCACAGTCAGTTAAGCATTTGACTCTTGTTTGTGGCTCAGGCCATGATCTCAGGGTCGTGAGATGGAGCCCGGTGTCTGGCCCTGCGTTCAGCGTGGAGCCTATTTGGGATTCTCTCTCCCTCTCTCTCTGCTTCTTCCACTCATGCTCTCTCTTTCTCTCTCAAATAAATAAATATTAAAAAAATAATGGATACAAGTAGGCAGAAGATCAGTAAGAAAATAAAGAACTTGAACAACACCGTAAGCCAAATAGACCTAACAGATATCTACAGAACACTCCTTTGAACAACAGCAAAATGTGCATTCTTCTTTAGTTCACATGGAACATTTTCCAGGACATTACCATATGCTAGTTCATGAAACAAACCTCCGTAAATTTTAAAGGATAGAAATAATATAGTGTATGTTCTCCAACTACAATGTAATGAAAATAGAAAACAATAGCTGGAGAATATTTGGGAAAATCACAAATATGTGGAAATTGAACACACTCCTAAATAACCAATGGATCAAAGAAGACTTAAGAAGGGAGATCATAAAATACTCTGAGATAAATGAAAATAAAGACAAAACTTACCAAAACTTACAGGATGCAGCTCAAACAATGCTTAAGGAGAAATTTATAACTACAAATGCTTATATTAAGAAAGAAGAAAGGGGCGCCTGGGTGGCACAGCAGTTAAGCGTCTGCCTTCGGCTCAGGGCGTGATCCTGGCGTTCTGGGATCGAGCCCCACATCAGGCTTCTCCACTATGAGCCTGCTTCTTCCTCTCCCACTCCCCCTGCTTGTGTTCCCTCTCTCGCTGGCTGTCTCTATCTCTGTCGAATAAATAAATAAAATCTTTAAAAAAACAAAAAAAAGAAAGAAGAAAGATCTCAAATCTATAATCTAAATTTACATTTTAAGGAATAAGAAAAGGAAGAGCAAACAAAATTGAAAATAAATTAATGTAATATACTATATCACACAATCATCTTGATAGACCCAGAAGAAGCATTTGACAAAACCCAAAGCCCCTTTATGATAAAAACACTCAACAAACTGGGAATAAAAGAAAATTTCCTAAATCTAATAAAGGATATCTAGAAAAAATCAACAGTTAACATGAAACTTAATGGGAAAAAGACTGAAGGTTTTCCTCCTTAGATCAGGAACAAGATAATGATGTCTGTTCTCTCTCTCTCTCTTTTTATTAAGGATGTCTGTTCTCACCACTTTTATTCAACACTGTACTGAAAATTCTAGCCACAGCAATAAGGTAAGAAAAAGAAATCAAAGTCATACACATTAGAAAAGAAGAAGCAAAATTATCTCTATTCACAAATGACATAATCTGGTATATAAAAAATCCCAAGTAATCCATTAGAACTAATGAAAAAGAGGGGCACCTTGGGGGCTCGGTTGGTTGCGTCTGACTCTTGATCTCAGCTCAGGTCTTGATCTCAGGGTCGTGAGTTCAAGCCTCATGTTGGGCTCCACACTGGGTGTGGAGGCTACTTAAAAAAAAAAAACCTAGTAAAAGAGAAACTATTAGAACTAATAAAGAGTCCAGCAAATTTGCAGGATATCAGATCAATACACAAAACCAATTATAAATTTATATACTGCAATGAATAATTGGAAAGTGAAATTAAGAAAGCAATTCTATTTCTAATAGTATCAAAAAGAATAAAATACATAGGAATTAATTTTATAAAAAGTGTAAAATTTATACTCTGAAATCAATAAAACATTTGAAAAAAGTTTTTAATCTAAATACACGGGAAAACATCCATGTTCAATATCAGAAGACAATATTTTAAGATAGTAACACCCCCCAAATTGATCTACAGAGTCAATTCAATTCCCACCAGAATCCCAGCTGGCTTCTTTGTAGAAAATTTCAAGCTGATTCTAAAATTCATATGGAATTGCAAGGATCTCAGAATAGCCAGAATAGTTTTGAAAAATAAGATCAAAGTTGAAGGTTTCATACTCCCTGATTTCAAACCTTACCACAAAACAACAGTAATCAAGACAGTGTAGAATTGATATAAGGATAGACATATAGATCAATGGAATAGAATTGAGACTACAGAAATAAACCCATTCATCTGAGTCAATTTATTTTTGACAGGGTGTCAGGAACATTCAATGAGGAAGGAAGTCTTTTCAACAAATGATGCTGTGACAACTGGGTATCTACATGCAAAAGAATGAAGTTGGATCCTTACCTGATACCAAATACAAAATTTACCTATAAATGGATCAAAGTCCTAAATGTAAGAGCTAACACTACAAAACTCCTAGAAGAAAACAGATAAATCTTCAGATTTGGCAACGGATCCTTGTATATGACTCCAAAAGAATGAGCAACAAAGGAAAAAAAAAGAGTCCACTGACTTTGTCAAAATTCAGTGCCTCAAAGGACATTATCAAGAAATTGAAAAGACAACCCAGATAATGGGAGAAAATATTTGCAAATCATATATCTACTAAGGTCTTTGTATTTAGAATACGTAAAGAACTCACAACTCAATAATAAGAAAACAAATAACCCAAATATAAATGGACAAATGATCTGAATAGACATTTCTCCAGAGGAAATATATAAATGGGCAATAAGCACATGGAAAGATGCTCAACATTATTTGCTCTTAGGGAAATGTAAATCAAAACCACAATGAGATAATACCTCCTACCCACTGGAATGGCTGTAATCAAAAAGTCAAATAATAACAAGTGCTGACAAGGATGTGAGAATTGAAAACTTCATACACTGTCGGCGGGAATGTAAAATGGTGTGGTTACTTTGGAAAACAATCTAATAGTTCCTTAAAAAGTTTACATAGAGTTATCATTTGACGTATCTATTCTACTCCTATGTATATGCTCAAGACATAGGCAAACGTATGTCCACACAAAAACTTACATGTGAATGTCGATAGCAACATTGTTCATAATAGTCAAAAAGCAGAAAAAATCCAAATGTTTTTAAACTGACGAATGGATCAACAAAATGTAGTATATGCCATGATGTTATAGTATTCAACCATAAAAAAGAATGAAGTACTAATTCATGCTACAAATTAATGAACCTTGAAAGTGTTTATGCTAAGTGAAAGAACCTAGTTAAAAACACCACATTCTGTATGATTCCATTTATATGAAATGTCTAAAATAGGCAAATTTCTAGAGACAGAATGTAGATTGGTAGTTGCTTAGGATTTGGTCAGGTAAGGTTATAGGGAGGTGCTTCCTAATGGGTACAGGATTACTTTTTGAGACGGTGAAAGTGTTTCAAACTTGACTGTGGTGATGGTTTCATGTATTTGTGAATATACTAAATACCACTGAATTGTACACTTTAAGTGACTAGAATGCTCTTATGTGAATCATACCTCAATAAAGCTGTTACCAAGTAACTATAAAGACATTGGTCAGTTGAAAGTAAAAGGATGGGAAAGGTCTCCCTTGCAAATACTCAACACAAGAAATCTGCTGCGACTATATTATCATTTTTAACCTGTCCATCTTACCCACTAAAACTGTGAGTTCCTTGAAGGCATGGGCCACGTATATCAGGGCAATGGATTTCTAGCCCCTAGCACAATGCCTGGAATAAAAAAGGTATCCGTTATCTACTTGTAAAATCACTGAATTATTCACTGATTGATGTGCATTAAAATTAGTAGTAAATGCTACTTACAATAATATGAATGACTCTCACAGACCTGATGAGACCAAAAGTGAGACATAAACGAGTACACACTGTATAATTCCATTTTTATGAAGTTCAAGAACAGTTAAAACTCATTTACGGTGATAGAAGTTAAATAGAAGTGACTGTCATGCAATTTTGGAAACATTTTATATTTTCATCTAGGTGGTTGTTTTATATATTGAACTGAACAGTTAGGGCTTTTATACTTTACTGAATGTGTATTGTTCTTCAAAAAAATCGACACTAAAAATGATCCATATATGAATATAGGTTTTGGGGTTCGATGTCTTAACACCAGTTTCTTTAGAAAGGTATATTGATGTAGATTATTGAGTGAAGCTTGTTTTTTTAAAGAGTTATTTAATTTGAGAGAGAGGGAGAGAGAACAAGTGCATGAGTGGGAGGGGCAGAGGGAGAGGGAGAGAGAATCTCAAGTAGACTCCACGCTGAGTGCACGGAGCTCAATGCAGGGCTCGATTTCATGACCCTGAGACCATGACATGAGCAGAAACCAAGAGTCAGATGCTTAACCGACTGCACCAGCCAGGTGCCCTGAAGCTTGTTTTTATATTAATATTATCACCATCCCACCCCATCCAGTTTACATTGTTTGTCTTTGTCTCTTAATGCGTTACAGAAAAATTTAAGGACAAGTGTACCCTTTACTGGCAAAGTTTATAAGCAGCTCTTTCATCAAAGGCTAACCATGTGTTACTGCCTGGCCTTCCACATGCTACCTCTGGAACATCAGATTCTGACTCACGGTTTAAAGTGGGAAGAACACCCATTTGGGGGTTGAGGGAGCTTATTCTCTGTGGCAGCAGATTCTGCATGCTCTATGAAATGTGCCCCTCAGCTAAAAGAACCCATCTTTATGTGAGGAGCAAAAGGCCCCCTGACAGTTGATTCATCCACAAAGAAAAATACTCTGGAAGGAAAATAAAATCACAATGAGCAGTTACTATAACTGTAGGTATCTCACATTTTTCCCTAACCCGATATCTAGAAAACATTAGATCTGATAAAATAGAAGTGACTCGACTTTGGTTTATCCTGTTGGTCTGATTAAGCACTTTATGCATTTCCTTTACCTTTTTTATGTGCCCTGAATTATATTTTGCATTTACCCTTACAGTTTGCGTGGCAATGTGAACAAATGTACTACGCTTGTGCGAGCAGACACTTTGCATTTTCTAAACCTAACTCCTGATCCAAAAGTCCTTCCCTAGGACAGTTCAAAATACATCACTCTAGCTTTTCCAAAGTATTTCATAATACGAGGGGTTGACCTCATTTTCTCTCCCAGTTAACCATCTTGCAGTTTTATGATGACTCAGAACAAACACTAGCCATGTGCCTCGTAGTCCTCATTTAAACATGGCAGATCCAGGACAGCTTTAACAAGCATGAAGCCATTCACGTTGTCATTCTAGAGATACTCATAACTGTTTTAAAATGTTATTTCTCATGCGTCTGGGTGGCTCAATCAGTGAGCGTCTGGCTTCGGCTCGGGTCATGATCCAGGAGTCCTGGGATCGAGTCTGGCATCGGGCTCCTTGCTGAGAGGGGAGGCTGCTTCTCCCTCTCCTGCTGTCCCTCTCCCCGCTGGTTCTCTCTCTCTCTCTCTCTCTCAAATAAATAAAATCTTTTAAAAATGTCATTTCTCTCTCCTCTCTTTTCATAGCACCCCTCTCTCATTCCCCAAACTCTGGGGGAAAAGTAGAAAAAAAAATGCTTGAGAGCGAACTGTCAACTGTCCGTGGAGTAATGGGAGTTGGATAGAAACTGCTTTGCCCAGGTATGTGAGAGCACTAGCCTATACCTGTGCTCTCACTGTTCACACATTCCTCTGTTGTGGAATTCAGGTCAGAAACTCTGTATCCCCCACCTCTCCTCCTCTTCCTCCTCCTCTTTTCACCCTCCCTCCTCAAGGCCTCCCAAGAATGAATTCAGGGCGTTGGAATGAAGAAGGTGAACAGAGCTTTTTCTTTACTCATCTTAACGTCTGTGCCCTGGCTTGGGTTTAACCAAATTGAGTGAATTCATCAAATGTGTCGGGACAGAGGTGCTCTCTCTCAGTAAAGTGCACTCCAGCACAAAGGCATTTCCCTTATCTAAAGTCTGTGGCCCAGTGCCTGAACTCCTGGCAGGAGATACCTATAGGAGCCCTGTTAACTCTTTCAGGACGGAAAAATATGATCTGGCACTACCTCCCAATGCTAAATCATCATTCAACAGGCTGGTTGGGGGAAATAAGGCTCAGGCTTCAAAAACAATTCAAGGCACTCTTCATTTAAGATTTAGAAAATGATGTCATTCAGAAGTTGAGTCACGGGGAAGAGAGTTCAGAAAAGATAATCAAGGTAATTCGGCCTGGGCTCCCTCTTCTGCCTATCCAATTTCCATGTCTATCTCAAGGCCTAGCTCAAGTTCCACCTGATCCAGGAAGCCTTCCCTGACTAACAAGGTGAATGCTGGGTGCTCTCTTTTGCTCGCTTACTGCCTGAACTTGGCATTTATTTTAAAATTCTTTCTCTTCGCAATGACTTCCTATGTATGTATGTCATGCCTCTTCATATATGTTGCAACTTTCTTGAGAACAAGAACCTTGTTTTCCACATTATATTTTCCACAAAGGAAGTTAGACACCCAGCAGATTCTGAATCCTCAAGCAAGGAGAGCCTCTCTCCTTCCCTAAGCCAGACCCCATCTATTCTTCAAGGTCTACCACAAATAAACATACAGTCCACATAAGAAAAATGTGTGTTTTAATGTAAATGGAGCTTCCAGCCAAGTCCTTCAGCCCTCCCTTCTAATCAGACGGCTACCCCCTGAGGCTCTCCTATATAGAAGGTCTGAGATAGCCACAGTGGTGATGATCCCTTCTTTGAGGTCTTCTCCAACCTCCCACAAAAGAGGTGATTACTTAACATTAAAAAATGTTATCGTCATTTCTTGCTGTTGCTTAAATGTAGTCAGCCTTGCTCCTTTCTTTAGCTCTTTTTAAAATTATTTTACCTTGTTTTTCACACTAGTTATTAAATTACTGGATGATTGGGGTCAGCATATTCTATTTCTGTTTCATCTGCCACAGCCCCTGAATGCAGTGCTGTGTGCATAGTAAACACTCTAAAAATGGCCTTGAATATATGGAAGATGTCCATGACAATGAAAATATTCAGCCAAAAGAACATGCAGTTAGGAGCCATCTAGCTCCCTAAGCAAAGCACAGGGATAGGTATAGTGATGTGTTCATGTCGCAAAGACATTGGAGGGACCTGATGCTCATTTCCAGCTTTTCCTGACCGGGCAAATTAGTCTCTGCTTATACTTGGAGGTCCATCCTCAGCGTAAACGTATTTTCCTACAACTGACATCAAGCAAACAAATTCTACTGGTCTGTTAAAAACAAAAAAAAACCCCAAAAAACTGCCGGGGCACCTGGGTGGCTCTGTCAGTTAAGCGTCTGCCTTCGGCTCAGGTCATGATTCCAGGGTCCTGGGATAGAGCCCTGCATTGGGCTCCCTGCTCAGTAGACAGCCTGCTTCTTCCTCTCCCTCTGCTGTTCCCCCTGCTTGTGCTCTCTGTGTGTCAAATAAATACAGTTTTTAAAAATTAAAAAAACCCCTGCCAATTAGACAAGTTGTACCTTTTTGAAAAGCTTAATTGGCTGACATTTTGTTTCAAGATGGCCAACTGAAGCGCAAAATGAATAATCAGATATTTACCTAGCTCCTTTTACATGGACAGCCCTGAGCAGTATATGATAAAATAGTTAAATAAAGCTCATTTTGCTCAGTCAAAAAGTCCTCTCCCCACCCTGCCCTTGCAGCAAGAACTGACTTAACGATGAATCAATCTTTGCAAACCTTAGGCACTGCCCATCTATTTTAGGCATTATCAGATTCTGAGTCACTTTACTTTTGCAATTAGTTCTGCAAATTTTCCCTCATTTTCTATAAAGATCAGACTCTTAGAAATTCTAGAGCTCGGAAGGCCAAAAGATTGTCAAGGGGTTCTGCAATGTGTGTGCGTGCGCACGTGCAAGCGCGCGCACACACACAGGCACCATGGTCTCTTTTGGCAGTCTGGCAAAGACTTTGGACACCTTCTCAGGATGATGTTTTTAAACGCATAAACTAAAACTCATAAAAGTGATTCCTATCATTTAAAGTTCAAGAACAGGCAAAACTAATTTATGGTGTCAAAAGTCAGGATGAGTTTTATACCCTTGGGGGTTCCTATTGGAAAGAGGCATGAGGGGCCCTTCTGGAATGCAGACAAGATTTTTTTCTTGTTCTGGGTGCTAATTATACAGTTACACTCACCTTGTAAAAATTTACTGAGCTATACATTTAGGGTTTGTGCATTTTTTATGGATGCATGTTCTACTTTCATGAAAAAGCTCAGAAATAAACAATACATGGCATTACAAAGAAATCTATTACATTGAAATACAGTTCTATCCACAGACCATTAAGGGAGTCTCTAGGTTAAGAACCCTGAAAAAAGAGGTGGGGTATATAAAAAGATATGAGATAGGAGCTCCTCGATTTTAAGAGTTAATAGTCTGGCTGAGGAAAAAAAAAAACCCTGGAAAACCTGAAAATTGAAGAAATCAGTAAATACACATGATAAGAGTCAAACGAGAGGGAAAGCCAAAAGAGAAAAGTGGGAATAACTACTTTGGAGCTAGAGTATCGGGGCAGAATAAGTAGAGGATGTGGAATCCATGCTATAGATGGAAGGATGTGAAGTGTTTGGATAAGTTGAAGGGGGGGGGGGGTTCCTCTTGTAATATGGCTAGTCAAGGGCTTGAAAGACTTCATATCTGTTTGGCCATGGTGAAGGAGGCATGCCAGTAGGCAGTATGAAATAAAGCCAGTGACTACTGCTAGGTATGGAATGGGAAGAGGATTTTGAACTTGGATTTCTTATTAATAGGAGACCATTATAGATTTTTTAGCAAGACACTAAGAGAGAAAGCGGTTTTATGAATTCATTCGGTTAAATATAGCAAACGTTTACTGAATGCCTACCAGGTTCAATGTACTACGCTAGATTCTGCCCTAGTTGGTTTTAAAAAGTCTCTAAGATTCTCTTCTTTGTGCCTCTCATAAGTGTTAGACCTGTCTAATTTGTAAATTGCCAAATTACATTCACATTCTAGGTTGGTATAAGTTAGACTGCAATTTATTCAAAACTCCAACTCTTTAGATATTACAAATCAAGCAAAACTGGGGCAAAAAGACAATAGGATATGTTCCTATTTGGGTCAGGAACATGCCTCCAAGTTTTTAGTTGGATTGTTTCCAAGCATACTGTTTGTCCAAGTGTTTCCCCTTCAGGCAATGTTCTTTTCAACACACAAAATGCTAGGGCCGGATAGAAGATGAGACACCCAGGGAAGGCAGCAGATTTTAATAACCATTGAATAGCCCAATGATTCACCCTAGCATCGTTCATTATTAGCCATTTTGAATGTCTGGTAATGAAAAAGGATTGTGGAAAAGTCCATTCAAGTACATAAACCAGGTAATAGAGAAGCTTCCGAACTTCCCAGCCCACTGTTTTCCTACTTCTTTAATATAGAGGTCACGCTGAGTTGGAAGTTAAGGGTAGTCAGTTTCACACTGAGGCAGTTAGTGGAGATGGCTAATTTCAGGGAGTTTACTGTGCTCCTTTTCAGTGCCTGAAAGCTATTCTATCTTTGTCATCATTACTACCAGTCAAGGCATGCTTTATGATTTCTACAAGACATTCTATCCACACTACACAGCTGCCAATAAAACATTTCTTTTCTGAAGACCAACACTAAGCCTCCTTTATTATGAGGTGAAGGTTAGTAAAGATTAGTATTTGCCAGGTAAATGTGTTTAAGACAATTTTGTAAGAGATGGTTTCTCCTCCACATTTACTGTCTGGCTAATATTTTGCTGTTACTACCCCTAGGAAAAAGTCTCTAGGTTTATAGTTTGATTCAGCTCTCCTCACCTATCCTCTTCTCCTTTCTCCTCTCTCCTTTGGAGTGCCTTAAAATATAAGACTTCTCTTTTACAGTGTATAAACCCTTTGGCCATACAAATCACATAGAGGTGGTACTGTCTCATTGCTCATTTTAGCTTGGAATAGATTAATTTGATTATCAGCATTTAAATAGTCACTCCCAGATTTTCATAGCCCACTTATTTTTGCCTTAGCTCAAGACTGGAGCTGCGCCTCAGAGCAATGATGAAAGGAATATGCCTTCTATCTGGGCTTCAAGTATAGCAGGGTGAAACTGCTATGCCTCACCTAACCAGAATTTCAGAGTAAAAAACCTTTTGTAATTTCCATTTTGCTCTCACAAAAATCTCTTTTCCAGCTCCCAGCCTGAAAAAGGCCAAAAGAGAAAGCTCTGACTTCTCTTTCTTGGAAAAGACCCAAGCAAGTTTGTGTGTGTGTGTGTGTTTATATTTACACACACACACACACACACACACACACACACGCAATTGGTAGCCTTCAGGTTGTTACACAGTGATAAAATTAAGCTTTCCTTTTGCACATGTAAATGTTTTCTGGTATGTGGCATTTGTCTACTAATTTTTTCATGATGTATCTGTGAAACAAAAAGTTTAGGAGGTGGTCAAATATATCAATATTTTCCCTTATGCCCTCAGATCTTTATGACAGTAATTATCCCCTACTTTACACATACAAGAACATTTCTCTACATTCTCTTCTAGGATTTTTGCAGTTTTTATCTTTTACATTTAAAACTTTACTATACCTATCATATATCCTAGTGCACTGTATGCAATACAGATTTGACTTTTTCAAAATTATTAGTCAACTGTCTCCAAAAAACTGATTTGAGATGTTACCTTCATATCTGTACATGGATATGTATCTGAAATTGGTAATTTCTTGAGTATTTAGAAATGTGCACATCCTTTGACTTAGCAATTTTACTTGCAGTTATATATCCTAAGGAAAATCATAGATAAGTATAAAGCCTCAGCTATAGAGAATGTTAATCAGAGCATTATCCACGAGAACTTGTACTGAAACAACCTAAGATGTCTAAAAATAGGAGAGTAGCTGAACACATTATGGTATAGCCATTTAATATGATACAATAGAGTCATTACAAGACTATGCATAAATCCATTAGGGATATCATATGAAAAATAGTCATAATTTTGGTAAATGAAAATAAGAGGTTATAACAAAGTAGTTTGTAGAGTTAAGATCACATTCACGTAAATTACAAATGCACACACATACACAAAAACTACTGGAAGGATATGTACTAAAATGATGGGGATTGTGGAATTTTGGGTGATTTCATTTCTCTTGTATGTGCTTTTTGGTATTTTCCTATTTTCCACAGCAAAGATATATTATTTTGTAAGCAGGAAATTATGTTTCATTTTCAAATAAAATAAAATTTGCAGTATTTACATATTGACAGAGAATAACCAAACTGAAATTTGAGACATGAAATTTATTGCTTGTTGCTTTAAAAATGTTTCAACTTCTATGAAGGTNNNNGATGAATTGTCAGGGAGTTATGCATGTACTATTTTATGAAAATCTCTCTACGGCAAGGAACAGATAATTTTTTATTCTCCTTTAATCTATTATTATGGTAAGTTACTTTATATATGTCCTAATGTTAAGAATACTATTGCATTCTTGGAATCAGTCGAACATGTGAGATTTTTCTTTTTTATATCCTGATGGATTTAATTTCCTGATATTTTGTTTAGGATCTTTACATCTATGTTCATGAAAGAAACTATCCAGTAATTGTCCTCTCTCATTGTCATTATCTCTCTTTTTTCCTCCTAAAGGTTATTTTGATCTCATAGAGTGACTTGGGTATGGGGGGATACTCCAATTTTTTTCTGTTCTCTGGAAGGATTTGTATAAAGATTGGGATAATCTGTTTCATGACGATGTGGTAAAACTTTAACTGCAGAACTCATTTTTAAAATAATCAGTCTTCTAGGAATTTGTCCATTTCATTTGGATCAAAATTTATTGGCATAAAGTTGTTTATAACATCCTACTATTACATTTTTAATATCTAGTGCATCTGGAGTTACATCATCTTTTTACTCATATTGATTATTTTTGACCTTTTCTCCTTGCCAGAGGCTTTCAGTTTTATTATTCCTTTCAAAGAACAAAACTTTTGATTTCAACGATGCTCTCCACTGCCTGTTTATTTTCTATTTCATTAATTTTGTTCCTACGTTTATTTTCTTCAACCTTTTAGATGCATTCTGTATTTGTTTCTAACTTCTTAAGCTGAATGCCTACATGATTAATGTTCAGGCTCTCATTTTTTTTATTATAAGCACTGAATACTATAGATTTCCTTCTATGCATACCTTTCACTACATCTCACAGTTTGGATGTGTAAAATTCTCATTATCATTCAATTCTCATGTTTACTTTACGTTATGATTTCCTTTTTCAATGTATGTTTTTAATGCCTGAATGTATGAGGATTACAAAATTATTTTTTTTGTTATTAGCTTCTAACTAAATTTCAGTGCATCTAGAGAACATGATCTGTGGATAAAGAATTTCTTTGAATTCTGTTATAATTTGCTTTAGGGCACAATATGTGGTCAATTTTTACATATGTTCCATGTGTGCCTGAGAAGAATGTGTATTCTCTAATTGGTGGGTACAGTGTTCTATAAATATTCATCGTATCAAGCTTGTTAATTAGGTTATTCAAACGTTCTATAGCCTTGCTAAGTTTTTATCTGATTTAAGTATCAATAATTTAGGGGAGTATTTTGAAATCTCCCTCTAAAATATTAAATTTGTGAATTTCTTCCTATTTTACCATTAAAGTTTGCATTCCATTTGATTAGTAAGGCGTCTGTTATCAGTCTAACTGTAACTCCTTTTTAAATGATCTGTCCTTCTGCTTTCAAGATTTTTTTGTTGTTGTTGGTAGTGTCTTAAAGGTTCACATGTGTCTAGGCTAGGATTCTCTCTCTTTTTCTGTCTCTCTCTGTCTGTCTGTCTATTTCTGTATCTCTCTACCTCTCTCATCCTGTTTGGTATATGTTGTGCTTCCTGAATTTGAGGATCCATGTTATTTCATCAGTTCTGGAAAATTCTCAGTGATTATGTCTACAAATAGCACCTCTCCTCAATTCCCTCTATTCTCTTCTTCTGGGGCTCTAATCAGATATAAGTGTTCTCATTCTGTATTCCATCTCTCTCTTTTTTAAAATATATATTCCAAGTCCTTGCATTTTAGTCTCCATTGTAGATGATTCTTCAAGATTTTTCTTCTAGTTCAGCAATTGTCCTTTCACCTATGGTCTGAGATGTTGTTTTAACAATTCACTGTATTTCTTATTTCAATAAATGCATTGTTCATTTTTTAAGTTCCATTTAATTATTTTTTAAAATTTCCTGGTAACTACTAATAGTCTCTTATTGCTTGTTCATCTTTGTGATATAACCTTAGTTTTTATAAACATTTCATACATAGGGATTCTGAATATCTGCAGTCTTTAGGAATATAAATCTACCTATTATTGTTTCTTCTGACTCTTGCTTATGGTGTCTTGTTTGGTCAGGTTCCTGGTGATCTTTAATTATTGTGAACTCACATAAGCTTGTCTATAACGTGTTGTAGAACTGCAGGCCTAAATTGGGTATTTTTTCAAAGGGTATTCTTGTCTGCTTCTCCTGGGGAAGAAGGACACTACTAACCTGGGACCATGTTGGTCCCTTCGTGTCCTGCTTTAACGAGGGAGTCTCAGCTTCAGAGCCCCCTTCTCTGTGCCCCCAACATTGCTGCTTTTCCAAGTCTTAGTGAACCAAAAGCAGGACTACTATAGGTGTTTTCACTCAGGGCAATTTCCATATGTCTGGCTTTCTTATTGCTCTTGTTTTAGTTCATGGTTTATTCTTTGAATTTGGGGAACTGAGGTGGTTCTTGGAATTCCCCATTTACTTTTTCTGACCCCAGAAATGCATAAAACTATATTTTGTCCAGGATCTTATTATTTTTTGGTTAGAGACTACTCCCAGTATGTCTGTGACATCATATGGCTGGGAGAAGAAATGTGTAGGCTATGTAAATTTTTATGCCCATTCACTATATTAATTCTTAGGCTCAGCTAAATTACTACATTTTTATGTAGTAAACTACATAATAGTTTATGTAGTAAACTACATTTACAGCTAAATTTTTATGCCCATTCACTATATTAATTCTTAGGCTCAGCTAAATTACTACAAAGTACTATATTCTGGACCACTAATAATCTTATAAAATTCATAACTTGTCTTCCGTTAACCTAGTGTGAATAATTAAACTTGAAGAATTGACAATTCAGCAACAAATGTCATCTGCCCTACTTGAATGTTTGACTTGGCAGAGAGTCATATAAAAGTTATTTGTTCTAAGCTTATCAAATCCAATCAAGTAAAAGTTGTCTCCCTTTTCAGGTGCTGAGAGTGGATCTTTTCCCCATCCTCCTTCTCATGGCCCCCTTCAAGTCCTCCCTCCACCCCTGCTGCAATGTTTGATCTGTGAAATTTCATTTCACAGATCAAACTGACTAGAATATAGGTTTCCCACAAATGCTGGGAAACTTAGAAGCTTTCATGATAATAATGTAATAAATAAGCACACTTATTTTTCAATGGATCAATTATACCTCATTTTAATAAACAAAGTAAAGGCTTGGCAATAACTACTACATTTTTCACTTTTTACGTATGCAAACTTTATTAATCCATTCCTATCAAAGAACTATAAAACTAAAAGACAACCTATGGAATGGGAGAAGGTATTTGCAAATGACATATCCAGTAAAGGGCTAGTATCCAAAATATATAAAGAACTTATAAAACTCAACCCCCCCAAAACAAATAATCCAATTTAAAAATGAGCAGAAGAGGGGTGTGTGGGTGGCTCAGTTGTTTAAACATCTGCCTTCAGCTCAAGTCATGATCCTAGGGTTCTGGGATTGAGCCCCACATCGGACTCCTTGTGTGGTGGAGAGCCTGCTTCTCCCTCTCCCCCATGCTGGTGTTCTCCTGCTATCTCTCTCTCTCTCAAATAAATAAATAAAATATTTAAAAAATAAAAAAAATAACATTGGGCAGAAGACATGAACAGACATTCCTCCAAAGAAGACATCCAGATGGCTAACAGGCACGTGAAAAGGTGCTCAACATCACTGAAAAACAGGGCAATGCGAATCAAAACCGCAATGAGATATCACCTCACACCTGTCAGAATGGCTAAAATAAAAAACACTGATTAAATGTTTGATTTTCAGAGATTTATTTCCTCTGCTGATAAATCATAAACCTGATATACATCTTGTTGCTTAATTACTGGAGTGGGAAGGAGACAAGACAGAAACTATCACCTGCGTATACAGTTCAGCCTTGGTTTTCAATAGAAACATTGACTGACATTCCAGCAGAAGTTTTAGTTTCTGGAAATTTCATCATTTAGGTATGGTAATTGTCAATTTACTTCATGTGTCATATGTGGTGAGTGAAAAAGTTAAACTGATCATTCTAAAACACACCTAAGGGAGAATCCCACTGGAGAACAAAAGCTTCTAATTGTTCATCTGATCATATCCAAATTCAATAGTGTAATATTTAAGAATCTACATTACTTGGCCTGTCTCATGTACCCCATACCTCATCTGGCAGGTACCTCCTAACAAATATGCATTCCACCTTCCCATACGTTATTTTACAGTTAGCAATATGTGATGATTTAATGATGTTGGAGTGAATAAAATAGAACAGAACACCAGCCATACATCATTAGCAATTTTTTAACATTGATATCATCCCTTCCTTTTCACCGAAAGTAGAGTTTGAACCATATGTCCACTTCACATATTTTGGGTTTCGATTGCATTTAAATCAGTCCTTTAGAGAGTTGATTGCCAAATTTCTCTTTTTTAACAGTAGGGTTCTCCTCACTCACCCCCCACCCAAGCCAAACTTACAACGAAAAAAAAAATATACACGTGTGCACATACACACATACACATAGAAGTGAAGCCTGCTTCTAAGGAAGCATGCTCTAGAATGAGTGAGAGCGCTGCTCTGCCTTTTTCTTGTCCCATGTGGTCGCCTGGATGGGAGTTCCACAGGACCCTGGCACTTTGAGGAGCCGTCTGAACTTCAGTATCATCTTTAACTAGGTTGTAAAGTGCTTGAAGTCAGGGCACTTTATATTCAGCACAGACATTCCTCCTATTGTTGGTATAGACACTCAGCAAATATTTGTTAAATATTGGTGTGGCAGCAGGGGTGTATTCTTAGATTTCTGTTCTTTTTCTTCCACATGTCCTCCTTGAGTAAGCTCATCTATTACCATAGTTCCAATTGCCATCAAAATATCTATTCTTCGTCTATCTGTATCTAGCCCCAACCTCTACCAAGAACTAGTATTTCCAACTGCCTTATGGTTATCTCCTCTTGCATGGACCAAGGGAGGGAGGTTGGGCATCTCAAACTTCCAAACTGATGTCAGATTGTATTCCTTCTAAATCTCGTATTCTTACCACATTGTCCGTATCAGTCATTATTATCACTAAGTTTGATGCCTAGGACGGGAGTTTTCCTTAATAATTCCTTCTTTTCTGACCCCACATGCACTAAATCACAGAATCCTGCCAATTACATCACCTAAGTATTTCTTGAATCTGTTTTTTTCCCCCTCCCCTTTTACAAGTCTTGCCCTAATTTCTGCCCTTATTGCCTCTGACTCACTGGGTTATTCGGAAAAATTGTCACCAAACCATTCTATGAACCTTCCAGTATCCACCCTTATATTAGAATCTTCTAGTAGATCACTATCATTTACATGACACATTCCAGGCTTACGTAATCCAAGGTCTTTCTTGATCTTGTGCCTGCTTATTCCAGCTTTGTTTTGCATTGATTCCTACCTTGCACATTGTGCTTCTCTAACATCAAACTGCTTGGAGTTTTCCAAACACGCCGAGCTGGTTCTTGCTCTGGCTTTATACTCAGTGCAGCAACCTCTGCCTTAAATAGTCTTTCTTTTCCTCTTTGCCCCTTTTCCTGGTAAACTCCTATCTTTCAGGATGTCCTCTCAAGGCTGCTTTAAATACTTCCCTCCTGTGTGATTGCACAACATCCTTTGCATATCTCAATTAGAATGCCATGCAATAAATGTAAGGGCAATCTGCTATGTATCTGTCTTTCCCGCTAGACTCTTTACTCTTAGAGCAAGGACTGATAATGGTGGTGATGGGGGTGGTGGTAATGGGGGTGGTGATACAATGTTTGTGGAAGGAAGGCAGAAAGGGAGCCAGAAAGGCAGGATTTCTCTGCCTCTAAGGAATGTCAATCTAAATTTGCCTGCTGGATCGTAAGGACAAGTTGTATTTATTAACACACAACTCTTGAGGTTTTATGGCATCTGTGATTTTACTACTGGAAACCTCAATTCTGGGAGCAAATTATATGTAATCAAATGGCTTTGCTATGACTGCTACAAGAGTCTTTTATAACTAGAAACTGTCAAGTCAAAAATAAAATGTTTTTGCTTCTCCCCTGAGAGATTAATACTAAATGACAAACTCAGATGGGCCTCAAACTGTGATCTGAAAAGGTGGGCCAGTGATTCTTCAGTCACTGTTGAGCAATAGTACTTTATTTTCCTTATTTAGAGGATATTAAGGCCTTCAAAATCTGGAGGTTCCAGCTCAGAAACCGAGGAACTCTTTATCTACTTAAAGGCTGAGATCTTCAATTTGGGAGACAACAACAAAAATTTATAGCAATGTTAGAAAAAAAATAGTGAGGGTGGCCAAGAAGCAAATTTACTTTTACATGGGAAGGTAGTTAGGGATGATGGGAGTTTTCTTTAAAATCCAGAGAACTTGAATATAATCCATGAAGTAGTTTTTGAACATCTGCTGTCCCAGGCATTGCAAAGAAATACAAATATGTAAAATACAGACCCTGCTCTCAAAGAGCTCATAATGTGCCAGGCAAGGATTTTGCAGAAACTGAGGCAGATATTTATACCAGTGATTTGCAAATTGTGTACGACAGAACCTAAAGTTAGTATCTAACAGAGGTGAGCATTTAAGGTTAAGCATTTTACAATGCTGTAAAATTCATTTGAAAAAGTGTTTCCCACCCAACAGCGAAGAGCCAAGGAATCTATTGACTAAATTCTATCGCTGTGTAATTTTCAGAATTCAAGCTGTTGTTGCTGCTGCTGCTGGTGGTGATGGTAGTGATCACGAGAGTGCCAGTTAGTATTTACTGATTACTAATTATGCGCCAGGCATTCTGAACAGCCTGCAAAATCCTGCAAAGGCTTTACGTACAATGTCTTACTTAACCCACATCGCCCTTTGAGATAGGTACTATTATACAAATTAGGAAACCAAGGCTCAGGGAAATTAAGTAGCTTATACAAGGCCACACAAATCTTTTCCATTAATATTCTTTCAAGCTTCTGGATCAGTTAATAAAAACAAACCAGCCAACCCCATAGCCATTCGCAATTACCACACCTATGTGAATTGTACGTTTTAAATACTACTGTATAGAAAACAAAACACAAAAACAAATTGTATTACAGACACTGATAAAAGACTACGACTGTCATTCATAGCACTGGTTTCATTTTGTGCACTGAAAATCATACAGTTGATCTTTGAACAACACAGTTTTGAACTGCGTGGGTCTACTTACAGATTTTTTTCCCCCGATACATACAGGACACTACTATATGATAAATTTATTTTCTCTTCCTTGTGATTTTCATTTTTCCTTATGATTTTCTTAATAGCATTTTATTTTTTCTAGCTTCCTGTATTGTAAGAATACAGTACATAGTACATACAACAAACAAAATATGTGTTAACCGAGTGTTTATGTGATCAGTAAGGCTTCTGGTCAACAGTAGGCTATTAGTAGTTAAGTTTTTGGGGATTCAAAAGCTATATGTGGATTGTTCACTGTGTGGGGGGATTGGCACCCCTAACCACCACGTCATTTAAGGGTAAACTGCGCAAATACCATATATATGAACCTATGAAAAATTTCATACGAATAGAATACTACATTTCTATGCTTCATATATTATGATTCTTTGTATGATTTCACTTGGGGAAAGAGGGAGGATGTTTTTGTTCAAAAGCTTTGAAAACCACTGGTCCGGACCATTTAAGGACTGGACTTTGGGGATTAGGAAGGGATGCAGCCTAACTGAAAATTTAGGATGTTTGTTCTCCATAGCTGGGAACTTTGTGGTTGCAATGCCTAACTTTTAAGCAATCTGTACTCACAGAAGGCATAATTACCTTGGGTCGAAGCAACTTGGCCACAGTATGTGAGGGGAGGAATCTAGCAAGCTGTTCTTCTTAAGCTGTGGCTAACAGAGCTTCCTAGGGACCTCCATAATGGCCAGAAAGATAGGAAGTTATTATACATTATAATAATAATTATAATTAAATTTTGACATCGGGAACAACTACCAGCAATAATCAAGTGATTACTATGCTAATTGATTTAAATGTATTATCTCATTTATTCTTCAAAACAATCCTGATACATGGGTACTATTATTATCTCTATTTTACCAGTGCAAAGATGCAGGCTTGGGGAAGCTTGAAGGGGCTAAATCACTTGTGTAAGGTCGCATTGCCAGGAAGAGGAAGAGCTGGAATGGATCTCAGGTCTATCCGGCACTACCCCCTCTGCATTTAACCACTACGGCAAATAGCCCCCAGTTAGCTATATAAAAACTCCACTACACGACTCTCTTTAATTTAAGCCCCTCAAAAGTAGAAGGAAAAGATGGCATGAGGCAGAAAATGGGTTGAATACCAAATTTCTTGTGGAAAGCTATGCCCTTCTCAAGGATAACAGTGGCACTGGACAATCAAGGGTGGAGAATGGTCTTCATTTCTTCATTGAATGGCTAATGAGATTGCCCCCAACAAGGTTTCTCCTGCGTTGGCATGACCAACCTTTCTGCATATCTCAAGCAGCTTATTCCGGGCCTGTCCTTTGAAGTGTTCTCCGGGTCCTCCTTTTATCATCCAGGAGAGAGCTCCTTGGGGAAGGTGAGAAATTGAGAATGTGGAAAGTTTCTCATGTCAAGCAGCATGTCTGAGGGTTTTTTGGAAGTGATCCATATGTTCTCTGAAGGTTCTGAATACATGCATAATTAAGATAATTGATCAACAAATATCTCTTCAACAACTGGTCATCACCATTTTCAGGTGAACAAAAGCTTGCTTTGGACCCTCCCCAGCAAGATGCTAGCCATTCATGTCACTTTACCACCCCGTATTTCCATTTCTCAAGTGACATTTGCACCAAGAAGTCAGTTTCTGTCTTGTATGAATAACCACCGAGAGGTGTTTTTTTAAAAGCTTACACAGAGAGTGTTTTTTCCTAAGCAAACCATATGCCAGCCCACCTAGGACAACAATCATTTCCCAAATTTTTAATAACTGTTATCTGTCTAGACATCAACTCATACTGAAAAAGAAAAAAAAAGCTCTCAGAGGGTAAAACAATCAACATCTGCAAAGATGAAGAATTTGGGCACAGCAAAGGTGGATGAAAAATAAATAAATTGCACTTCAATATGGTGATTAATGCACAAGAAAGATAAGCCCAGGGGTGGGCCAAGGCAGGCACTAGTAAATATCTCCTCTTAAAAATCTTGCCAGTAAATCATAATTACATACCGGGATCATAAAGTCTTTTTGAGGAGGTACCTTTCACTTGGCAAGTGGACAGGGCCTTAAAAATGTAATAAAACTACAGGAAAGATTGATGATTATAATAAGTTTACCCTTTAATTTCTTCCAGCTGCCAGTTGATAGGAAATGGTATGCAATTTTGTCTCCTCTCTGATAGGGAAGGGAGGTGTCTGAAATAATATAACTTTAAAGTTCTGCGGAGCCTTGTGTACATAGCTATTTTTATGTGAGAACTTGCCAACAACTCCATGAGGTGTGCAGGGCAGATACTGTTACCACTGTTTTGCAAATGAAGCAACTCAGAAAGAGCCAAAGTGAATTGCCTAAGGCCACAGTGGTCGGGCCAGAAGTCCTCCAACTGGTACCCCATGAGTTTCCATTACCCTTATTTCCTCAAAACAAAGGGTTAGATAATGGTACTAGGTCACTTATGGATTTAATTTATCCAGGATATTCTCATTTAACAGTAGGAGAGACTGAGCGAGATGTACTTCGACTGCCTTCAAACTGTGAGTATCTGAGACCTGTATATCCAGGGCACCTGTGCATGCCAAAGCTGATCGCTTAGAGCATTTTTATTTTAAAAGCTGTCGGCATTTCAAGTGCATCTCCTTAATTTCATATTTTCCCCCTCTACTGTTATTTGGAGGGAGGGGATGCTCGCTGTTGACGATTGGGGTGGGATCAGAAGGAAGGAAGAGAGACTTAAGGAGCCCATGCAAAGGAGGCCATAAGGAGGGCCTGCTGTGCTGGGGAGCTGCGTTTCACATGCTAAAATAGGCATTTTCACAAAAGCATACCTAGATCTTAATGAAGAGGAGCAAGAGATAAGCCTTATCAGGGAAAAAGAAAAGACTCACGAGAAAATAACATTAGCGTTTGTTTTAACAGAAAAGCAGGAAATGTGTTTTGGGGCCCATCCAAAATGCCTGCCCAGTAAAAGGAGTGAGAGATGGTGTCAGTAGATTTGTAGGTTGGTCTAGCCTTCCCAAAACAACTATTTTATGTAAATACTGGTTTACTGCTACTGACTCTAATTATATTAGTTAGAGGATCTGGCATAACATAGGACAAACAAAGATTTCTATTCTCAGAAATACCAGATGCAGTACAACACACCGGACAGAGTTAGTCTGTCTCTCTCACTGGAAATCTGAAAACAGACATAGTTTCTTGCCTCTTAACTTATCTTACGCCCATTGTATGAAGGAGCACTGTACTAGATCCAGGACTGCCATAAATTCAGAAGGAAGGAAGAGGGACAAGTGCAAGGTCAGGGAGCATCATCATCATGATGTGCCATCTGAGGGGCCGTTTGTGGTTTGTAGATCTGTGGGGAGGGGATCGCTCCACCCCACCCCTGCCCCCACCAATTTAACAAAAGCACCAAATGCCTTTGCTTTATCCTGTGACCTTCTGGCACCCCACCACCTCAGGGACCAACTCCACTGAATGAAAAGAGAGCCCAGTTGACACAGGAAAAGTTTCTGGGATTCTGACAGCCAGCATATAATGATTCAAGTGGGTACACACCTGTTAGCCAAACAACCACGCACCACAGAGGCAGTTCCCTGATCCAGGAAAGAACACACTGAATTTCATGTTACAGCTAATTCAACAAAATTCTGGCACGATCAAAACCGCAGCACAGCCTGGAGTGCTGTGAAATTGATTTGGGGTGTGCGTGCCAAATAAGCAAAGCTAAGAAAGTGACTTTCTTTTGAAAGGTCTTGTTAGTCATTGCTGGGCGGTCTATTATTTGACCCATTAGATCTTATTTGGGGAAAGCCGAAGGTTGGTAATACCTTATTATGGAATTTAGGCGAGGAGATTATATACATGGAATGTTTAGTAGCCTTAATGGCAGGCACACATCCATTAAAGTAACACAAGGTAGAAGAGTTTGATTTGGGAATCGTCATGTTAGTCAGCACCAGAATCCCACACAGAATTACTGCGTAAAAATGTGAAACTCCAAATGAAAGTATTAATGTTAAAATTGAGGTGTAAGAAGATGATAGATGTAATGTGAATGCGTTATAGATGAAAGAAAATGATCTCTTCAAGGGAAGTGAGTCACCGGCTGGCCTGGCTTACAAAATTAATCATGACACGGGGACTAGGAGCAGTCCAGTCCATCTGAGCCGGCTCAGCATGCTCTGCAGGATCCCAAAGGGAAGACAGAACCTGACCTGCTATGCTTCTAGCAGCATTTAGGCAGTTTCCACTACTTTGCTAGAATTAGGATGCACTGGCTTTGCCTGGTTTCTGTATAGTCCCGTCAGAACTGGTTTTCCAGCCTAGGTCCATGGCAC
Source organism: Ursus maritimus (assembly GCF_017311325.1). Classification (NCBI taxonomy): domain Eukaryota; kingdom Metazoa; phylum Chordata; class Mammalia; order Carnivora; family Ursidae; genus Ursus; species Ursus maritimus. The sequence goes on along the minus strand of NW_024423319.1, from coordinate 39,736,804 downwards.
CCCGGAGGTTCACAAAGACTGAAGGCAATGTAGGAGTTAAACATCTGTGACTACTGGTTTTCAGGAACAGTGTGGTTAGCATCTAGTGGCTGTCATGGATGCAAAGCTGTTCAGAACCATCACATTCTCAAGAGACACTAATTAAAGGTTTCATTCTCTCCCCATCTCATTTGCTACAAAGTACATGGGTTGAGGGTTAAGTCTGTGGCCACTGCACGGAGCAAAGGGAAATTCATGGAGACATGGAAAATGCAGTGTATGATGATTTTTAATAGAGCTCTCTAATCAAACCTCTCAGAGTTATGCTCAGTAGTCAGTGACTAATAGGTTGAGGAGGAAAAGATTATATTCAATCTGTCTGTTAACTACAAGACTTTAATCAATTTCAGTGGAAAATGCTCTGAAGCAGAAAGGAATATAATAGGACAGTGATCTAATATCTCAGAAAGCTTAGTGCCATTTTCTATTTTCTCAGCAACCGGGAAGACACTAATGCTGAGACCATTCCCAAGTATATTCTACATCGACGCTGAGGAAGAAGAGGGTCATCTTGTTCAGTGAACCACACGAGTCCTTAGCTACGAACTGCTGAAATCTGAATATCCTGGTATGGTTGCATTCCATCACATCAGAGCATTTGGAGGGCCTTGTTGAAGGGGGCGGGGGTGTCGTGGCAAGCCTGTGGTCTCAAAGTTCTGCCCTCCTCTCCTAGAAAGCCAATAAAATCCTACAGCTGGCATACAGCGGCGCTGGTGAAAACAAAACATGTCTTTGAACTGGATTTGAACCATGGGTCACTAGTTTGTAACCTCTGGTCTAGAGTGCAGTTATTAGAGAATTTCAGATGTAAGAATGGTTATAGCATGCTTTGCCAAGGTAATGCAATTTGAATGGATCTTGGCATGTGAGTAGGATTTCTCTTCTCTCCAACTACTTCATTTCATGTAAACCTACTTTTGAAAGGTCTACAAAATATTACCCCCCAACACACACACTCAGCATTCCCTATCAGCACATTCCTATACCCCATCAATTTAGAATCAGGGAAACCTATCCCTTTCCCACCTACAGGAGTTATCAAAGAAGGAGGGAACTTGATACATCATCCTACAACTCAAGTTTCATTTCTTCCAAGGAAACTTTCCTGATTAGCTTCTTCCCAAATGAGCTCTTCCCTCACCACCCCAACTGACTACTCTAGGACTCAAGTGCCACCGGTACCATTTATTTAGTTCACAGAGAGGCTGGCAATAAAATAGCAGATCTTTTTGTGAAATGGGATGTATCAAAGTCACAGATGGGCAGAAAAGCAAATGTGGAATTGCTGGATGACCACTGGATTCAGGCTGTGGCTCTGTAAATGGCTTTTCTACCTATCAGCCAGATGACCACTTAAAATCAATAAACCTCAGTCCCTTCCATCTATAAAATGGTATAATAATCCCTACCTATCTCATATAACCAGTGAGGAGCTCAAATCAGATAACGTATGAAAGCCCTTAACAGAAGTGTAAAGGTAATGCCATTATTATTATTATTCTTATTCACCATTCCAGTCTGTGAGAACGCATTGTTTAAAGTTCTACTCTGAAAGAATAATCAAACTTTCAATTTACTAGTTGCAAAAAGCAACTCTCATTATGTATTATTCATTGCTCCTGGTAGCCTTGCATGATGAGAATTTATAAGTAACACATTTTGAGCTGCACGTTGAAGATAAGACGTATACAAAGGAGATCTGACTATCTTGTTCAGGCTCCACTTGAGAAACAACAACAGTGAAGACCCAGGAGGGTAACCAAATAAGCACAAATAAAGGCAAAGTAGCCAGTAATGCTGAAGGAAAGAGAGGTGATTACATACAGGCATCCTGGCCAAGATACCTGCCACAGGACTTAAGTCTACAGATTTGCAGTCTCCATTGTGACTTTAGTCAATGTTTGGCTTGGGTACCTTCCTAGCAACCACTTATATATCCTTTTCCATTTTTCTTTCCTGCCTCTCTTTACTCCCACTGATTAGGTAACGCAAGTAATGATTAAGAATGGCAGATTTGGGTTAGGCAGACCTCGGTTTAAATCCCAGTTCTGCTGCTTACTAGCTTTATGACCCTCAGCAGGTTGTTCAGCTTTTCTGAACCTTGGTATCTCATTTGTAAAATGGGGTAAAAATAGTAATGAAGGCAGAGTCTGGCACACAGTTTATTTTCAACCACTATTAGTTATTATAGTAGATAATTGTTGTTATAGTAGATAATAAACATGTATTATAATTATAATTACTTATATTTATAAATAAACATTGCTGTTATAGTAGATAATAAACAATTTCTTAATATACTTCTCACAACTCTCCCCAGTAGTGATCCATGCTCCAAAATGGTCCTTTACCTCCTTCAAAACATCTCTAGCCAGATCCTCAGCAAAGATTTAAAAAGCTATTTTGTACTAATGTGTAAATGACTTATACATTCTAGATATATATTAAGATAATGTTTAGGAGTATCAGTGGCCAAAGGAATGGATCTATAATAGTCTAATTTTAGACAGAGTGTAATAAATGGCAGGTAAAATATTTGGGATCCTTGCGTAGTAGAGAGTTCCTAGGAATATTTAGAGATTATTCAGCTTAATAAACAGCCACATACTTAACAGCAAGCCTTACCTAAAGTTTATTTTATTCTCCTAGCCTTTCCTCCATTTAAATATAAAATCTAATAGGCCAAGTCAACAGGCATTTAGTAAGTGCCTGTTGTATGCCTGACATGCCGGGTGAAGGCTATAGTAAATGAAAATTAGTTTCTTTCTCCCTCTAAGCAAAACAGAGAGAAAGAGAAAGAGAGAGATGAAAATACTTTCAACAGTTCAAAAGGAGTCAAGGGTCAAGATTGAGTATAACAGTAGCAGAAGGTAATGTGATGAAGACTTATACCTTGAGCAAATAAAAGTACCCAAGCCTCCATTTTTTTTATCCGAAATGAGTGTAATACTCCATGAAATTTTTCTTTCCTATTTTGTAGTGTTCTTGCCAGGATCGAATGAGATAGCACACATAAAAGAGATTTGGTTAACTGCACGTGAATATTAGATGCTGATGAAAAGTTCACACTGTGATATGGGAGTGAGTGGTATGGAAGTAGCAACGCACACTGGGAGATGAGAAAGGAGAAACTGCCAGAATGAAATACAAACAGATGAGCTCTAGGGGCTTCCATTAATGTACATTATCTGATATCAACAGCACCTCAAACAAACAAAGAAGGAAAATCCTACCATCCTACTGTCCTTGGGTTTATTATGAAATAAAATTGTAAATAAGGTTCTTAGTGCCATGACTGGCACACACATCATCTTCGTTTTGCTATTGTCATCATATTAGTAGTAGTGGTAGGCATTTGCATACAACAGTTTAAGCTATGGTCTTGTTTTTAAGAACTCTGTAGTGAGAAATGAAAGCACTGTAAGTTTCCATTCCAAAGCCTGCTTGGAATCCTCTGACTGCCGCTAAGTAACCCGTGTGTCACCAGAGGGGAGTCCTCCCCCTAGCCAATTATTGTTCCATGTAACATAGGTATAAAATTAAAATAACGGTCAGTTATTTTAATTTTATACCTATGGATGACAAAAAAGGACTAAAGCCTTCCTTGTTGTCAATTTCAATGCTTTATTAATGGAGACAAAAATAAAGTGAATGTTATTTTACTTATACAATATTAAAACCCAGTACAGGATCCTACCTAGGTTTTGAAGCAGGCCTCTGCCCTGTACATGCAGAATAGCACATGACTTCCAAAATACTCTCTTACCCAACCTACCAAGTTTGGAGAACCCACATTTACAACATCCCTAATCTCATATAAAACAGTATCACACTGACGGAAAATACAAAACTGCAGACTCCTCAACCTTACAGTAAAATGTCATGTTTTGATTTAAATAATCCAGCCCTAATATACCTTTCTAATCTTATTTTCCACCACTTTCAACCTCATATTCTTCGGAAAGCTTTTAGCTTCACCAGAATGTCCACATTCTGTTTACTGAGGGCACAACTAGTATAAACCTCAGGGCCTATGTATTTGTTTCCATGGCAACGTGTTTGCTAAAACTCTATGTTCCTCCCTTAGAGTGGTGTTTCTCATCCTTCAGAATGCCAAGGAACTCTAGAATGCTTTCATGGATCTATTTGAGAAACACTGACAAAAGAAAGTTAAATCTTATTTTATTAAAAAAGCTTTCTGATAATACATGGCCATTTTAAAAGACAAGTACTGGTGGGGCGCCTGAGTGGCTCAGTCGGGTAAGTGTCCAACTCTTATTTCTGCCTAGGTCGTGATCCCAGGGTTGTGAGAGAGAGCCCCTCCTCGGCGGAGAGTCTGCTTGAGGTTCTTTCCCTCTGCGCTCCCCCTGCTCATGCTCCCCCCAAATAGATAAATAATTAAGTCTTTATAAAAATAATAAAAAAGACAAGTACTAGTAAATGAATTCAACATCAGTACAAGAGTGAACACTCAGAAGGATTATTACCATTTGACATTAGAAGGATGTTTCTTAATCTTAAGAACTTGTAGATGCCTAAGAATACTTTTGCTGACACCCAAAGGTTGACAGACCACAATATGAGACCCAACAGTACTTTTCCAGCTTTCAAGCAATTTGATATAAGATGCTGGGTCTAAGAATTTCTTCCTTTTTTAAATTCAAGTATAATTAACATACAGTGTTATATTAGTTTCAGGTGTACACTATAATGATTCAACAGTCCTATACACTTCTCAGTGCTCATCAAGATAAGTGTACTTTTAGTCCCCTTTATACATTTCACTCATCCCTCAACTTATTCTCTGGCAACCGTGAGCTTGTTCTCTGTATTTAAGACTCTTGTTTTATTTGTCTCTTTTTTAATTTGTGTGTTTTTTATTGTTACTCTAATTCCACATATGAGTGAAATCATAAGGTATTTGTCTTCCTCTGACTGACTTATTTCGCTTAGCATTATACCCTGTAGATCTATCCATGTTGTTGCAAATGGCAAGATTTCACTCTTTTTTGTGGCTAAGTAATATTCCGTAGTGTGTGTGTGTGTATATATATATACACCTTCTTCATTATCCATTTATTCAACATAGTACTGGAAGTCTTAGCCATAGCAATCAGACAGGAAGAAGAAATAAAAGGCATCTAAATTGGTAAGGAGGAAGTAAAACTTTCACTAATTGCAGATGACATGACACTATATATAGAAAATGCTAAAGGCTCCAAAAAACTACTGGAACTGATAAATGAATTCAGTAAAGTTGCAGGACATAAAATTAACACAAAGGAATCTGTTGTATTCTATACACTAATAACGAAGTTGTAGGAAATTGGTCGATAACATCTGTGGTTGAGCTATTCTAGTGACATGAATATTTTGGATATTATTTTCTAGCGGTGTGAATAAAATTCTCTTTCTTTATGTAAAAACCTAGTATTTATACTCACAGTTGTCATAAAAAGTTAAAAGGTATTAAGAAATAGTTCACAGCCATGAAATGCAACTGGTTATGATAATCCTCATCACAGTCTCATAGTAGATTGGCCATGAGTTGATAACTGTTGAAGGTGGATGATAAGAGCATGGTCATATTATACTGTTCTCTCTGCTGTGTTTGTGTATGACATTTTCCATAAGGAAAATGGACCTGTTAGTTAAATGACTACAGCAAAACACTGTGAAGAAATATTACAGAAGATATTCTATAACCACAGATATACCATGAGTGAAATTGACTTTGACTTTGCACTACTGGCCGCTGTCCTCAGATAGCTAGCCTTGTGCTGCTATATAGATGACAATAACCTCAGGTTTTAGTGTCAGAAGAGTAATCAAGATCACCTGATACCAGAAGACAAAGTATTGGAACAATTCAGAACATCATTCTAATGGGTTCTGTGTAGCATTCTTTAAATAGGTTCTTTCTTCCTAACCTACAATTGTATTACTGAATGTTGATAAAAATTCAATGGTCTATTCCTCTAATAAGCCCAGACAGAGCTTTGTGGTACCTGCAGATACACTAGACCACCCATGTGATAATTGGCTGATATCGTGACAAGAACTCTGAGCATGTATGTTAAGATTTGTCTTTATATTAGAGATGTCTTCTTTATCATCTATGATTTTTAGTGACAGTCTCATTAGCTGGGACCTTTTCTTAAGCCATTAGCAATAGTAAATTTGGTTAAAACAAGAAGCATTATTGAAGAGCTTTACGGCCAACTATATGTGAGAAGAGTCCATAGCAGTTCATGTGGAAATGACCTCCAAAGGATGCCTGGGTGGCTCAGTGGGTTAAGCATCTGCCTTCGTCTCAGGTCATGATCCCGGGGTCCTGGGATCGAGTGCCACATCCGGCTCCTTCCTCAGTGGGGAGCCTGCTTCTCCCTCTGCCTGCAGCTCCCCCTGCTTGTGCTTACTCTCTCTCTCTGACAAATAAATACATAAAATCTTAAAAAAATACAGAGCTTCAAGAAATCTAAAAATTTTTTTTTAAAAAAAATGACCTTCAAATTGAGACAGGTGAACACGGCATATGCAGACGTGCTCTCACTAGGCTTTTGTTGCTATTTGTAGTTTTAATCCTTGAACATTGTCTCACATTCTAAATATTAGTAAGAAACAAACCTGCAATACCACAATGGATGCAATGCCTTATTTTAATTTGAGATGCAGCAGGGGTGCTGAAAGTCCTTATTTGTTTGAGTTTTACAGATAGTCAGGATCATGTCATTGATTCATACAGGGCTAGTTGTTTGCTTCCAGAAAGAATACAAATGTATTGGCATAGGAATCCCAGGAATCTGATTTTACGACCTGGAATCCATCAAAATACTCAAAAGGAGACATTTAAATGGAAAATTCCTTCTGTGCAAGATTAAAGACCGGATTCTGTTGTTACCAGTCATCTCTGGGAGTAAATTACACAGCCGCCAGTTATACAACTTTCTTTATAATAGGACCTGGGGTAATAAAAAGAAAAAAGACTCTGAGTCAGAAAATCTGAGTTCTAGTTCAGGCTCCTCTAATACCAACTACCTTCCTACCCTTGGGCAAGTCATTTAACCCCATCATATGGTCAGAGGATCACAGAATTATAGTCCTTCTGTTATTCTAACAGTAAACAGCAAGAGGTGAGGAAGAGTCCAAAAGAGAGCATTTTAAAAATTAACAAGTCAGGAAACAGCAAATGTTGGTGAGGATGTGGAGAAAGGGGAGCCCTCCTACACTGTTGGTGGGAATGCAAGGTTGTGCAGCCACTTTGGAAAACAGTGTGGAGGTTCCTCAAGAAATTAAAAATAGAACTACCCTAGGAACCAGTAATTACACTACTGGGTATTTACCCCAAAGATACAAATGTAGTGATCTGAAGGGGCACCTGCACCCTAATGCTATAGCAGCAATGTCCACAATAGCCAAACTATGGAAAGAGCCCAGATGTCCACTGGCAGGTGAATGGATAAAGAAGATGTGGTATATAAATACAATGGAATATTACTTAGCCATCAAAAAAATGAAATCTTGCCATTTGCAATGATGTGGATGGAACTAGAGAGTATTATGCTAAGCGAAATAACTCAATCAGAGAAAGACAATTATCATATGATCTCACTGATATGTGGAATTTAAGAAACAAAACAGAGGATCATAGGGGAAGAGAGGAAAAAATAAAACAAGACAATACCAGAGAGGGAGACAAACCATGAGATTCTTAATCATAGGAAACAAACTGAGGGTTGCTGGAGGGGTGGGGGTGGAGGGATAGGGTAATTGGGTGATGTACATTAAGGAGGGCATGTGATGCAATAAGCATTAGGTATTATATAAGACCGATGAATCAGACCTGTACCTCTGAAACCAGTAATATATGTTAATTAAAAAATAAAAGAAGAAATACAAAAAAAAAAACCCTAAAGAGAGTGTTTTATTGAAACAAAATTATTCTAGGTTAACACCCTTGTATATCACTGCAGCATATAGCTACAGGGACACCAAAGAGGCAGAAGGGACTCAAATCAAGGGGGGAAAAATAACCCCTTGCATTAAACAACACAGTCTATGGTTTGGACAATAATGATCAAACTCATAAGAAGTAGCTTGATTTCTGCAGAAGCAAGAAAACACAATGAGTGAAATTGAAAGGAAGCAATTTAGCAAGAGATCCCAGGGAAAGGGACCAGGCTAGTGAGACCAGCGATGTCTTTCCACAGGGCACATGAAGTTACAGTGTGACTGACTATTTCCAGCTTTCCACCTTCAGGGGACACGGTAGGATTGCACTTTCTGGCCTCCAATTGATCCCCTGATCAAAGCTGACCAATGACAAATGAAAAAAAGTGACATGGGTCAGCTGCAGAAATAAGATTTAATTGGTAGTGCAGGGTGAGCCCTTCAGAGCTCTCTTTCCCTCTGCCACAACGATCAGCAATGTTCCAGATGGTGGCTGTTCCATCTGGGTCCGAGGTTGAGGACCACATAATGTTCCCTGCATGACCCATGATGGACATGCAGTGTAAACAAAAAATAAAACCTTTGTTATTTTAAGCCACTGTGATGTTGGGAGTCATTTGCTATAGCAACATAACCATCCTATCCTGACCGAAGGGATGGCAGTTATAAGGTCAAACACTTTTCCTAACGGGGGGAAAAATAGCTTGGCGGCTTTTCTCTCAGCAGATGAGCCTCAGTTAAGGGTGTTGGTGCTTCTCAGAGGATTGTGTCCTGAAATATTGTAAGGTTCTATTATGGATATGAACAGAAGTATGTCACTATTACTGGCAGCTAATAGTGGATGTGAAAAATAAAGAGGACAACTCAGGACAGGGCAGGCTCAAGGGACTGGTAACTTGATATAAATCCTTCCTCTCATTCTGTTCCAAGTAAATAGTGACTGAAAGTCATATGGCTCTTCAATGGCCTATCCAGAATAACAGGCTCTAGGCCAGTTTGAAGCCAGCAGGTGTCCTCCGTAATAGAGTTGGCACCTTCATTTGTCAGTCTATTTAGTAGCAGAGTGGGCAAAAAGCTGAAGGAACGAGGAAGGAAGAACTACCTTTTCACCACTGGAGGCCCTTAAAGGTGACCAGGCTGAGAAGAGTATCACAAACTTTGGGGGATGAAATTAAAAGTACAGCCTTATGTAATGTAAGGCTAACTCATCTCCATCTAAATTATTTTCTCCTGAAGATTCTAGGGATCACTGATCCTGCCCTAACCAGGACTATTAATAGGCATAGGGCTACAACAAGGCTAGCGAACAGCACCACAGGAAGCTGGAGGTAATTACAGGCTGTCTTCTTGGCATGACCTCTGTCTATTAGCAACACCTTAAATGGGGGAGGGCTGGGAGATGATGAGGTGCACCACAGTGCTATGAGAATGAACTGCCAGTAGGAGATACAATTTATTGAAGCACACATACAACAATGAGACGCTTCATGAACATGATAGCTAACCCTCACCATCATAAGAGGTAGTTATGACATTTTTCAAACGAGAAAACAAAAGAATGTCAATGAAGTGCAGAAGGAGAGAGTCTAGAAGGACAAGTGAGTCAAGAGTAAGATGCTACTGGTAGTTCCATCAAGGACTCAAAGGAAGCAGTTCGATTTTGGTGATTACGAAGCCACTTTTAAGAAATTAATTTCAGTGAGTTGGTTGGGAAGAAAGCCAGAATACAAAGAGTGAAAGAAGAAATGAGTAGCAGAGAAAGATGTGCACTAACTATAGACTATTTTTCATGAAATATGGTACTTTGCACACACTTTACCTATAACCATGTAATTCTCATCAAAGCTATAGATCTTTCCCCCAGAAAATTGCACATACATATCTAATTTTACATACACTTTCGGGGCACTCATATGCCCACCTGAAATCCACAGAGAAAACTCCAGATTAGGAATGAGTGATATAGACTAAAACTTAAGATGGTGGAGGTAGACCTATGGGAGTGATACACAGGTGGTTTCAACTGCAGTGGTAATAATTTATTTCTTTTTTCTGTTAAGATTTCATTTTTAAGTCATCCCCACACCCAACATGGGGCCCAAACTCACAACACCGAGATCAAGAGTCACATGCTCCACCAATTGAGCCAACTGGTTGCCCCAGTAATATTCTATTTCTTAAGCTAGGTGATGTTAATATATTCATTATGTTATGTCCATGAGGTTATTATGAATGTTCATTATACTGTTTTATGTAATATTTTATATAAAACATTTTGTTGTTTTGTTATTAACTTTTTAAATAGAAAAAGATTATATCGAAGAATATCTTTGCTTGTAGGAAATGCACACTGAAGTATTAGGGACTGATGTGCCATCATGTTGGCAAATTACTCTCAAAATGTTGAAGAATCCTTTTTTGTACCATAGTTGAAACTTTTCTGTAATGCTAAGACTATTTCAAAAAATTTTTAAAAGACAGTAAAAGACACTTAACATTAGAGAGGAAAAAAAAAAAACTTCGACAAACAAAAAAACCTTAAATAAAGACATACTTTCTCAGGTGTACAGGAGGGCAGAACCAAACTTACAGAGAAATGTCCACATAGAAAGGCACTGAGTGATCCTTCAAAATAGAAGAAGGAACTACTGTCCATTTGGCTCTAAAGAATAATGTTTTATGTCAGAACTCTTTTCCCCACTGACTTATACTCGGACTGGGAGAGTGTAAACTGGGAGGCAGTGGACAAAGAAGCAGCAATCTCTCTTAGCACCTTTGGCTCTCCTGGCCATCAGGGAGACTGGGAGCCTCAAGCTTCTCTCATGGCTTCAAGACTGGAGAACTCAGGCTGAAGGCATCAAAACCAGAAAAAGCTATGGATTTCTTCCAACTTGACCCCTGTGCCTTCAATTCTTCTGGTAGTCCAGTGGGGGAGAGATTTGGGGTGTGGGGGGAGAAATAGAGCTTTTTAATTGAGTAGGCATCTAGGTGAAGTTACAACCTTTTTTAAAAAAAGATTTTATTTATTTATTTGACACACACAGAGAGAGAACGAGTGGGAGGAGGGGCAGAGGGAGAAGCAGACTCCCCATTGAGCAAGGAGCCCAATGCAGAACTTGATCCCAGGACCCCAGGATGATGACCCGAGCCGAAGGCACACGCTTAACCGACTGAGCCACCCAGGTGTCCCGATGTTACAACTTTTTTTTGTGTGTGTGTTCATTTAGCCAACAGACAATACATCATTATTTTTTGATGTAGTGTTCAACTATTCATTAGTTGCATATAACACCCAGTGCTCATCACCACACGTTCCCTCTTTAGTACCCATCACCCTGTTACCCCATCCCCTCACCCCCTCCTTTCTGTAATCCTCAGTTTGTTTCCCAGAGTCCAGAGTCTTTCTCATGGTTTGTCTCGCTCTCTGATTTCTTCCCATTCAGTTTCCCCTCCCTTCCCTGTGGTCCTCTGCTCTATTCCTTATATTCCACATATGAGTGGAACCATATGATAATTGTCTTTCTCTGCTTGACTTATTTCATTTCCAATGTTACAACTTCTTAAGCAGAGGAAGGATAAAAGTGGTGACTTAGGAGCATAGTATATAGCGGAAGAAAACTAAAGGCAAAAAAACTGGTTAAAGTTAGTCTTTGGGGGCGCCTGGGTGGCTCAGTCGTTAGGCATCTGCCTTCGGCTCAGGGCGTGATCCTGGCATTATGGGATCGAGCCCTGCATCAGGCTCCTCTACTGGGAGCCTGCTTCTTCCTCTCCCACTCCCCCTGCTTGTGTTCCCTCTCTCTCTGGCTGTCTCTCTCTCTGTCAAATAAATAAATAAATAAATAAATAAATAAATAAATAAATAAATAAAATCTTAAAAAAAAAAGCTAGCGTTTGTTTTTATAATAAAAACGTAAATAAAAAAGAAGACTCTTGGTATGTGTATCCATGTTTGATGTATAGGATATAGGGAGTTATATGTACAAGCAAATTGTCTGGCATAAGAAGAATGGGCAAAAGATCCACTGATCGTAGCATTCAGGACAGTGCTTTGCCTTCTACTCTTGTGTTGTAGCCAGGTAGCTCTTCTCACCGTCCCCCACTTAACCATATTCATTTCTGCTAGGGCCACAGTGTTTGATTGCTCATAGGGTCTCCTGCGAAAGGAAACGTGACTGTAGGCACAAGTGGGAACTGGAACCCAGATGGCTCACTGCTCAGCAAGGAGTGAGACAAGGCAGGGAGCTATGACTACCTAGAGGAAAGGGCCTTTTCCTAATTTCCTCAAAGACGCTGCATCCTGATACCGCCTTCATATTTTTACTCATGCTTGGATTTGTTTGTCTCTCTGATGATTCAACAGGCTACCTTTTTAAATCAAAGATGAGTCATCTTTCCTGACAAATAGATTTATAAAGACCTAGAGAAGAAAGCTTGTCATCAGGGATGTCCCAGAACATGGAGAACATAAAGTAAACACTTTTATCACTCATTTTCTACTAGACCCTTAAGGCCTGGCACAAATCCTTCTTCTGTGAAACCTTCTCCAACTACGACCCATACGGACCTCTTTCTTCTTTCACCTTCTAAAACAACTCATTCTGTCCTATGAAGTTTAACGCCCAACTATTAGGTAATTTGGTGTTTTAAAATCGTGGAGGTTATCTCGACAGTTCCACAACATCTGATTTTAATTTCATTTGAAAAATATATTTTAAACTATTTTAAAACTTCAATAAAACACAGCACAGAGCATTCAAATGGGTTGCATACCAAACTTTAACTCATCGGAAACCACCACGGATTGTGTTAATGTGGTTGCCAAGTTAACACTGTGTATTTATGTGCATGCATGAGAGAGAGAAGAGAGAGAAGAAAGTAGTGTCTGTAGACCTGAAAATATAGATTTTCTTGCTACATCTGTTTAACTGAAGTGCTAAACATAGCACTTGACATAGCAAGACAATGTGTTAAGCAAAAAAGCCCTCACCCCATGATGTCCACTATTTATTTGTGTACATCAGTATTTTCTCCACACTATATAACCAAATTAAACAGAAACTGGAGACTAAGACTCCTAATAGTGCTCAATTTCAGATTTTTGTGGGGTTTTTTTCTTAGTCTCTTCCTTCTTACTGACTCTGCAAATATATAAATGTTTAAAAAAAAACAACTTTGACTTACTGGCAAAACAGCTATTTTGGTTTGGATTCTATATGAGGGATCATATGAAATTTTGTTTGGAGAGAAAAGGGTCTACTGCTACAAATTTTGAAAAATGCTCTAATAATTATTTTTCTTCATCATTATCAACATCAACTTGACCATTATTATCTATGAGCATGCTCTGGATATCTAGTTGCATGCTAGGTGCTGGTAAGTACTTATGCAACTTAATCTTATCTCCAAGGCAAGGTCACATAAATCTTTTAAGTCTAAAGTTAATCCTCATCTTTAAGGGATCTGCAACACTCACAAACAGAATTTAGAGACTCTAGGCATTTGAAATTTTTTTTCTGCCAACTCTCTTCCCTCTGGGTAAGGAAAAATGGTCACTCAAAGCTTTAGAGAGCAGGGAGAAATACCATTTAACTTTCATTCCCTCCTCAACAGAAAATCTATCTCCCAAAGGACCAATTCAGCCTCTTGACCAGCAGTCCCAGACGTTTCTGGAAAAGCCTGATCTCCTGGAGGTAAATCTTGTAGAGCTTTATGGCCAGGGAAATTTTCACTGGAGAGCACCAACTCCCCCTCAGCACAAGTGAACCAGATTGAAAGATACTGGCAAACTAGCCCTATTGTTGCTAAACAAAGTGGAACTGGGACTTCAAAGATGCCTGGAAGCTCCCTTCAGATATAATCTTCAGTTGGGACCCTGGTATCCACAGGGGGTCACAAAGGTAGGGCAGCAGAGGTAGGGTTGGCTTTGGGGAAACTGGATCAAGTGTAACAATTCTAACTCTTCTTCTCTCCTAGGAAGCTTGAAAAACAAATTCAACAAATAATTAAGCAATTTGCTCTCATGTGTCGTCAAAATGGACTCACCACTCATTTCTGGTACACAGGCAGTCACAGTGAGTGATCAGAGAAGGGTAACCATAGCAATAATTTAACAGCTAATAATATAGTTAGTGATTTGTCCTGAGGCCATAGTTAGTGTTGGAGTCTATATTTGAACTTAGGAACATTTAGCTCCAGATTTGGAGTTTTTTATTTTTTAACCACACTATAATCCATAAAGGAAAAAAATTGGGAAATATACCTCCAGACTTACACATGGAACCCAAAAAGAGCTCGAGAAAAGACACATGCCTCATGGCTTTCCTAAATTTTATAAACCTGGAATGGGCTGATGTGTGCCACCGAAGTGAGCCCTCCGTGCATAAAGAGTTTGTCAGTCCTGGACACAGAGTAGGTGGTCAGCAATAACCATAACGCCTATCATTCCCCCTCTAGAGAAATACGCCTTACCACAGGCATTAGGTAAATGCTCTGGGGAGTCAGGGAGCAAATAAGAGTGCTGGACAGGTCTTGTTTTTTCCTATTTCTCCAGCCTCATCTTACACCATGCTCTGCCAACCTCCCTGTGCTTCCCCCTCCCCAGGCTCTAGCCACACTGGCTCAGTGCTTGCCATGGTCCTTCAAACCACAGGGATGACCACAGTGTTTGGCACGCCGTAGGCACAAAATACCTATTTTTTGAAGGAAGGAAAGGAGGAAAAACAGGAAGAGGGAGAGAAAAATAGAAAGGAGACACTTCAGAAAATTACTTACTAGAGTGGGCCTGAAATGAAGAATAACAAGTCCATCTGCAGACACAGGAGGAAAACAGGGGAGGAGAAAAGAGGGGTGTTTCAAACAGAAGGAAAAGCAGGAGGAGTGACGATGCATGGCATGTTGAGCCAACACCAAAAGTATAACTGTGATCTAAACATCAGTACAAGAACAGTAACAGCAGATGGAGTGGGATGAGTAAGCAGGCCTGGGCAGCTCTCACCAGTGTTGGAGCGGCACGATCATATTTGTGTTTTAGAATAGGTCCTTTGCTTGCAGAGAGGATGGCTATCGGGAATGAAGGTAGGAGGCAGCGGAAGACTGAAACCAGAAGAATAGCCAGGTCTGTTGTAGGAGTCCAGATAAGAGATGATAAAATGCCTGAATTGGAGAGCCAGTACAGTATAGTGGGTTTTAACCCCAATTCTGCCATTGACTGGATTTGGGATCTTGGCTAACTCAGTTCATCTCTCTGGGCTGAGAATATTTGCCCTCTATATTTCACGGGGTCGCTCTGAGCAGCTAATAATATAATTGAGAAGAATACTTGGTAAACTTAAAGCACTAGAAATTACATGTCATTATTAAAGAGGAGGAAGAGAGAAAAAGAGATAAGGGGAACAACTGAGAAACATAACCATCCTTCCAGACGTACATTCTATGACTGAGAAAGGCTTCTCTGACATCTCCCTTTTTCTCACCTTGCCAAGATTGGGGAATCTTTTTAAAATTTTCCCTCATCAATAAAAGAAATAAAGAATACCTGCGGTGGGGGTGGGGGTGGGGGTGGGGGGAGGCGGAGAGCGTAGGAATTTAGCACCTACCTTGTGAATGGTAATTTCACATATGCTATTTCTTCTAACGGCACAACACTCTCAGGAGGAAGGTGTTATTATCTTATTTTTACTGATGAGAAAATTGAGTCTCCAAAAGGTAAAATGAGTTGCCCTAAGTCACACAGCTAGGAAGTGTCAGTGGGCAGAGGCAGCATTCAAACAAAAGTCTGATTCCAGAGTTCTTTCTCTTAAACATTATACCATTGAAAAAGGTAGTTATTTTGCCATTGAAGCAATTGTTATTAGAGTTACCATTAGTAATTGCTAAGATAGACAAGGCAAAGACAGTTGTCGCAGGGCCACTAGGAATAAATCTGCTTAATCATTCAAAAGTCATCTGTCAAGCAACTACTAACTGCTTGGCCATATCCTGGACATTGTACATACGAGGCTGAAGAGGACAACATGGACATATAAGCACAGAACTTTCATGACTACATGGCAGGTGCTACCAAAGAGGGCCAAAGAGCCTTAGAATCACAAGGGAAGGAAAAATGAATTCTTTCTGAAGAGGTCTGGGATGGTTTTGTAGGAGAAATAACATTTTATCTGGGGATTAAAGATTGAGTAGGAGGTAGAGGAGAAAGTGTAAATAATGGAGAGAGACATTCCAGATAAGGAGGACAGCACATGCAAACGCAAAGAGTTAGGAAAGAACGTAAGGTAGTTTGGAAATGGAGAGGCGTTCAATCTGAACGAAGTGTAATATACACTATGAGCTTGAAAAGGAGAGTTGGCAGGAAAAAAACCACAGACACAAAGCTGGAAACGTAGTTTGGGCCAGATCATGAAGGCCCTTAAATATTATGCCAAACTAAGAAGTATGTATTTTAATATTGGAAGAAACAAGAAACCAACAAAGGTTTGAAATCAGGAGATAACATAATTGGATTTACTGTTAGTAAAATAACTCTGGTGGCAGTGTAGAGATTAGAATGGAGTCAGGAGGTAGAAAAACTAGTTAAGAGGCTATTGATATATGATGATGAGGTTTGGAACCAATCTAGATTCTACAGATTTTTGGTAAAACTAATGGAGCTTGGTGAGAAGGATGGAGATAGTGAGAGTTAGTGGCTGATTCTACAGTTTCTTGCTTGAAATTGGGTAGACGGTGATATTTAACAAAGATGAAAAAAATGAGAGCAGGAGGCTGGAGTGTCATGGAAAGGATTAGAAAACAGTTTCATTTTTGGACACGCTGTATTTGGGACAATAAAAAATAATAATAGCTGGAATTGGTTGAGTGCTCCAGGCATTGTTTTATATATGTATTTTTTAATTAATTAATTTGAGAGAGAGAGAACGAGTGAGCATTGGGGAGGGGCAGAGGGAGAGGAAGAAAGAGAATCCCAAGCAGGCTCCATGTGCAGCACCATGCCCGACACAGGGTTCCATCTCAGGACCCTGAGATCATGGCCCAAGCGAAAATCAAGAGTCCACACTTCACCGATGGAGCTACCTGGGCGTCCCCAGGTGCTGTTTTAAGTGCGATGTATGTATCAACTAATTGAGATCCAAGCTGACTACGTAATTGGAAATATAGGTTTGGAGCTCAAAAGACATGTCTGGGCTGGCAGTATAAATTGATAGTCCTCCATGTATAGGAGTCATAGTTAAAGCTGTTGAGGCAAGAAGAAGGCAAAGGATAAAATTCTGAGAAAAAAAAGCAACATCTTAGGACCAGAGAATAATGAAGATTATAAGCTCCATGACAGCGAAGATCACACTTGACGTGTTCACCACTGTGTCATCAGATCCTGGCATACTATTTAGAATACAGTGCTTGCTCAATAAATAAATGTTGAATGAATTAAAAAAAATAGGAGAAGTACAAGGAGCAAAAATGAGACATAGTGTCTTGAAAGTCAAAAAAGGAAAGGCAGTTTCAGAAAGACTAGAAAATGCAAAACACTACAGTAGAGAGATCAGACTTGTGGTCACCCGAGGTGGAGGATGCAGGGAGGGAAAATTGGAAGAAGGTGTTCCAAAGGCACGAACTTTCAGTTACAAGGTAAATCAGTATTAGGGATGTAATGTACAACGCGATAACTCCAGCTAACACTACTGTAAGGTATATAAGAAAGGTGTTCAGAGAATAAATCCTAAGAGTTCTTGTCACAAGGAGAAAATTTTTTAACCTTTTTTCTTTCTTTTCTTCTTATTGTATCTATATGAGAAGACGTATGTTTGCTAAACTTATTGTGGTAATCTTTTCACCACATATATAAATCAAACCATCACGCTGTATGACTTAAAGTTATACAGTGATGTATGTCAGTTATTTCTCACTAAAACTGGGGGGAAAACCCAATAGGTAAGTCAGATAGAATGAAAAGATTCATTGAGCTTGGTAGTTAGGCAGCCATTAGTAACTTGAAAGAGCACCATTTTGGAGAGTAGCCTCAGTCTAGACTGTAATAGACTTAGTGGTAAACAATTGTTGAAGAAGAGTAGATAATGAGCAGTAATTTGGTGGTAATAGGACTGAGGGGGTTAGAGTTACAGAGAAAAATAAAGCTATGTTTTTTAAAATTATTATTTGTTTTTATAATGGAGGAGACTTTACTATTGTTTGTAGAACAGAAAAGAAGTCCTAGGAGAGGGACCGATTATAGATGGTAAGAGAATGCTCTTAGCTAATTTTCCCGTCACCGTTTTCCTTTGAGCATGCTTATTGGGTCTTTCATGTACATTTAATTAGATTTTAAAACAAGCTAGAGCCCTATGATCTACCTCACTGGGACATGTAGTCAGCTTAAAAGGACTTGATAGTTTAGTACAGGATGGCACTTTCCTAATACGTTCTTTTTATATGTGTATGTCCTGTCATCTATTGAGGATAGGACAAGTCTACTCTCTAAGCATGGTGGTGAAATTATGGAACTATCCATAAAACTGAGGCAAGCAAAAACCTATACATACTGATAATTGATGTCAATCTATTTGTTTCATTCATTTAAAATTTTTTATTCAATTTATTTAAACTAAAAAACAACAACAACAACAACAAGACCCAGTTCACCTATTTCTCCTGCCCCCTACTCCCTGCCTCTTGCAATCACCAATCTGTTCTCAGTATCTATGAGCTTGGTTTTTCTTTTTTTAGATGCCACATGTAAGATTTATCATATGGTATTTGCCTCTGTCTGACTTATTTCATTTAACATACTGTCTTTGAGGTCCATCCATGTTGTTGCAAATGGCAAAATTTCATTCTTTTTGGCCAAATGATATTTCATTGTAGATATATACACACTACAAATTCTTTATCCATTCATCTATCAATGTTTAATTAAGTTGTTTGCACGTCTTGGTTATTGTAAATAATGCTGCAATGAACATGAGGGTGTATATATATTTGCAAATTTGTGTTTTCATTTTCTTTTGGTGAATACCCAGAAGTAAAATTTCTGGATCACATGGTGGTTCTAGTTTTAAGTTTTTGAGGAACCTCCCTACTGTTTTCCATAGTGGTCACAACAATTTACATTCCTACTAGCAGCGTACAAGGGTTTTCTTTTCTCTACATCTTCGCCAACACTAATTATCTCTTGTCTTTTTTTTTAAGATTTTATTTATTTATTTGACACAGAGAGAGAGAGAGAGAGAGAGAACAAGCAGGGCTAGTGGCAGGCAGAGGGAGAGGAAGAAGCAGGTTCCCCGATGAGCAAGGAGCCCTATGAGGGACTTGATCTCAGGACCTGAGATCATGACCAGAGCTGAAGGCAGATGCTTACCGGACTGAGCCACCCAGGCGCCCCTATCTTGTCTTTTTGATACTAGCCATTCTAACAGGTGTGTGGTGATATTTCTTTGTGGTTTTGATTTGCATTCTCTGAAGATTAGTGATATTGAGCACCTTCTTATGTACTTGTTGGCCATCTGTATGTCTTCTATTGGAAAATGTCTATTCAGATCCTCTGCCCATTTTTTAAATAGGACTGCTATTGAGTTGTATGAGTTCTTTGTATTTTTTGAATATTAGCCTCTTTTTTTTAAAGATTTTATTTATTTATTTGACAGAGATAGAGACAGCCAGCGAGAGAGGGAACACAAGCAGGGGGAGTGGGAGAGGAAGAAGCAGGCTCATAGCAGAGGAGCCTGATGCGGGGCTCGATCCCAGAACGCCGGGATCACGCCCTGAGCCGAAGGCAGACGCTTAACTGCTATGCCACCCAGGCGCCCCTGAATATTAGCCTCTTAACAGATATTTGACTTGCAATTATTTTCTCCCATTCAGTAGGTTGCTTCTTCATTTCATTGATGGCTTCTTTTGCTGTGCAGAAGCTTTTTTTGTTTGATGGAGTCCCACTTGTTTATTTTAATGTCAGATTCAAACAATCATCTTTTAAGACCTATGTCAAGGATTTTACTGCCTATGTTTTCTTCTAGGAGTTTAATGGTTTCAGGTCTTATATTTAAGTGTTTCATCCATTTCAAATTAATTTTTGTGTATGGTCTAAGATATTGATCCAGTTTCATTCTTTTGCATGTGCCTGTCCAATTTTTTCAACACCATTTATTGAAGAGACTGTCCTTCTCCAATTGTATATTCTTGGCTCCTTTGTCAGAGATTAATTGACCATATATGCATGAGTTTATTTCTGGGCTCTCTGTTCTGTTCCATTGACCTATGTGTTTTTTATGACAATACCATACTGTTTTAATCACTATAGTTCTGTAATGTGGTTTGAAATCGGGGCGTGTAATGCCTCCAGTTTTGTTCTTCTTTCTCAAGATTACTTTGACTATTCAAGGTCTTTTGTGGTTCCATACAAATTTTAGAATTGTTTGTACTATTTCTGTGAAGAATACCACTGGAATTTTGGTAGGGATTGCATCGAATCTGTATATTGCTTGGGTAATACGGAAATTCTAACAATATTAGTTATTTTCAATCCATGAGCATTGAATAAGTTTCCATTTATTTGTGTTTTCTTCAATTTCTTTCATTATTGTCTTGTTTTCAATGTACAGGTCTTTCACCTTCTTGGTTAAACTTATTTGATGGTATTTTACTCTTTTCGATGCACTTGTAAATGGGATTGTTTTCTTGATTTCCCTTTCTGATAGTTCATTAATAGTGTAAAGAAATGTGACACACTTTTGGGTATTAATTTTATATCCTGCAACTTTCCTGAATTTATTAGTTCTAATGGTTTTTGATGGAGTCTTTAGGGTTTTCTATATATAATATGTCACCTACAAATAGAGACACTTTTACTTCTTCCTCTCCAATTCGGATGTCTTTATTTCTTTTTTTGACTGATTGCTCTGGTTATAAGTTAAAATATGATGTTGAATTGTTTCATTCTTATATTAATGAAGTCATTAGGGAAACAGCATACTTTGCTCCTGTCATTTGGCTTGATTATAAGATTATAGTACCTAGGGCATATTTACTGGGGACTACATAATATGCCTAAAATCTAACAATGCAATGCAATGTAGTCAATGCAAATGTCCTCATCCCTGAACAAGCCTTAGAAAGTGACAACTTATTTATTCTAAAAACCAATTGAATAACTAGGTTTTTTTTTTTTTAATGTCACAGATTACTTTGGCAGTCTAGTGAAGCCTATGGACTCCTTCTCAGAATAATTTTTTAAATGTATTCAATAAAATACATGGGATTACAGTGTAAACCAATCACATTGAAATATAATAATCAAAACATATAATAAAACAAACTTGTGATATGGAATTATATATCTGCTTCTTTAGTAGCACATTAAATAATACCTATTTCTCCTCCTCTCCTGTCTTAAAATATGTTTGTTTTTGACCTATCAGTAGTGTAGCTACATTATCATCTATGTGTTATCCCTTTATGTAGTCATTTGAAGATTGATTTGATGATGTACTCATATGTATGTGTCAGTATCCTTAGTTATCCCAAGGTATATATTCTATGTACATATATACACACATATATGTTGTATATTAGATTATTCACAGCTAGCTGATATAGGATATTTGCTAGCATGCAAAGCCGAAAACTACTTTAAAATTTCATATTAAGAAAATGAAAAGACCAGCCATCAGCCACGGATTGGGAGAAAATATTTGCAAGTATGGCATGGACTTATATATAATATATGTCAAAGGACTTATATCCAGAATATACAAAGAACTCTCACAACTCAATAATTAGACAACTGAATCTTAAAATAAGCAAAAGATTTAAATAAACACAAATATAAATTTTTCATATGACCTAGCAATTCCATTCCTACATATCTACTCAAGAAATGTAAATTGAATGTCCACACAAAGATTTGCATGATAATGTTCGTAACAGCATTCTTCATAATAGCCAAAAAGTGGAAAGAGCCCAATGTCCATTAAATGGTGAATGCATAAACAAAATGGGGTATATCCATAATGGAATACCAATATGAAATAGAGTAAAATACTGATACACGCTACAACATGAATGAACTTCAAAAACATTATGCTAAGTGAAAGATGCCAAACACAAAAGGTCACGTGTTATATGATTCTACTCTATTTATAGGAAATGCCCAGAAAAGACAGATCTATAGAGGTAGAAAAGTAGGTTCATGTTTGCTTGGGGTTAGGGGTGGGAATGAGGATTAACTGTGACTGGATATGAAGGATCTTACTGGGGTGATGAAAATGTCCTAAAACTGGATATAGTGATAGTTGCACAACTTGGTAAATTTACTAAAAATCATTGAATTGTATACATAAAATGGGTGAACTTATGGTATTTAAATTGTATCAATAAAGTTGTTTTTTTTTAGAAAAAGATAGAATTCTTAGAGACACAGCCCCAAAGCAAGGCAAATACTCCTCTTGATTCTTAGAGTAGGAAGAAACTTTCTTCACCTCTGAAAAACCCGCACACTCTATTCATACTTTGATGGCTGCAATTAGGACTGAACATCACAGTGGAAAGGACCAACTTGGGCAAGTTACAACTTTAAGGAAAGAAGTCTGTATTTCAATCAGACCTTGATTTGAATGTGGCTAAAAGCATTTTACCTATGCTCTTTGCAGAAGGGGACAGCCAGACATATGTTTTCTCCCCTGTGCCTCTTCTCTACCCAGATAACTCTTGCTAGGCTATAACTTTAAATATGCTTGGTTGTATTAGAGCTTTTCACCAAAGCAGATTTGAGGCAAACTGGGAAGAAAAAATAAGGACCCTGACTACTTTGGTCGCATATTTTAACTGCTGGACATGTTGGCCTATGGTGAGATATGAATCTTTCTAGTCCTTTCTTTAACACAATGTAGGTACATGCAGATAATAATTTATCATTAGGTATCTTATCTTTTAAGAAACATAATGACCACCATTGTCTGAGAAAGTAAAATCCTACAGAGTTAGAGACCATGTTTAAATAAATCTTTGTGTGCTGTGCCTCAGGCACTTAAGAACCAAAAATGATTATGGATATTCTGAAATCCTAGGCTCTAGCTTACTCAGATAAATTGTGCACGTATTTCACCTCAGTGAAGATCATCACTCTTTTAAAAGAAATTTAATAGGAACTCATTCTTTAATCCCAGGTTTTAACCATCTATTTAAATAGCACTGCTTTTTAAACTCTGACAGAGAAATCAAAGCAACTAAAAGACCCTATCTCAAATGCTCACCAAGATTCTGTTATTGGCAACTTAACTCTCACAGTGAACAAACTTTCTTATAGAGAAGCACAATGTAGTTCTTTGTCAATCTATTTAAAAGTTATTTTTCATTAATAGTAGTCAAGATACAGAGAATTCAAAGAGCTAAAACCATTTGAAAGGTGAAAAACATTATAAACCCAGAGGATAAACTGGAATTGAGAGGAGATGAGAACCACCCAATATACATGAGAATCCACTACAAGGAGTAAAAACGAACAAAAAACTTCCCCTCAGAAAAGTCACTTTTTGAGAACTTATCCTGTGATTCTCCTCTTTTTTCTTTGCCATTTTCCCCCAAATGGACAAAAAAATAGCTTTACACTGCCAAAGATATTATGCAGAAGTAAACAGCAGTGAAGGAAGCAGTTCTGGATGTAAATAAGGTAAAAAAAATATTTTCAGTGTATCTCAAGGTTTATTTTAGTCTTACTAGGGTCACTCACACTGACATAGCAGGTGACACTGAAAAATAATGAGACAGAATCTGAAATCCACACACCAAAGTAGTGCTTGATTTTGGAGACACACTTCAATACTTCTAAGAATTAAAGCATAATCCCCCAGTGACTTTCAAGTGATAAGATGCAGTGTTTGGGAAGTCTCCAGCTATCTAGAAAGATTTGTTAATGCTTTTCCCCAAAAGTACACTGCATACAATCAGCTAGAGTCTGAAAATCAAGGTTTTGCTGGAAGGTATGCTGCCCAGGCATAACATTTTTACAAGTGGCAAGATTCCCGGACAAATTGTTAACTAATCAAAACCTGGCATTTTCAAGTATTGAGCCTCAAGGTAACATATAACTAAACTTGTGTACTCGGGGAATCAGATGGAGAAGTACACAGAATTGTAGATCAATACTCCTGTTTACAAAGTCTAGAATTTACTTACATAAGAGCTGATGTACTGAGTTGGGGGGGGGGGGCTGGTCACAAGATGTTAAAAGTCAAGTATTCTGGCATCATTCTCTTTTCTTAAGAGAAATCATTTTACTTCATTCTGATATTTTCTTAAAGATTTTTGCCGGGACAAAGTAATCCTTCCCCCCGCCCATAAACGTATTACCTGATTTTATTGGGTTGAATTAAGTATGGCTCTATAAATAGTATTTACAAATATTTCAAGTATTAAAAACGCAGCCAATCATTTTAAATTGTCAAACCCACAAGGTAAATATCTATCATCTACATGGTGTGTGACTTTGGTTATTAACAGTTTATTAAATAGAGCAGTGAAATAGTACTCAATAGTCAAACAACTTCAAATTTGAACTCAGCAGCTAACTTTATTTCTGCCAGTGTAAGTAACTAGTGAGACTGGAAAACTGCAATATCTGATTATTCGGGTCATTCCACCTTTGGTAAATTATCCTAGTAATTACACTGGGGGAACCTCTACTTTCTGGGATCCATTAAACTTTTCTTGACCAGATGTCTACAGAAATTCCTCTGCCTGCAGTCCCTAGCTGATTTGGTGGATGAAATCTAAACAGCCTATGAAATGTTAACTTTCAGATTATTTTTTCTATTCTAAACACTAACTTTTAACTTTCTGATGACACAGAAAACCAGTGAAAGGAAACATCAGACAGAAATTGAACATCATCTAGTGATATCAGTTCAGTTCAGGTGGTTAAAGAGTCCTGATGTTCCCATCTGGTACTGTCCAAGGACTCACAAGCAAATACTTAAGTTTAACTTCCATAACTTTCACAGCACTTTCAAGTCCCACTCCTTGAGCTCTCCTCCCACTCTCGAACTTGTGTGCCAATTCATGTTCTTGTAGACCAGGGAAAATTACATTTCTTCTGCCTTGGAGATAGATGCAGAGAAAAGCACCAGATGTCAGTCATCTTAAAGTCGTCTGAGAAGAGGCTCAGAAATGTGCGCCTCTTGGGTCTTCTACTTTTATTTTCCCAACCCGTTACGAAGTTTTGGGACAGAAAGATGCCTGCGTACCAAAGGCATAAGCGTGACGCTGTGCTATTCCTAGGAACCCCATTAACTCCCACTAGAAAGGAGAGCGATGTGAACTCTGTTTCGCAGTGCAACGTTCTGTAACCCCCTAACACAAACACGAGAGGTGGAATGGGAAGGGGGTCAAAGGAGGAGGAGGGAAAAGGGTCGGGGTTGGGGGGGAAGAGACTCACGGCTCCTGCCAGTTCCTCCGTCAGGCACAACGTAACCAGGAGAAGCCACAACCTGAAACAGGAGGAAGGGTGAGTAACTTGGGCTCTCAAGGCTCCGGGGTCCTAAGTCTGTCCATAGTCCCCGACTCCTTTTGGCCGCCTGCCCCCCCCCCCCTTTCTCTGCAATGACATAAGTACAAGTATAGTCCGGGTCCGGCAAAGTAGCTCAAAGTAGGAAAGAGGGAGGGGAGCTCAGGGCAGCAACAGCTCACCCAGGGTGCATGCTTGCGGCTCCTCCGGAGCTGGGTCCCGGGAGACAGCTAAGCGGCTCCACAGCCTGGGCTCATCAGGGCTCCGCTGATGCTTGGCGGCTGCTTCCTTATTCAGGACGACGGGCTAGGGGGGGAGAAGTGGCTCACTTCGGAAGAAACTAAACTCAGCTTCTAGATAAGAAGTGCCCAAAGGGAAACAGTCAGCGGTGCCCGCTACAACTTGCCGCACTCAAAAGATAGTTCCATACACCAGGAGAGGAAGGAATGGAGGGGAAAGGGGCGGGGCTGTCTGCTGTCAATCATCCCCCCTACCTTGGGCAGCCGGGCGTCTTTCTCACTTTCAGGCACCTCTGCACATAACATTCCCAGGCATCTCCATAGCTTCACGCTCAGGCCCATAAAGACCTATACACTAAGATCTAAGCAACTACGCAGCATACACTTCCATAAACCACTGTTAACTGTTACACATAAATAGATTTAGGGCACCGGACTCCTACAGATGGGCCCCAAATTCCCTTGCACCCTTGCCCAAATGCATACTACACTCATTCTAACTTATTGTCTACTAAGCTCTTGGGGGGGGTGGTGGTGGTGGTGGTGGTTTCTGGAGTTGTAAATCTACCCAAAGCTGATTACAACCTAAGGATGAGTGGGCCCCCATAAATAGGTCCAAAGCCTCGAAAGACTCAAGTGCCAAATTCTAGGGTCTGAGATAACAGAAAAGTTCTAAAGAATTCTTGAGCAAATCCCTGAAAGACCCTCCAAGGAGTCCACACAAAATATTTTCAGGGCCTGTTGGTACTTCAACAAATCTACAAGATCAGGATTACCAAAGTAATGCTCAGGTCTACTTTATTTCAGAAATTCAATTCAACTGTCCTTAACTCTATATGTTTCCAATTAGATGTTTGTGTTAGTTTTAAAGAAAACTGAACGAAAGTTATTTAATTCCCTGTATTGAATCCTTCTGAAACACAATCGCAAAGAGAGTCAATACCTTTTATATTGTTCTATATAAAAGGTAAAAATTACAGCATTTAGGAATGTAGTTAAATAAAAAGATAAAACTATATTACAATAACATCCAACCATATAATATTTACTAACATCTACTGAATGCTCCTCAATCTTAGATGTTTAAAACACGCATAAAGGCTTCAGGTACACCTAAGTAGGTTCATTTTCTTAATTCTTCGGTTGTAAGAATATATTTAATCATATAAATATATTATACAGTTCTAATATTTTCACGTATTTTATTGTATGTAGAAACTGTCCTGCAAGCAGGTGGAAGGCAAACACCACCAGCAGCCCAGGGAGCGGCGACCAAAATTTGTTTCTAACCATTAACAATAAAAAACTCAGTTCCTCTAAGATCCATCCGCTAAAAAAATAGTCCCAGCTCACGTCTATTTGTAATTGGCTTTGGTGTTCTCACCAATGAGAGTGGGACTGGGCAGAGAAGAGTAATACCAACGAAAGGTGCAAGTGAACGAATAGAAAAGCTTCCCGGTTGGACTCATGGTGTTCAGCCAACTGATCTGGAAGTTTCCCTCCCCCAAATAACTGAGCGTCACTCCCTCGCAGGTTGCTGGTGCAGTCTGAAGCGGTGGCGGAGTGATCCTCAAATTCCCCAGTGCTGGTGGGGAGGGGGCGGTGCGGGAGGAGAGAGGGAGTAAAGTTGAGAGCTGTGGGACTTGCGTGAGGAAAAAGTTTGCAAGTCCAGACAGAAGGGAAAAGTGCTCCCGAGAGACCGGCTTTGGGGAGGGGAGGGGGGAGGGAAGAAGAACTTCTTTTTTTTTTTTCTTTCCCACCCCCTCCAGTCTTAAAAAGCTTCCTCCTCACCTAAGCCGACCGGCACAATTGGGACACCCTCGCTGTCCCTCTCCGCCTCCGGCTCTCTCCCCGTAAACTCAAGATTATGTCAGTTAGTCAGAGCTAGCCAGGGATTTCGTGCGGGTGCTGAAGGAGCTGCGGGAGCTGGAGAAGAATGAAACTGCGTGGAGTCAGCCTGGCTGCCGGCTTGTTCTTACTGGCCCTGAGTCTTTGGGGGCAGCCTGCAGAGGCTGCGGTAAGTCCTTCCTTCTACCCCTCCCTCCTCCGCTCCCACCAGTCATCTCACTCAGGCCGAAATTACTTTTTTGTCCCTTTGCCTTCCTTTCTCCTCGGCCTTGGCTAGGGAATTCCAGTCTGCCCTCACTTGCTTAGGAAGCAACATTATTTACAACGCTGGTAACTCAAGCCTTCTGCAGCCCAGGAGAGAGGTTTATGTTTAAAAATAGGGCTGCTTGCTTTGCTGCAGCTAGCTGCTCTGGGGGGCCAGAGAGCGGAGCCGGGGTGGGGGGACACACGTTAATAGCTCACTAGGCTCTGGAGGGTATTTGCAACTTTTCCTCCCCACCCTCCGCGCTCGGGTTGTTTCCCTTGTCTGCCGGCTAACCTTTACACTAGTTGTACCCAGCCCACACACTCTTTAAATCTGGTCTGTAGTTGGATATTTTGCCTTTTCTAACTCCAGCCTCCATCCAAGTGTTGAGCGCGCCCAGGAAGTGCTTCCCTTTTGCCCAGGCCACACGAGCCTACCCTCACCTCTGGCCACCAAAGCCCCTGTAGTGACCATGTCCCCCTTTGGGCGTCCATATGGCAAACGTTCAGGTAACACACCGAAGTAGAAGGAGGGAAAGACGGATGGCCTCAGGCTTCAAGCAGGTCTTCTGCGTCATGTTTTGTTTTTTTTTATTTTATTTTAAAGTTCTGGGTTTTTGTTTGTTGTTTACTTTAAAAAAAAATCTTACTAAGGCACCTCAACAAATCGAAAATATGCCCATCACCTATTTAAAGGAAAATAATTCTTTTTTCAAAGGAGAATGAGTGTTCTGACTTGACAGTGGAGGAGGACGCACCTGTGAAATGACAGAACAAAAAGTTCCACTCAGTTTTAGGAATGTAGAATTAAAACCCCAACATATTTGCTAGAAGGATCTCTGGGTAGTCCCACCAACTATCTTTCTGGGGATGAGGCAGATGTAAAGGAATGAATGGCTTTGTTAAAATGTTCTCCAGCCTGCAGCCCATCATCCTTCATTTCGCTTAACCTTGAAAGAATTAAGTATGCGACAGATTATTTAAAAGTTATATTTGAGTGATCATAATGGGTGGTTTTAAAAACACTTTAATGTGAGATCATGGCTTAGGCCTGCCGTGGTTGAGTGACTTATCAATTCTTTATACATGCAGCTGCTATGTTATGACTTATCTGGGTCCACTTTTAAGTTAGCTGTCTGGTTTCTCTATACACTCAGCATACCTCAGATTACATTGTCCTTTTATCCTCCAGAAAATGTGTACTCAAGGTATGAAAACTAACTTTCATATTACTCTAAGCACAATGTAATTATGATAGCAAGTCTGCTGAAAAACCATGAATATCAACTACACTTGTAATTTTTCCTACGAAAAAGTAGAGATGACTTAAAATTGCTTTTTTTGATGCAGAACATCTTAATGGGGTAAGGTTTTGCCATTCAGTAGTGCTTATGGACCCCCAGATAAAACTACAATTGTGTTGTTGAAAATAGTTACTTTTAAAAACATCTTCTTGGTGCTTACCGCTTATAGCATTTGGCCCAGGGGCAAAGGTTTTATGGATGTTTGATTAAATATTTCTAATTTTTTTCCTTTGATGTTGCTATTAGTAAATGTGCACCCGATACCAGTCATACAGGTATGTATAACAATACTATACATCAATTTGTATTTTGTATTGAGTCAATTTATATTAAAAGTGAGATTTCTTTCTATAGTTGACAAAACTTGGGAGCAAGCTTGTTTTCTTGGACTCTAATGATCGAGTGTTCATGAAGTAGTTACAGAAGATACCATGCAGTTTTTTTCCTTTTTCTTTCTATATAATTTTGAAAGAACATTTTATATCCCATTTCTCTATCATTAGGACATTGTACCTCTAATAAAATCAGGGGTTGGTTTTTTCTGCTTCACACATCAATATCCTAGTTAGGTGAAATGTTTTAATCATCTCAAAGATATGAATGGTATCTTCTCTCCATATTAGTGCTGGGGATATTGGTGACCTTCTCCAGAGTAAAATGGATGGTAGTGGGGTTGACTGATCGTTGACTGAAGTAGTTTGGTATTGGGACTTTTGTATCAGGAAGAACATTGATACTTACAAGAATTGCTTTAATTTTTCATAGTTAAGTGAGTTATCTCTGAAGTCATGCCAAATTGGGATATCATAAATACGTGGAAGTTTTTTTAGGTAGAGTATTTATTAGGTGGAATAGAGTAACCTTTATGCTGAGAAGGTTAGCAGTAAGAGAAAAGGGGAGGTTTAGGTTGCAAAGGTCATTTCTAGTGGTGGAAATAACATATTTTTATGTAAAGGTAATTATACCTGTACTTACTATCAGTAGGATAAGCACTTAGATTTATGGATATGGTGTGTACAATTGTACTACCCCTACTATACAAATGTTAGTGAGTTTTTTGTGCAGTGGAGTGGATAGGTTTGTCTAATTTAAATGCACTATCTCTCTTGTGACCAGTGGCAACAACTCACTGAGGGTAGAGTCGTTTGTGACCAGGAACAGTTTTTCCTCTGAAGTATACTATGAATTAACTGCTCCACAAGAAGAATTTGTTGACACTGTGATCATAACTTAAATTTTTGAGTGTTTACTACGTGCCAAGCACTGTGCTAATATGGCAATGTACATTATCATATTTAGTCTTTGCAACAGCCCTATGAGATATATACCATTTTTATCCCCGCTTTACAGATCAAGAAGCTATGGATCATAGAGGTTGAGTAACTTCCAAAAAATCACATAGGTACTAAGTTGTGGGGCTGGAAATTGCGACAGTTTGACTCCAAATTCTTTACCCTCAATGACTGTACTATACTACCTCCTTTGTATGTGGCCTATAGAGACTTATTTGCTGTTCAGAGTGTTTGGATTTCTGCTACTTTTTTTTTTTTTGGTGGGGGAGACACAGGAGGTGAAATGGAAATGATAATGGGGATAACATCTCTTCCTGCTGATGTTAGGAGAAGTATCATCTATAATGGAAACAGCTTTGGACTTAGAATAAGAGATCATAATAGAGATCAGTTTGATCTTTTTACATATGTCTGTGTACAGAGATAATTTAAAAGCAATCAAGAAGCAATTGCTTGTTGCAGGTGTGATTTTATACAATCACTTATAAAAAGTTAGATTTATAAAACAACTATAATTTGTGGTGCATGATTATTTTGAAGAAAGTTTTGCTTTATTCTTCTTTTAATTAGTCGGTTTCCATAATGATTTTAAATATGCTGAACTTTTCAGTAGCATGTCTATTATGATAAAACAGGGTATGTGTATATGGTGGCACTCGGCTTAAGATGCCCAGTTCACTTTTGTCGTTTTTACCAATTTACCTAGCCATCATACCAAATTCTGTTTACTCAGCTATCTATATAACTTTAGTCTTGTGTTTGTATAAATGAATTGGTCCTTTGTGTAAGAGTGTGTACGTTTTTTCTGTTTTTATTTGGCTTTTGATGTCTGTATATGCAGCACATGAGAGTCTTTACCTTGAATTAACCTTAATAATTGATTCAGGTTGTGTCTACCAGGTTTATACGCCATAAAAGTCACTATTTTTTCCTTTTGTAATTACAACGTGAGCTGATCTTGTAGGGCTGTGCAAGGCGATATTGTGAGACAATGTAAATATCCTGTTTCTCATCATACTTTTGTCTGCTTAAAATTAGCATCTATTGAGGATTCTGGCCTGAGTAGTTATTACTGTGATATTTGCCAAATGGTGGTTTTCAGTTTTTAACATTTTCTGCATTTAATAATTGAATTCTAATATAACAAAGAACTTTACCTTCTCTGCTAATTATTTATTATCTATTCAGTTATTTATAGCAATATGGAGTTATGGATATTTGTTTTATTCTATGAGTTTTATAATGAGTTTTGCTATTTTTACTTTTATTTTTGCTGAAATTACCCCAGATTTGGCCAATAGGAGCCTCTTCCAGTTGGCTCCTGTATCCTTTCAGTGCGTCCCTGTCATTTTTTGAGCATTCCCTTACATTCTGGTACTAAAAGATGTTCCAGCCTCATTTTATCTCCTTTCCCTGCCCCTACCCTGGAATCAGCCATTTCTCCGGGGAGCTCTGATTCTTTTTATTGGATAATGGTATTTAGAAGTCAAGGTCTGGGTGCTTGGTGTGCTCATGGCTATTGAGGTGTCATTGTGTCTGTGCCTTCTCAGCAGACAAAACTAAGAAATACATGTATATATACACAGATGCATGCCCACGTCTGTATCTATCTTTTTGCAATCTCTCCTTTGTATATTTGTATTAAAAACCATGAATTTGTACTGATATCACTGATTTCCAGTCCAAGACCACAGAATAAAAATACATCTTTGATGTTGTGGAATCTCACTGCTTTCTGGTATCCCTCCTCAGACATGTTTTGTGGGCTTCAGAGACGTCTTATGCAGAGTCTTTAAAAGCTTGGTGTCTGAAGTCAGACCTGGAATCTGACTGATAGATGTGTCACCTTCAACCAAGTGGTAACCTGTAAGCCTTAATTCCCTTATTGGCAAAAGGGGGTGGGTGGTACCTATGTCACAGGTTGTTTTGAGGATAAAATGAGAGGAGTTACATAAAGCATTTAGAATAGTACTTGGCAAATAGTGAATAAATTTAAGATTTCATTACTGTCATTACAAACTATTGACTTGTCATTTCTTAATGCATTAACTCTCAAATTTTCTGCCTGATTTTCAAGATCTATCATGATCTTTCCCTCCATCCAACCTTATTTTTCAATATACAACATTTTACAATGTACACTGTCCATTCTAGTCTAGGTGAGCTTTCCTATAATCCCTGGAACACTGCATACGTATTTTGCCTCTCCATTTTTTAAAAAAGATTTTACTTATTTATTTGATATATATAGAGAGAGTACAAGTAGGCAGAGTGGTAGGGAAAGGGAGAAGCAGTCCCCCTACTGAGCAGAGAGCCTGCCATGTGGGGCTCCATCCCAGGACCTTGAGATGAAGACCTGAGCCAAAGGCAGATGCTTGACTGAGCCAACCAAGCACCCCTTGCCTCTCCATTTTGATTGGAATCCTGTGGATCCAATCTTTCCTCAGTTTCAGCATGATGCTTATATTCATCCAGAAGA
Source organism: Ursus maritimus (assembly GCF_017311325.1). NCBI lineage: Eukaryota > Metazoa > Chordata > Mammalia > Carnivora > Ursidae > Ursus > Ursus maritimus. Next base: position 39,703,928 of record NW_024423319.1, on the reverse strand, counting down.
TATTTATTTAGCAAATTATAAGTACTTAAGAATTGTATATGTTGTTTTATTTCTACCCTCTTGGATATGTACTGTTCACAAAATCATTTTGTGCTAGATACTGTAGATAAAACTAAATAAGATAGACAAGTGTCTTGCCTCCATGGAGTTTACATGCTAGTGAGAATAGTCTTTCTATGAAACTTTCCCTTACTATTACATATCAATAGCTGATTTTACTCATCTTTGAACACTTGTAATATTTAGCCTCTTCCTGTCTAGTATCTAAATGTATTTGGTTTTACAAGCATTTTGTTTCATGGGATTTTATCTGTTCTCCCTATTAGAGTATAGGCAAGAACTGTGTATTTGTTCATTTGTTCAACCAATTTACATGCTGGCTTTTGTCTAATAGCAAAAGTAATACATGCTCAGTATTGGAAACTTGAAAAATGCAGAAAATTATAAAGAAGAAAATAAAAATGTGTCCACAGTTCTATCAACAGCATAGAAATAACCCCAATTATTGTTTAATGACTTTCCTCTTTATATATCAAATCCTTTTTTAAAAAAGTAAATTGGTGGGGCACCTGGGTAGCGCAGTCGTTAAGCGTCTGCCTTCGGCTCAGGGCGTGATCCTGGCGTTCCGAGATCAAGTCCCACATCGGGCTCCCTGCTCTGCTGGGGGCCTGCTTCTTCCTCTCCCGCTCCCTGTGCTTGTGTTCCCTCTCTCGCTGGCTGTCTCTCTGTCACATAAATAAATAAAATCTTAAAAAAAAATAAAATAAAATAAAGTAAATTGGTTAAAATTTTTACAAGTTGGGATTACTTTCTACACAGTTGTATATCTTAATGCTTTTTTCACTTATTAAGCATTTTCCTGTGTTATTAAAGTTCTTTGTTTAAAGATACTAGTTCTAGGGGCACCTGGTTGGTGCAGCCGGTTAAGTGTCTGACTCTTGGTTTCAGCTCCGGTCATGATCTCAGGGTCCCAGGATCAGGCCCCACATCGGGCTCCACACTCAGCACGAAGTCTGCTTGATATTCTTTCTCCTTCTCCCTCTGCCCCTCCTGCTCATGCTCTCTCTCAAATAAAGAAATCTTAAAAAAAATAAAGATACTAGTTTTAGGGGTGCCTGGGTGGCACAGTCCTTAAGCGTCTGCCTTTGGCTCAGGGCGTGATCCCAGCATTCTGGGATAGAGCCCCACATCAGGCTCCTCTGCTAGGAGCCTGCTTCTTCCTCTCCCACTCCCCCTGCTTGTGTTCCCTCTCTGGCTGGCTGTCTCTCTCTGTCAAATAAATAAATAAAATCTTTAAAAAAAATAAATATACTAGTTTTAAATGACTGTATATAATTTATACACACCACAATTAAATTACCTATTCACTTTTTTCTTTTTTTTTTCCAAAATTTTATTTAAATTCAAGTTAGTTCATATATAGTGTAGTATTAGTTTCAGGGGTAGAATTTAGTGATTCATCAGTTACATGTAACACCTAGTGCTCATTACATCAAGTGCCCTCCTTAATCTCATCACCCAATTACCCCATCCCTCCACCTAAATCCCTCCAGCAACCCTCAGTTTTTTCCCTATATTTAAGAGTCTCTTACAGTTTGCCTACCTCTAATTCTTTATTTTATTTTAGTTTTCCTTCCCTTATTCACTTTTATAGAATTTTTAAAAAGATTTTTTAAAGTAATCTCTATACCCAATATGGGGCTTGAATTTACAATCCCAAGATCAAGAATCACATGCTCTACTGACTGAGCCAGCCAGCCACCCCTACAGAATATATTTTTAAATTTCAAGTTTTTAAAGCCATTGTAAGAAAAACTGCCTTGAATAATTCCTATTCCATATTTTATATTCTTTTATTAGTACTGCCTCCTTTATTGGGAATTAGTGGGTTAAAAGCCATTAGTATTTTCAAAGACTTTGGTACATGCAGGAGACCTTGACATTTAGAAAGGTGATATCAACAGATAAATTATGATAACTTTTTTTTAGTGATTACAGTGTTATACTTGTTAAGTAGATAATACTATTCCTATTTTTATGTATAAGGAATTTGAGGCCCACAGGGTAGTTAAATAAATTGTCCAAAGTCATACAGTAAGTAAATAATTGGGCCAAGATTTGAATCAGAACAGTCTGGCTCTAAAACCTGCTCATGAGATTTCCCTCAGTCTCTATTTCATACATGTTAGATAATACAGAAAAATAAAGTCATGTTGAAAAGTTGAATAATTCCCACTGCCCTATCCATACCCCCTTCTTGTGACTGGTCACTTGACTTGATTTTAAAGATACACTCACCACTGGCCCATCCTTTAATAACTCTTCACTGTAATTGTCTAGGCCATCCAGGCCTAAATTTTAATTTTGTAAACAATGCATTCCTCTGCATTTCTCCCCTGGACAGAAGTTGGAGCCTGCCCTCCATGAATATCACCCCCCATCTCTTCCTAGCAATAGCAAGGATATAACATATCCCATACCCATTGACATTCTCCCTTCCCTAGGAGAGTTGTGGAATGCATCTGAAATGGGAGGCCCTTCTGCTCTCCCTTCTCACCCTCTTCGCCAATTCCTATCCCATAGCTGCCTATGATGCTTACACTTAAATGGCTGTGTCTTTGTTTAGTGCTGTCTCTGGCTTTCATCTTTCCCTTAGTGTTACTCCAGGACCTTTCCCCCATTAATTGCTAATATATTTTTCTCACTTTGGGGTGATGCTATTCCAGCCCCCATCTCCTCTTTTAAGAAACAAAGTTGTAAGTATACATGGAATCAGAGGTCCCCCATCCATTTTGTACCACTCTCACTTTACCTTCTTCTTGTGTTTCCTCACTAGCTAAGAGACTTTATTGCCTTGATGCCAGCCTTGTAGTTTGTGCAATTCAAATGTATTCCTCTGTAAAATCACAAACTGTTATGCATTATGGCTTTTCCAGGTGGCATTTGAATAGCTGAACTTTAAGCTTCTGAATGATAGAGATCTGCTCTTGCCAAATTACTTTCCAGAATGGTTTTACCAATTATACTTCTATCAGTAGTGTGTAAGAGTGCCTATGAGACAATCTTAATAATTTTTTTTTCTATCTAGTATAGTGACTATGGAATTGATGCTCAATTGATTGCCAGTTGGTCGGTTGATTTGGGCCTATCCTCTAATGATTTTCTTTTTAAAATGTAATGATTCCATTATTTCATCCCCTTCTGACAATAGCAACCATGGAACAGAAGTAATTTTTGAAAATATAGTCTCTCTAATTAACATTATAAATGAACCACCCAGCCACTTAACTAAATCTTCATTACAAAGATTTGTTTTTAATAGCAGTAATTCTTGAGGTTTTTTGGAGAGGCATCTTTAGTGTGATCTCTGATACATAGGCTCCTTTAATTTTAACAAACCAGATTCTCATTTTATGCATCAATGCTTGAGTTTATTTACCTTCATAATCTGTCCAGGTCCAACTGCCCTTTGTTCCTTTAGCAGCTTCTGCTGGCCTTTAACCAAAAGTGTAGTCGGTGATGGTACTTGCTAGCCTGATAAAATGGGAACCTTAAATCCCTTGCTATTTGCTAACCAAAGACAACCAAAGGCAAATGTTATAAGGAAACAGGCTTTCGCTAAATTCAATTTCTAATTATTTTTTTTAATTTTACTGAATCCGATGTAAACATTACATTTACTTATTAACTTGGAGACTTAAGCACTGCTTATGAGCAAATGCTAGTCTGGTTAATGGAATTGGTTTTATGACAGTGTGTACTAAAATAAGACTGTAAGAAATTCTATTAGCATTTGCATCATCTTATAATTCAGTCAAATAACATTCTTCCTATACGTTATGAGAACTGGCTGAATTGCTTCCATAATTTCTTATAGTATATATGACACTAATGGAATACTGAAGGAGATCTTAGAACCTGAGGAGAAAAATGGTACTAAGAGTGGGACACTAGGGAAAAATTGTTTAGTGTATTCTGCATTTTGAGCTCTCTAGGACTTTGCTGATGGAGGAGAGGTCCTTCTCTGTCCATAATCTCACAATCTAATTGATGTAGTAAAACATTTCCTGTATGGGGGCGCCTGGGTAGCACAGTGGTTAAGCATCTGCCTTCGGCTCAGGGCGTGATCCCAGCGTTCTGGGTTCAAGCCCCACATCAGGCTCCTCCACTAAGAGCCTGCTTCTTCCTCTCCCACTCCCCCTGCTTGTGTTCCCTCTCTCACTGGCTGTCTCTCTCTGTCAAATAAATAAATAAAATCTTAAAAAAAAACATTTCCTGTATGAAAGATAGGGATGTTTATATCAGATAAGTTTTTTTTTCTGTTGCAGGTGGTAGGAAACACTAATTCAGCTGCCTTAACAATAAAGGAAAATTTTAGTTCAATTAACAAGAAGTTTTGAAGTAGAGTATCTTCAAGATTAATCAGTTCAGCCAAATAATGACCTATGTTCCTTCTATTTTCTGTTCTCTCATACTTTGCATAACAGCTTACTCTCAGATTAGTGCCCTTCATACTAGCAGGATGGCTGCTGCAGTTCCAGAGATCACATGCAGACACCACAATGACCAGTAAAAGAAGAGTATGAACTTTTTGTTCATTTGTGTCCTCTTTTATCAGCAACGAAAACTTTTTCATGTGTCCCATACCTCCACCCTGAAAACACCCCTTATATCTCATTGGTTAGAATTGTGTTGTATGTATATATTTATACTAGTACGTTGGCAAGTGAAATAGGACCATAAAGATAGTTAGACTAGTGATTTAACACCCCTGCTTCCAAAGCACATTGGCACCTAGAAAGTTGGACGGTAGGAAAATCTGAATAAAAGCAATGGATTCTATTGGCATTTGCCAATAGAAGGAAGGAAGGAAGAAGTAGTTCCTGTTTCATGACCTAATGAGCTGGTCCTCAGTATTAGCTGAATAACAGATTTGTAAGAAATTGATGTATTTGTTAAATGTAAGATGTATTACTTAATAGGGAAACTAATGTTTTGTAGAGTTGTATAAATGAAAGATGTTGAGTATTTACATAATTATGGCTATTTTAGAGCTAGTGGGACATTAAAGATCTTTAGGTCAGTTATTTTCAAAGTGTGGACGCCTGGGATTCCTAAGATCCTATCAGGAGGAACATGAGGACTATTTTAACAAGAGTATGAAGACCTTTTTCCCTTTTCACTGTGCGGCATTTGCACTGATGGTGGGTAAAACTGCTAGTGCAGTGTATCAAATTGTCCTAGTAGTTGTATTCTTCATATATTCAGGGGATAAAAAGCCAATTTTATTTAAAAATGGTCTCAGTGTAGTATTAATTTTATTAATTCTTGACCCTTGAATACACATCTTTTTAATGTTCTGTATGACAAAATGGGAAATACACTAAACACTTCTGTATGTTGAAGTAAGGTCATTGTCTTCAGGAAAAGCACACGTGCAGTTGATTGAGTTGTAGGTTGAACCAGCTGATCTTTGCATGAAACACATTTTTACTGAAAGAACAACTGAGACAAACTATGGTTGTTCACACTTGGGTATTTGGCAGGCATCTTCTTGAAAATGAGCAAAATGACTCTATCACTTAAAGGAAAACTACTGGCAGTGTTTGTTGCCAATAAACAAATTTGAACTTTTCAAGTAAGAATTAGAATTCGATTTGAATCTGCCACTATGAGCTTGACAGCTTCCCAAATCTTAGTGTTTTCTAATGAGCTTGGTAATTATATCAATGTATATGATTTTTTGATATTGTATAATGAAATGTGTTAATATTTGAAGTTGTGCAAATCTCAGTGAGCTAATATTTTCCAAATGACTAATGCATGATGTCACAATATTATGCATAGGTAAAGATCCATTCAGAGGCAAGACAGATCAATGAATTTTAATGTAATTGAGTACAAATAGTTAGTTGATGAGATTTCAGATTCTGTGTTGTAACTAACCTTAGAGTCTACCACTTACAGAGCTTTGGCATAGTATCAAAAAATATCCACAATTATCTTAAAAGGCTATTAAAGTACTCAATTTTCCAAATATATAACTTTATGAAGCCAGATTGTCTTCATATATTTCAACCAAAACAACATATTGCAACAGAATGAATGCAGAAGCAGATATGAAGATCCAACTATTTCAACCAAAACAACATACTGTGACAGAATGAATGCAGAAGCAGATATGAGGAAGCTGTCTTCTATCAAGGCAGACATTAAAGAGATTTGCCAAAAAATAAATAAATAAAACAATCCAGACAATCCCTCTTCACACTTTTTTTGTACTTTCGGAAAATGTAATTAGTTTTCATAAAAATGAATAGCATATGTTAACATGTAATGGGTTCATTATTGTCACTCAAAATTTTTTTATTTAAAATTTCCTTAGTTAACATACAGTGCATAGTATTGTCACTTTTAAATGAATGGATAAATACTTTAAATATTACTCAGTTTTATTTTGTATGGTACGTATTGATATATGTAACTCATCTAAACAAAAGCTCTTGGGGTCTTCCATGATTTTTAAGGGAGTAAAAGGGTCTTGAGACCAAGAAGTTTGAAAACCACTACTCTACAGAGACTAACTCCATCATTTTATAGGAAAGTGAAGTGATTGATGAAAGATGCAGCTAGTTAGTTGCAGAAGCAGGAGTCTTATTCTATTCCTCTTTCCAGTATACCGCTTTGGTTTAAGGATTGGTGAGCTGTTACTATGATTTTGTAACAGTATTCATCCTAGTAGACACAATTAAACTACCGAATAGACATGGCGATACTAGTGCTCGTGTATCTTTCCTACCATCTTCACTCCAGTTGCCAAGTCAGAAACATTCTCACTTTATAAACCACAGCAGAGAAGACAATGATGAAGTAGGACAATTAACTAGAGTTAGTTATTTTTAGATACTAAATTGGAAAGTCCATGACATCAGGATCCTTGTCTTACATATCTTTGTATTTACCACAGTGTATAGACTGGTTCCTTGCATATAGTTGGTTCTCAGTAGCTAATCATTGAATGAATTTTGAATTTGGGGGAAGATAGATTTAGATAGCACCAGAGACAAGACCTAGAATCAAAGGATTGAGTTACAGAAATTCTTGGTATCAATACTTTTCTAGCAATTAAACTATTTAATAATAGAAATGCCCTGTTACTAAAAGTGCTCAAACAGGGAATGTATGCTACCTTGTCAGCAATACCCAGGAAGTGTCTTTTAATTCTAAAATTCTGTTGTTCTGGTTGTTAGAAGGAAAATTCTTTCTTATTGAGCTCAAATCTGCCTTTCTATAATTTTTAAGCAACTTTAAGGTATAATTGACATGGAGTAAAGTACACATTTAAAATATACAATTTTAGGAGTTATGACCTATATAAATGCCTGTGAAACCATTGATACTTTAAAAATAATGAACATATATATCACTAGAAAAGATTTCCATACCTCTTTGTAGTCCCTCCTTACCTTCCTACTTTCATCTTTCACCCCCAAGTAACTACTGATCTGCTTTCTTACATTTGTTTCATTTTCTAGAGTTTATATAAATGGATCATATAGTATGTACATTATTTTTGTTCTGTCTTCTTTCTCTCAGCATTTGAGAGTCATCCATGTTGTGGTGTGTATCCATAGGTCATTATTTTCTTGCTATGTGGTATTCCATCCTATGGATATGCCACACTTTGTTTTTCTCTTTACCTGTTAATGGACATTTGGGTTGTTTCCAGTTTGTGGCTTTTCAGGTGAAGCTGCTATGAACATTTTAATGTTTGCATTTTAACAGTTATTTTATTGAAGTGTAATTTACAAAAAGTGATATGCACTAATCTTAGGTGAACAGCTCAAAAGTTGTTTTTTTTTTTTTTTTTAACAATTGTATATACAGTAACCACCAAGCAGGTCAAGATATAGAATTTTTTCTATTACCCTAAGCTCCCTCATGCCCCTTCCCTTTCAGCGTCTTTTGTGTCTTCTCTAAGAAATCTTAAACTCCAAGGTTGCAATAATACTATTATATGTTTTCTTCTAGAATCTTTATAGTTTCAGATTTTGTCCTTAGGCCCATTTTTTTCCTATGCAGATAACCAGTTATTCCAGTATTATATATTGAAAAAAACTCCTTTTTAATTGATTTACTTTGATGGTTTTATTGAAAATGAATTGAATGTGTATGTACAGGTCTTGGATGGAACTCACTAGTCTGTTCTGTTTATCTTTTGTATATCTTTATGCCAATATCCTGCTGTTTTAATTATTTTGGCATTATAATAACTTCAAATTTTGTAGTGTGACTCCTTTGAATTTGTTCTTCATGATTGTCTTGGCTGTTGATTCCATATGAATTTTATTTATTTTTATTTTTTCATCTTTAATATTGAATTTATATTACCGTTATTTTTTTAGTTTCATTTTTTGGTTTCATTTTTTAAGTTAAATTCTAGTTAGATAGCGTATAGTGTAATATTAGTTTCAGGAGTGGAATTTAGAGACTCTTCACTTCCATATAATACCCATTGCTCATTTTTAAAAAAATTATTTAGATTCAATTAGCCAACATATAGTACATCATTAGTTTCAGATGTAGTGTTCAGTATTTCAACAGTTGCGTATAACACCAGTGCTCATCACATCACATGCCCTCCTTAATGCCCATCACCCAGTTACCCCATCCCCCACCCACCTCCCCTCCAGCAACCCTCAGTTTGTTTCCTTTAGTTAAGAGTCTCTCATGGTTTGTCTCCCTCTCTGATTTCTTGCCATTCAGTTTTCCCTCCCTTCCCCAATGGTCCTCTGCTCTGTTTCTCATATTCCACCTATGACTGAAACTATATGATAATTGTCTTTCTCTGATTGACTTATTTCACTCAGCGTAATACCCTCCAGTTCCATCCATGTCTATATAAATGGTAAGTATTCATCCTTTCTGACAGCTGAGTAATATTCCATTGTATATATGAACCACATCTTCTTTATCCATTCATCTGTCAATGGACATCTTGGCTCTTTCCACAGTTTGGCTATTGTGGACATTGCTGCTATAAACATTGGGGTGCAGGTGCCCCTTCAGATCACTACATTCTTATCTGTGGGGTAAATACCTAGTAGTGCAATTGTTGGGTCATAGTGTAGCTCTATTTTTAGCTTCTTGAGGAACCTCCATACTGTTTTCCAGAGTGGCTGCACCAGCTTGCATTCCTACCAACAGTGTAAGAGGGTTCCCCTTTCTCTACATCCTTGCCAACACTTGTTGTGCCCTGTCTTGTTAATTTTAGCCATTCTGACTGGTGTGAGGTAGTATCTCATTGTGGTTTTGATTATATTTCCCTGATGCTGAGTGATGTGGATCATTTTTTTTCATGTGCCTGTTGGCCATTTATATGTCTTCTTTGGACAAATGGCTGTTCATGTCTTCTGCCCATTTCTTGACTGGATTTTTTTGTTTTGTGGGTGTTGAGTTTGATAAGTTCTTTATAGATCTTGGATATCAGTCCTTTATCTGATATGTCATTTGCAAATATCTTCTCCCATTCTATAGGTTGCCTTTTAGTTTTGTTGACTCTTTCCTTTGCTGTGCAGAAGCTTTTAATCCGGATGAAGTCCCAATAGTTCATTTTTGCTTTTGTTTCCCTTGCCTTGGGGACCTATCTAGCAAGAAACTGCTGTGGCCAACAACAAAGAGGTTGCTGCCTGTGTTCTCTAGGATTTTGATGGATTCCTGTCTCACATTTAGGTCTTTCATCCATTTTGAGTTTATCTTTGTGTATGGTGTAAGATAATGGTCCAGTTTCATTCTTCTACATGTGGCTGTCTAATTTTCCCAGCACCGTATATTGAAGAGACTGTCCTTTTTCCATTGGATACTCTTTTCTGCTTTGCCAAAGATTAATTGACCATAGAGTTGAGGGTCCATGTCTGGGTTCTCTATTCTGTTCCATTGATCTATGTGTCTGTTTTTGTGCCAGTACCATACTGTCTTGATGATTAAAGCTTTGTAATATAGCTTGAAGTCCCAAATTTTGATGCCACCAGCTTTGGTTTTCTTTTTCAACATTCCTCAAGTTATTCACGGTCTTTTTTGGTTCCATACAAGTTTTAGGATTATTTGTTCCAGCTCTATGAAAAATGTCAATGGTATTTTGATAGGGATTGCATTGAATGTGTAGATTACTCTGGGTAGCATAGACATTTTAACCATATTTATTCTTCCAATCCATGAGTATGAAATGTTTTTCCATTTCATTGTGTCTCAATTTCTTTCATAAGTGTTCTGTAGTTTTTAGAGTACAGATCTTTTACCTCTTTGGTTAGTTTTGTTCCTAGGTGTCTTATGGGTTTTGGTGTAATTATAAATGGGATTGATTCCTTAATTTCTCTTTCTTCTGTCTCATTGTTAGTGTATAGAAGTGCAGCTGATTTCTGTGCATTGATTTTATATCTTGCCAGGTTGCTGAACTCCTGTACGAGTTCTAGCAGTTTTAGGGTGGAGTCTTTTGGGTTTTCCGCATAAAGTATCATGTCATCTGCGAAGATTGGGAGTTTGACTTCTTCATTGCCAATTTGAATGCCTTTTATTTCTTTTTGTTGTCTGATTGCTGAGGCTAGGACTTCTAGTACTATGTTGAACAACCGTGGTGAGAGTGGGCATCCCTGTCATGTTCCTGACCTTAGGGGAGAAGCTCTCAGTTTTTCCCTATTGAGAATGATATTCACTGTGGGCTTTTTGTAGATGGATTTTATGATATTGAGGTATGTTCCCTCTATCCCTACACTGTGGAGAGTTTTAATCAGGAAAGGATGCTGTATTTTGTCAAATGCTTTTTCTGCATCAATTGAAAGGGTCAAATGGTTCTTGCCCTTTCTTTCATTAATGTGCTCTATCACATTGATTGATTTGCGAATGTTGAACCACCCTTGCAGCTCAGGAATAAATCCCACTTGCTTCATGGTGAATAATCCTTTTAATGAACTGTTGGATCCTATTGGCTAGTATCTTGGTGAGAAATTTCGCATTTGTGTTCATCAGGGATATTGGTCTGTAATTCTCCTTTTTGGTGGGGTCTTTGTCTGGTTTTGGGATCAACACCCAGTGCTCAACACAAGTTCCCTCCTTAATATTCATCACCCATTTAACCCATCCCCCAAGCCATCTCCTGACCAGCAACCCTAGTTTGTTCTCTATAGTTAAGAGTCTGTTTTATGGTTTGCCTCTCTCTCTTTTTCCCCCCGTTCATCTGTTTTGTTTCTTAATTCCATATAAATTTCAGATTCATTTTGTCAATTCTTACTAAAAAAAAAAAAACTTTTGAATTTTTGATAGGGATAGCAACAATTCTGTGAATTAATATAGGAAGATTGAAATCTTAAAATTATTGTTTTTTCCAATCCATAAACACAGTACATCTCTCGATTAATTTAGATATTCTTTGACTGGGTCATCGTAGAATCATGCACAGCATTTGCTCAGTTTCTTCCTATGCATATGACTGTTTTTATAGTAAATGCTATTAAAAATTGTATTTTCAGTTGCTTGTTGCTAAGATACGGACATATAATTCCCTTTTATATTGAACTTTTTATCCTAAGATATTACTCATTCTTTTCTTTTTTCTTTTCTAGGGTTTGATTTTATGCACAGTTCTGTGAGTTTTGATAGATCCATACAATAGTGTAAGTGTAATCTATAATCAAGTTTTAGAACAGTGTTGTTAAATTTATTCATTAGTTCTAGTAGTTACTTTGTATTTTCCATGTACATAATTATATCATCAGCAAGTAAAGAGAGTTATACTTTTTCCTTTTCAATTCCTATGCCTTTTTGTCCTGGCTACGTTATTGGACTGCTAGGGCCTCCAGTACAAGTTTAATAGGAGTCGTAAGAGAAGAGATCCATTTTTGCACTCTGTCTTTTGGGGAAGATAAATATTTCACCCTTATTTTAGCTTCAAGTTATTCATCATCACAGATTGAGGAGGTCTTTTCCGTTCCTATTTCCTGAGATTAAAAAAAAAATAATGTTAAATTTCATCAAGAAATAATTTGCACCAGTTTAAATGGTCATATTGTCAGGAGCTCAGCTGAGCTCTTAAGCCTGAGTAGCCAAGTAAAACAAGCCAAAATGAAAGTAACAGTAAGGTCTTTAATTGCTTACTATGATTGTATAAGCAAGAAACTAAACCAGGGCAAGTGCCTACTCCTCTTCCCTCCCATTTACATTTTTCTCAAGGAAGTGGCTCCAGACCCTGTGGATAAGCACAGACTTGAGGGTCAGGTCATCTCACTGATGAAGAAGCCTCAAAGAAAAAGCTCCCACAGTTTTATGGACCTAAGGGCCCAGGGGCAGAAGAAGAGAAAGAATAGGAGTGGAAAAGTACTGAGTACTGAGTCAGAATGGAGAAAAGTGTCTTCAGAGTTTCCCCCACATCCTCTGCTGTGAACCTTGCAACAGGTCTTTGTGTGGACATGAGCTTTCATTTTATTGGATAAATAATCAGGTAATGGAATTGCTGGATTGTATCATAAGTCTATTTTTAACTTTACAAGAAAATTAAAAATTGTTTTCCAAAGTGGTTGTACCATTGTACATTCCAACAATGTATGAAAGGTCTAGTTGTTCCTCATCCTTGCCTGCACTTGCTGTTATTATAGTTACTCTATTTTTAACCATTTTGACATCTGAGTATTACAGTCACCTGGTAGTTTTCTTATAGTTCTCTTTTTATTTATATTTAGTAAAATTTACTATCTTTGGTGTACTATTTATGAGTTTTGATAAAAGCATGCAATCTTGTAACCACTGTCATAATCAAGACTCAGAGCAGTTTCATCACTTCAAAATATGTCTTCATGCTGCCCCTTTTTAATTAGCCTCCTTCCCCCAACCTACCCACAGTTCCTGGCAATCACTCATCTGTTTTCTCTTGCTATAATTTTACCTTTACTTATAATATCATTTTGATTGAATCATCCAGTATGTAACCTTTTGAGTCTAGCTTTTTTCTCATTAACATTATACATTTGCAATTCATCTATGTTATGTGCTTCAGTAGGCTGTTTCTTTTTTGTTTTCTTATAGGTGAGTAGTAAGAGCTCTTTATATATTTTGGATACAACATCTTGTCTAATCTAATACATGCATGTTTTGTGGATATGTTCTCCCATTTGGTGGCTTGCCTTTTGAATTTTGTAACTGGTATTTTTAGACAGTGAACATATAATTTTGGCACAGTCCAGTTTATCAGCTTTTTATGGTTATGGCTTTCTGTGTCCTTTATAAGAAATCTTTGAGTACCCCCAAAATCATCAGCATTTTCTCCCAGGTTTGCTTCTAAAAGTTGCTTTTATAGTTTTAGCTTTTGACTCATTTAGTTATTTTGTGTATGGTATTTGGTAAGAATACTGGTTCAGTTTTTTTCCCCATTTGTTTAGTTCTAGCACCACTTATTGAAAAGATGATCCCTTCCCCCATTGAATTACCTTGGTACCTTTGTTGAAAACTACTAACCATGTATGTGTGGGTCTTTTTTGGACTCTAATCTGTTCTATCAACCTGTATGTATATTCTTAAGCTAATATCACACAGTCTTCATTACTGTAGTTTTATAAAAAGGATTTAAATCAGGTGGTGCAAATTCTCCAAATTTGTTCTTTTTCAAATTTTTGGTTTACTTCCTTCTCCTCCTCCATCTTCCTCCTCCTCTCATCCTTCTCCTCCTAATCCTCTTTTGCATTTCTATATAACTTTTATAATTAGCTTTTCAACTTCTAAAAATAAAACTCTTGGAATTTTGAATGGGATTGTGTTTAATCTACAAATCATTTGGGGGGAAAATTGATGTCTTAATAGTATTCAGTATTCTGATGAATGAACATGATGTATATTTGTTTGTTAAGGTCTTTAATTTCTCTCAGTAATGTTTTGTACTTTTCAGCGTGTAGGTCTTATACATACTTTGTTAAATTCATCAAGTATTCATGTGTTTGCACAGTACTATTAGTGGTATTGTATTTTCTGTCTTCAGTTGTTGTTAGTATATAGAAACACAGTTGATGTTTTTATTGACTTGTATGCTGTGATCTTGCCAAATTATTTTACTATTTCTGGTAGCTCTTTCATGGATTGTTTAGCATTATCTGCAAATGTCATTATGTCTTTTGTGAATTAAGATAGATTTACTTCTTTTATTCTACTATGCATTCTTTCTTCCCCTTTATCTTAGTGTTAGGACCTTCAGGAGAATGTTTAAAATAAATGTTGAGACCACAGTCTTTGCTAACTTTTCCCAATGTCTGAAAATATTTATTTCACATATTTTGCAGTTTTCTGGTAGTTTATGGCAAGAGGGCAAGTCCAATAACAATTGATCCAACATAGCCTGCTTTTATTTTTTGATAACACTGCTGTCAACATTTTTAAACAAAATTATTTGTATTTCAGATTATTTCCTTTGCGAAGACTTCTAAACTATATATTGTCATCTATATACCTCTGTCTCTACCTATATATCTATCTGTCCATCCATCTATCTATCTAAACCTACGATTGAAGAGTTACCTCAAGAGCAATGATCATTTTCTACTTCTATACTTTACATCATCTGGTAGAAAGCTGTTCATATAATTAATGGAAAGTGAAGTTTTTAGGATTAATTAATTTTCTCATACTCAGAATATCCCTTTAATCATAGGATAGAGATATTTCTGATCTTGCCTGTGAAGTTTAAGGGAAGAGAAACTAGGATCATTATGATAGTTTTTATTTTCTATTCATTTAACTGTCTTATTTCTCTTTGATAATGTTGTAGGAAACAAAGAATTCAGCTATAATAGGTCTCAGATTTGGTCATTGATAAAAATATTTTAAAAATACATTTTGAAATGAGGAAGACACTCTTTTTCTACCTTCCTTCATTTTTACTTTGTAGGAGAAATGCTTGAACAATGACTCTGTGGGAAATGGCCTTACCCATTTTGAGTTAATTTAGTTTCAGGAAGCCTTTTGAAATGTGAAGCATTTATTAAGCTTAGTATCCCTTCTGAGTAGTTTTCCTAGCTGGCTATTAATGAGCCAATTTGCCCTAGCTTTGACGTCATGTTAATTTTCATTGTTTTCTTTCAAAATGAGAGTCAACTCTTATTATGTTGTGATTTGTAAAATAAGCTATACATTTTCTTCACATGTGGATATGTTGAAAGTTTCCACTGTCTGGCAAAATTTATCTTCATAGGTTGTGGATTTCCCCATCTCCCATTCCTCTTGCTCCCTGGAGATACTGGATACATTTTGGAAGAAGAAAAGTAACAACTTTTTTTTTTCTTGTTCTTATCGTCAGTTGAGTTCCTGGGTTTTTAATTTTTAAAGATGATTTTACTTCAAAGTGAGTGTACACAGTTTATAGTAATTTGGTTAATAGTGGATAAATTCATTTTTTTGCTGTCACCTCTCTCAGTTCTGTTTGCTCGCTTATCTTTTACAGCCTATTTGGGCCTTTCATTTTTCTCCACAGTTGCAGTAAAGACTTCTTTTTGTTATGTCACAAGCTTATTAGACCTTATCACTGCCTTCATGCCTTCGTTTGTGTATACCGTATAATGGAAAAAACCACAGACTAATGTTGTAAAATAACAAATGAGACTAAACTGAAAAAGGTCACCTTTCTTAGAGGCTGGAAGAGGTTCATCTTCAGGGGCTTGGATTTGTTTTCCTCACTCATTTGACTGACACATTTGAATTTGCAGATTGACAACCCTTATATTAAAAATAGGGGCTTATAAATTTATCTGTTTCCTAATAGATTTTCACACCTATATTCTCATTCTATTCCCTCCACTGCATGATACACAGATAGGGAAAGGGAAATATTTTTTTTCTCCAGATGGTTGAATCATTATCATTTGAATTTGTCAATATGCTATAAAAAACAAAGGTGAGTTCAAAATCAGGTCTTTCTGATTTTCAAGAGGCATTGTAAACATTATTTACCCAGGCTTTGTTTGTTTTTATTTGAGTATAGTTGACACACAATGCTACATTTGTTTCAGGTATACAACATAGTGGTTCAACAACTCTTATGGTTATGCTTTGCTCACAAGTGTAGCTACCATCTGTTACCATACAACGCTATTGCAACACCATTGACAATATTCCTTATGCTGTACCTTTTATTCCCATGACCTATTCATTCCATAACTGGAAGCCCGTACCTCCCACTCCACTTCACCCATTTTGCCCATCCCCCACCCTCTTCTCCTCTAGCAACTATCAGTCTGTTCTCTGTATTTATAGGTCTGATTCTGCTTTTTGTTTGTTTATTCATTTGTTTTGTTTTAAAGATATAAGTGAAATCATATAGTATTTGTCTTTGTCTGACTTATTTCACTTAGCATACCCAGGCTTCGTTTGAAAATCAGGTCCTGATTTAATCTGAATAAAACTGAAAATATTCAAGAGGCAAAAGGGATTAAATTATTTCAGATTATAACCTTTTTCTTAGTTTTTCTTACATGTCTAGTTTTTCGTTGGTATTCTTACCTCATTGTACTTAAAAATTCTATAAAGATTTTATTGGGTTTAAACATTAATAGAAATGTAAATTGTTATAGAAAACAAGAGTAGACATAGGTTCTCTTTAAATCACAATTAATGCAAATGTGTATTCATTGGAACATTAACTTGGTTCATTTTGGATAGAATACTCGAGGGCCTAATGTTTCATCTCCCTGGTAAATGTTTATTCAAAATTAAATGGAGAAAAAAAGACTTAGAAGATGATAGTGAAATTATAGGGTATTTTTCTGAACTGTGTTTTCTCACTTATCTGTAGTAAATGTTTACATTTGCAATAAAAATGTTAAAAAATATTGAATATTAGTTTACAACTGTATATTTCAACATTTTTGGATTTAAACAATTTAACAACATATTTTACAGTTAACTATTTCCATGGCATCATTATTAAAGGAAAAAAATTATAGGTGAATTAATGAAAGAAACTAAAACAGGATTTTATTATTTTAATAAACATTTCAGGTCACTTTTAGAGTTTTCCTTTACCTGCTTTTCTAAAATAGAACTTCAGTGGATCTTTTTTTAAAATAAAAAATTCCAGAGGCTGACAGAATAACTTAATACCAGTAATAATTCTGTCATTAAACACAGTGAAGAAGGGTCATCTTTAATTTGTACTCTTTCATGTAAAGTGTAACACGTATTCTCCTTATCTTTTCCCTCCACTGAATAACAAACACCTTTCCACTTTTACTTTGCCAATGCTAAAAAAAAAGTGATATTTTGAATGCTGGATCCAAATTTTTCACTTATATTTGGAGCAAAATATGTAATGTATATATGAAACCTGTGATTTCATTTTAGGTTCTTGTGAATGTATCCAAAATCTTTAGATAAATTGACAGAAAAGTTGCTATAAAATACAAATTCCTTCCTGGTTAAAAAAAAGAAATTCAGGGGCACCTGGGCGGTTCAGTTGGTTGAGCATACAACTCTTGATATCAGCTCAGGTCTTGATCTCAGGGTTGTAAGTTCAAGCCCTGCACTGGGCTTCATGCTAGGTGTGAAGCCTCCTTTAAAAAAAAAAGAATTTCAGATCTTTATGTTTTAACTGAGTGTTTTGTAGTTGAATTAGGAATATTTGAGATTTGTAAAATATGTAGTAACTCTTTAACAGACACTTCAAACAAGTGTCTTAGTTTTTTTTTTTTTTTTTTTTTTAAAGATTTTTATTTATTTGACAGAGATAGAGACAGCCAGCGAGAGAGGGAACACAAGCAGGGGGAGTGGGAGAGGAAGAAGCAGGCTCCCAGCGGAGGAGCCCGATGTGGGACTCGATCCCGGAACGCCGGGATCACGCCCTGAGCTGAAGGCAGACGCTTTAACGACTGCGCTACCCAGGCGCCCAGTGTCTTAGTTTTTAATTACTTGTTAAGTTCTATAATTTATTCCAAAGCCTTAATAAAATCACTTCTAACTAGTTAATGCTTTTTCCCAATATTGATTGAAAATATTGCATCATATTTCCTGTTGCTGTCCCAATACCCACCTCCAAGTTATAATTTCCCTAAAGAAGGGGTGCCTGGGTGGCTCAGTCGTTAGGCGTCTGCCTTCGGCTCAGGGCGTGATCACCGGCATTCTGGGATCAAGCTCCACATCGGGCTCCTCCCCTGGGAGGCTGCTTCTTCCTCTCCCACTCCCCCTGCTTGTGTTCCCTCTCTCACTGGCTGTCTCTATCTCTGTCAAATAAATAAATAAAATCTTTAAAAAAATAAAAAAAATAATTTCCCTAGAGAAGAAAATTGTGTCAACCTCAGTGATTGAGAGTTGACTCCATAACCTAGCTGGAAGAGAGGGTGTTGTAGAACGAAGATACACTTTTAGGGTTTGTATTGCTGAGAGGATGTAGACTTTCTGATTTTGTCTAGAAGACGGTATAGGTGAGCACAGCTGGGTACAGTGAGCGTGGCATGCCATTAGGGATGTTATATCCATCTTCTTTAAAGATTCTGCACATTTCTTAGTTGTTCCTTTGTCAGGTAGTCAAAGTGTAGTGTGGGAGGTCCATTTAGCTCCTTCTCGTTGCTTTAATGTAGCACTTTATCACAACAAATTATGGAAAGAGCAGGATTTGGAAGTTAGGTTACACTTCAGAACTGGGGTAGGGAGAGAATGCTGAGATAGTTTATCCTGGACACCAAAGGGCCTGGAATTAGAATGATGGACTGCTTTAGCATTTTGGTGTTTATAGTAGGTAGAGCAAATTCCTCTCTTTTTATGGCAGTACAGAGCCCCTGCAATAGTTGGTTCTAAAGTTACTATAGTAGAATAGTGTAATCGTTTGTTTTAGAGCATGGTTGTTGACATCAGGCTTAGGTTTTAAGTCATGACTCTTCACCTACTAATTAGGCTAATATTAACCTAAAGTGTCTTATTGTGTACCACATAGTAAGTGTTAAATAAATGATAACTGTGATTTTCCACAGGATCTGTAGTCTCTTCTAATATAATTCAGTGAAATCTAATTGCCTTTCCTTAGGCATAGTAATGTGTTTTTTTCCTTTTTGATTATCTTTCTTCATCTTTGGTCTTTACCATAAAGTGGAAAAATGACTTAAAAGAACTTTTTTAGTTTATTTATAAAGGTATTGGCTAGACATATGTCAGTTAAATATGCATATACCAATATTTGATATATTAAAAAAAGGTACAATTCCTTAAATAGTGTTATCTGACTAGAGATGAAATGGACCAAAAGAGAAACAGGAGAGTGGGGGAGCAGAAGTATTGTAAAGAGAAAATTAAAACTAATGTGTCGACAAGAAAGGAGGTTTATCTGTAGCCGTAGGGGAGAACTGTTAAAACTACTTTGAGCATTTTGATTTCCTAGGAAGCTTCTTAAGGTTTTTCATTATTAAATTATTTATTGGGTTGACACTAAATATTTAGATAATTACAGTACAGGTAGGTATATTGGTATGCATATATGTTACATATATATAAGTTTATTGTTCCTTAATTAATTTGAGTTCTTTTCTACCCAAAGGAAATTTAAATAAATACTTTGAATATTTCAGGAAATACAGCATGCCATTTAGTAAATTTAAGAGAACAAGTGAATAACTTAGCTATTCCAACAATGTTTTGCCTCCGCATTCCTTGGCGCAAACCGGGACCTCAATGAAGCGTCCCTCATGGGAGTTGCCTGTGGAAATCTTACTGAAGAGGTCCAAGTCCCAATTCAGGCTCCCCTCCCTTCTATTTTTTTCAAATCAACTTTTTTTGACGTATAGTTTACAACAATAAACTGTATCCACTTTAAGTGTACAGTTATTGCGTTTTGACAAATGTATGCACCCATAATAATTAATGTATGAAATAGTTTCATTACCCCAAAAAGTTCACCTATGCCCCTTTCCAGTAAAATCTTGCCCTGTCTTTGTACCCTGGAAGCCACTGATCTGCCATCTTTCACTGTGAATGTTTGTGTACAAGTCATTTTGTACACATATTTTTCATTTCTTTTGGGTAGATACAGAGGAATGGAGTGTATAATGTGTGTAACTCTACAAGAAACTGCTGAAATATTTGTCAAGGTGATTATACTCTTTTACATTCCCACCAGCAGTGTATGGGGATCCTTTTAATTATAGCCATTCTATTGGATATAAGGGGGTATCTCGTTTTATTTTGATTTTCCTGATGCTGAGCATATGTTCATGTAGTTATTAGCCTTTCAGATATCTTCTTTTGTGAAGTGTCTTCTGTAATCTTCACCTATTTAAAAAAGTTGTATTGCTTATCTTCTTAAATCTAAAGTTTTTATATTCTGAATACAAATTCTTGTCCTATGTATACTCTCTCTCTCTCTCTCTCTCTCTCTCTCTCTCACACACACACACACACACACACACACACAC
Source organism: Ursus maritimus (assembly GCF_017311325.1). Taxonomy (NCBI): domain Eukaryota; kingdom Metazoa; phylum Chordata; class Mammalia; order Carnivora; family Ursidae; genus Ursus; species Ursus maritimus. Next base: position 39,683,502 of record NW_024423319.1, on the reverse strand, counting down.
ACGGTATTTTTCCCATTCTGTGGGTCGTATTTTCTTTTTCTTAACAGTATGTTTCAATTAGATTTTTAAAAATTTTGATGAAGTCCAGTTTATGAGTTTTTTTCTTTTATCATTATTGCTTTTTGTGTCATGTATAAGAAGCCTTTAACTACATGATAGTTTTCAATTTTGCCTGTTTTTCTTCTATATGTTTGATACTTTTAACTTCTGAGCCATTTTGAGTTATTTTGTGTACAGTACATAAGGATCCTGGCTCAATTCCTTAAAAAATTTATTGTGAAATTCACATAATATAAAATTAACCATTTAACATGAATAATTCAGTGACATTTGGTACATTCACCATGTTATGCAATCACCACCTTTATCTAGATCCAAACAGTTTTATTGCTCCAAAATGGAACCTCGTAGTTAAGCAGTTTCTCCCTATTTCCACCCCCCCACCCCCTAGAAACCACCAATCTGCATTCTGTCTCTGTTGATTTAACCTATTCTGGATATTTCATATAAATGGAAGCATACATTATGTGACCTTTTGTGTCTGGTTTCTTTTACTTAGAATGTTGTTTTTGAGGTTCATCCCCATCATATCATCTATCAGTACTTCATTTTTATGGTTGAATAATATTGCATTTTATGAATATACTACATTTTGTTTATCCATACATCCCTTGATGGACATTTGGGCTGTTTACCTTTAGCATTTGTGAGTAACACTGCTATGAACACGTACATAGATATATTTATTTGAGTACCTTTTTCAGTACTTTGGGGTATATACCTAAGAGTAGGATTACTGGGCCATATGGTAATTCTGTGTTTTTGAGGGGCCACCAAACTGTTTTCTTCAGGGGCTGAACCATTTTACCTTCCTACCAACAATGCATGAACATCCCAATTTCCCCACCTCCTTCCAACAGTTTTTATTTTGTTTTATTGTTATTATTATTATAGCCATCTTAGTTTGTTAATGAAGTACTTCTTCATTATGGTTTTGATTTGCATATTCTTAATGACTAATGATGTTGAGCATCTTTTCATGTGCTTGTTCCCTATTTGTGTATCTTCTTTGGAAAAATGTCTATTCAAGGCCTTTGTCTATTTTTTAATTGGACTGTTAGTCTTTTTCTTGTTGAGTTCTAAGACTTCTATATACATTCTGGATACTTAGCAGATACATGATTTGCAAATATTTTCTCCCATTCTGGAGGTCATCTTTTTACTTTCTTAATAATATCCTATTATGCACAAAGGTTTTTAATTTTCATGAAGTCCAATTTGTCTTTTTTCTTTTGTTGCTCATATTTTTGGTGTCATATCTAAGATTCCATTGTCAAATTAATGTCATGAAGTTTTACTCCTGTGATTTCTTACAAGATTTTTATAATTTTAGATTTTATATTTAGGTCATTGATCCATTTTGAATTAGTTTTTGTAAATGACACGAGGTAGAGATCCAACTTTATTTTTTTGTGTGTGGATATACAGTTGTCACAGCACTATTTGTTGAAGAAACTGTTCTTTCCCCATTGGATGGTCTAGCCACCCTTGTCAGAAATCAATTCACCATAGATGTAGGGGTTTATTTCTTGACTCTCAATTCTATTCCACTAGCTATTTGTCCTTATGCCAGTACCAACCATAGCTTCATAGTAACTTTTGAAATTGGGGTGTGTGAGTCCTCCAACTTTCTTTTCCTTTTCTAGATTATTTTGGCTATTTGGGACCCCTTGCAATTCCATATGAATTTGAGGATCAGTTCTTCCATTTTTGCTCAAAAGACTGTTGGAATTTTGATAAGGATTTCGCTGAATCTGTAGATAGCTTTGGGTGACATTGCCATCTTAATATTGTTGAGTCTTCCAATTTAGGAACACAAGTTGTCTTTCCATTTATTTAGGTCTGTTTTTTCCTTTTTTTTTTTTTTGAAGTAAACTCTACCCTCAACGTGGGACTTGAACTCAGAGCCCTAAGATCAAGAGTTACATGCTTTACCAACTGAGCCAGGCTCTACCCTGCCAGTCAGGCACCCCTATTTAGGACTTTTTAAATTTCCGCCATCAATGTTTTCTATGTACATGTCTTTCATTTACTTGGTTAAATTTATTCCTAGATATTTTATTCTTTTGGATGGTATTGCAAACTGAATTGTTTTCTTAATTTCCTTTTCACATTGTTCATTATGATTGTATAGAAACAAAATTGATTTTTTGTGTTCATCTTGTACCCTAAGACTTTGCTGAACTCATTTATTAGCTCTAATATTTTATTTGTAGATTCTTCAAGACTTTGTATATATATATATAGAGAGAGAGAGAGAGAGAGAGAGGATCATGTCATCTGAAACAGACATAGTTTTATGTCTTCCTTTCAAACTTGGATATATTTTATTTCTTTTCCTTGCTTATTTACTCTGGCAAAGGCTTCTGGTACCATGTTGAATAGAAATGATAAAAGCAAGCATTCTTGTACACTTGATCTTGGAGGAAAAGCTTTCAATCTTTCACCATTGAGTATTGAGTTAGCTGTGAGGTTTTCATAAATACTTTTTATCATGTTAAGAAAGTTTTTTTCTATTCCTAGCTTCTGAGTGCATTTATCATGAAAGGGTGTTGGACTTTATCATATGTATTTTCTATATTAATTAAGATGATAAGATGGTTTTTTCCTCCTTGTTCTGTTAATGTGGCCTATTATAACAATTAATTTTCTTATGTTGAACCACTCTCGGATTCTTGGGATAAATTTCACCAGGTCATGGTGTATAATCCTTTTAGTATACTGTTGGATTTAGTTTGCTAGTATTTTGTTGAGATTTTTTTGCATCTGTTTTTTATAGGGAGTATTGGTCTGTAATTTTCTTTAGTGTCTTTGTCTGGCTTTGGTATCAGGATAATATTGGCTTCATAGAATGAGTTAGGTTGTGTTACCTCTTCTTCTACTTTTGGAAGAGTTTGAGAAGAATTGGTGTTAAGTTTTCTTTAAATATTTAGTAGAGTTCACCAGTGAAGCTACCTGATTGTGGACTTAACTTTGTTGTGAGGTTTAAAATACACTGATTCAGTGTCTTTCCTTGTTATAAGCTTATTCAGATTCTCTATTTCTTTTTTCCTTTTTATTTTATTTTAATTATTGAAATATAATTCACATAAAATGTTATCTTAGTTTCAGGTGTACAACATAGTGATTTGACTATTCTATACATTATTCAGTGCTCACCACTATAAGTGTAGTCACCTTCTGTCACCATACATTATTACAATATTATTGACTATGTTCCTTATGCTTATTTTCATCTCTGAGATTTATTTGTTATAACTGTAAGTTTGTATGTCTAAATCCCCTTTATCTATTTTGCCCATGCCCCCCACCTCCCCTTTAGCAACCTCTAGTTTGTTCTCTGTATTTAAGGGTCTGTTTGTGATCACTTATTTGATCACTTGTTTTGTTTTTTTAGATTCCACATGTAAGTGAAATCATATGGTGTTTGTCTTTCTCTGACTTATTTCACTTAGCATAATATCCTCTAGGTCCATACACATTGGCACAAATGGCAAGATCTCATTCTTTTTTATGGCTGATAATATTTAATTCTATATACCACATCTTCTTTATCCATTCAACTATTTTTTTAAAAAGATTTTATTTATTTGACGGAGAGAGAGACAGCCAGCGAGAGAGGGAACACAAGCAGGGGGGTGGGAGAGGAAGAAGCAGGCTCCCAGCGGAGCAGGGAGCCCAATGTGGGGCTCGATCCCAGGGCCCTGGGATCACGCCCTGAGCCGAAGGCAGATGCTTAATGACTGAGCCACCTCGGCACCCCCCATTCAACTATTTTTTTAAGTTTTTATTTAAATTCCAGTTAGCATACAGTGTAATATTAGTTTCAGGTATATAATATAGTGATTCAACACTTCTGTACAACACCTGGTGCTCATCACAACAAGTGTACTCCTTAATCCCCATCACCTATTTAACCCATCCCCTCACCCACCTCCCCTCTGGTGACCATCAGTTCTCTATAGTTAAGAGCCTGTTTCTTGGTTTGCCTCTCTCCCCTGACCATGTTCATTTGTTTTGTTTCTTAAATTCCACATAAGAGTGAAATCATATGGTAGTTTTCTTTCTCGCACTTATTTCACTTAGCATAGTACTCTCTAGCTCCATCTCTATTTCTTCTTGAATTAGTTTTGATACTCTGTGTTTTGAAAACTTTGTTCATCTCATCTAAGTTGTCTAATTTTTTGGGTGTGTAAGTATTTATAGTATTCTCTTATAATCCTTTTTATTTCTGTAAGATTGGTTTAAATGTTTCATCTTTCATTATTTATTTCAGTTATTGACATCTTCTCTAATTTTTTCAGTCTAGATAAAGGTTGATTTTGTTGATCTTTCCTAAGAACCAGTTTTGGTTTCATTGATTTTCTCCATTGTTTTTCTATTCTCTATATAGTTTATCTCCACTCTAATTTTTAGAATTTACTTCCTTCTGCTAGCTTTGCATTTAGTTTGCTCTTCTTTTCTTTTTTTTTTTTATGAGGTGCAAGCGTAGGTCACTGATTGATTAAGATCTTTCTTCCTTTTTAATGTAGGCATTTACTGCTATGAATTTCCCTGTTACCACTCCCTTTACTGCATCCCATAAGTTGTGGTGTGTTGTATTTTCATATTCATTTTTCTTTGAGTGTTTTCTAATTTTCTTTGTGATTTTTTTCTTTGACCTTTGGTTGTTTAAGAGTGCATTGTTTAATTTTCACATCCAGTTTTTCTCCTTTTATTGAAATCTAGCTACATTCCATTGTGGTTGGAGAATATACTTTGTAGGATTTCAATATTTTTATATTTATTGAAGCTGGTTTTGTGTCCCGTATAGGTTCTATCTTGAAGAATGTTCCATGTGCACTTGAGAAGAATGTGTATTCTGCTCTAAAGTGAAGTGTCCTATATTTGTCTTTTAGGTACAGGTTTAAGGTATTGCTCAAGACCTCTATCTTCTTACTAATCTTCTGTCTAGATATTTTGTCCATTTTTAAAACTTGGTTATTGAAGTCTCCAACTATTATTGTACAACTATCCAATTCTGTCTTTAAGCCTGTCAGTATTTGCTTCATATATTTGGGGCTCTTTTGTTTGGTGTATATGTTTATAATTGTTATAAATTACTGATGCATTAACTTAAAAATATGTATATATAATGTCATTCTTTGTGTCTTGTAACAGGTTTTGGCTTAAAGTCTAGTTTGTCTGATATTATAGCCTGCCACTCTAGCTCTCTTTTGGTCATTATTTACATGGAATATCTTTTTTCTTTTTTTAACTGTCAATCCATTCTGCCAGTCTCTGCCTTTTGATTGGAGAGTTTAATCCATTTACATTTAAAATAGTTACTTATAAAAGAGATTTACTATTTGCTATTTTGCTATTTGTTTTCTGTATATCTTACACCCTTTTTGCCTTTCATTTTCTCCATTCATTTCTTCTTTTACGTTTAATAGATTTTTTTGTATTATACCATTTTTGTTCTCTTTTCATTTCCTTTATTTATTCCTTTTACATATTTTCTTAGTAGTTACACTGGAGATTAAAATTAATATACTAAATTTATAACAATCTGATTTGAATTGATATCATATTGTTCTTCTCACAAGTTATATCTTTATACATTGTGTGCCCTGTAACATGTATTTGTAATTATCTTTTTATGCATCTGTTTTTTAAATTATATAGGAAATAAAAAGAGGAGTTACAAACTGAAAATATGACATACTGGTTTTTATTTACCTATATAGCTACCTTTAGCAGAGATCTTTATTTTTTCATAAGGCTCTGAGTTACTGTCTTGTGTCCTTTCATTTCAGCTTGAAGAAATTCCTTTAGCATTTCTTGTAAGGCAGTTCTACTGGCAATGAGTACCCTCAGGTTTTATTTATCTAAGCATGTCTTAACTTTAACTCTATTTTTGAAGGATGGTTTTTGCTAGATAGGGAATTCTTGATTTTCAGTGTTCTTTTATTTTTAGTGCTTAAATATGTCATTCCACTGCCTTCTGGCCTCCATGGTTTTTGATGAGAAATAAGCTGTTAATTTATTGAAAATCTCTTCTTTGCGTGGAGTTGCTTCTCTCTTGCAACTTTATAGATTCTGTCTTTGTCTTTGACAGTTTGATTAGAATGTGCTTTGGATCTCTGAGTTATCCTACCTGGAGTTCATTGAACTTCTTGAATGTGTAGATTCATGTATAATCAAACTTGGGAAGTTTGCAGCTACTGTTTCTTAAAATATTCTTAGAAAGAATATTTAGGGGTGCCTGGGTGGCTCAGTTGCTTAAGCATCTGATTCTTGATTTCGGCTCAGGTCATGATTTCAGGGTCATGAGCTTGAGCCCCACATCAGGCTCTGCACTGAGCATGGAGCCTGCTTGAGATTCTTTCTCTCCTTCTCCCACTGCCCCTCCCCACCCCCCTTGCGTGCTCTCTCTCTCAAAAGAAGTAAAAATATTTTTAAAAGTATTTAAATATTCTTTTCTGTTTTCTTTTGTACTTCTAAAATGTATATTTTGTTCAGCTTGATGGTGTCCCACAGGTCTCCTGGTTCTGGACAGACCCTTCTGGCTTACACACTGGATGTACAACAGTTAATTGTTGGTGTTAACAAATGGATTCTACTGAGCCACCCTACAGCCAGAAAAGATACAAGGAAATTGTTAAGGAAGTCAGCACCCACATTAGGAAAATTGGCTACAGCCCTGACACAAGTAGCATTTGTGCCAATTTCTGGTCAGAATGGTGACAACATGCTGGAGCCAAGTGCTAACATGCCTTGGTTTAAGGGATGGAAAGTCACCCATAAAGATGGCAATGCCAGTGGAACCACACTGCTGGAATCTCTGGATTGCATTCTGTCACCAGCTCATCCAACTGACAAGGCCTTGCGTCTGCCCCTCCAGGACATCTACAAAATTGGTGGTATTGGTACTGTCCCTGTGGGCCGAGTGGAGACTGGTATTCTTAAACCTGGCATAGTAGTCACTTTTGCTCCATTCAATGTTAAATTTTAAAACTGAATTAAGGGAGGCTCTTCCTGGGGACAATGTGGGTTTCAGTATCAAGAATATATCTGTCAAAGATGTTCATTATCCTGAACCACTGAGGCCAAATCAGTGCTGGATATGTACCTGTGCTGGATTGTCACACAGCTCACATTGCTTGTAAGTTTGCTGAGTTGAAGGAGAAGATTGATTGTTTTTCTGGAAAAAAGCTAGAAGATGGTGCCAAGTTCTTGAAATCTGGTGATGCTGCCATTGTTGGTAGGGTTCCTGGCAAGCCTATGTGGGTTAAGAGCTTCTCTGACTATCCTCCTCTGGGCCATTTTACTGTTGGTGACATGGGACAGACAGCTGCTGTGGGTGTCACAAAGCAGTGGGCAAGAAGGCAGCTGGAGCAGGCTAGGTCACCAAGTCTGCCCAGAAAGTTCAGAAGGCTAAATGAATATTATCCCCAATACCTGCCACCCCATTCTTAAGCAGTGGTGGGAGAACAGACTCGGAACTGTTTGTGTCAGTGGGCCATTTAAGTTAAGTAAAAGACTGGTTAATGATAGCAATGCATCGTAAAACCTTCAGAAGGAAAGGAGAATTTTTTGTGGGCCATTTGGTGTGTGCGTGTGTGTGGCAATTTTAAGTTATTAGTTTTTAAAATCAGTACTTTTTAATGGAAACAACTTGACCAAAAATCTGTCACAGAATTTTGAGACCAATTAAAATAAAAGTTTAATGAGAAAAAAATATATAAAAATAAAGTCTTTGTCTAATAACCAGCATCTGGATTCTCAGTGATAATTTCTGTCAATTATTTTTTTTCTTAAACAGGCTACACTTTCCTTTTACTTGTAATATTTGCTTGAAAACAGAATTTGATTATTTTAAATGTGGTAACTGGAAATCAGACTTTGCCCTTTATCAGAGTTTCCTCATTTTTATTGTTGAGGGCTGCCATTATTCATTTGTTTAGTGACTTTTACAACCTATTTATGCAGAGCCTCTATCCCTTGTCACGTGTGGTACTGAAATCTGTGTTCCTTTAACTTGTGCTCAGATAGTGTTTTGATAGATACTTCTCTGAATGCCAGGAACCAATTAAAGGAGAGAGAGAAAAGGAGAACAAAAAAAAAAAAAAAAAGGAGAAGGGAGAAAAAATATCTCCTGTCTGTGTGCATTGGCTCTGTGTTATGACACTCCTTTAACACTTAGCCAGGACATTAGCAACTCTGCCTTAGCTTTCATTCCCTGCTTATATTGTGCTTGGAGATCAGCTAGAGTGAAAGCTAAATTTTTCTCAGGTCTTTCCTGAGTGTGGGTCCTCCCCTGGGCATATACCCTGCTTCTTAAATTCCTTGGTGTACATAGGCATTTTTCAATGCCCTGTTTTTTCGAAAAAGCTCCACTGCTTTTCCCCCCAGGCTTTTGGCACCTCATCCATATGCCGCACCTTCAGTCTTTTGCCCTAGGCAACTGTGGGTTGTTCCTTTACCTTACAGTGTTTTTCCCAATGCCTACAGCGGTACTGTCCTTTGTCTTCTCCAAGTTAAGTGCCTTGCATCAGTCCTTCAGGTGGTCCCCAGACGGGTTAGAACAATCATTCACGAACAAAATCTGCTCTACTGTCCCTGGTACCAGAGACAAGGGTCCCATAGTGAACATGGCTACCCTCCTGGAAAGTGCTGCTGAGCCAGGGAGGCAGCTGGGTAAGGACAAGCAAAAGCACCACAGACCTTTTCTACCACTTTTAATTTGTATTTTTCTTGATTCAACATTTGTTTGGTTGTTGTAAACCTTGGATCATTTTCCAAAGTTCTGACAAATTTGGTTTTGACAGTTCCTTCTTGATTTTTTGATGTTTCTGCAGAGGGGCACGTGCTTAAGAGTTTCATACTCCACCATTTCATTGATGTCCAAAAAATTTATTAATGTGTTCTTTCACTGTTTTTTGGAAACACAATCCATTCCCTGTTGAGTTACTTTTCACTTTCTGGACATTTTACTCTATTTTGTTAATCTGCTTGCCTGTCCTTACTCTCATATACTGTCTTGATTATCGTAGCTTTATGATATGGCTTGAAATCAGGCAGTGCAAGTTTGTTTGGATTGTGTTTAATCTGTAGATTAATTGACATTAATGATATTGAATCTTCCTTTACATGTTTATGGTATGTTTATTTTTTAAGTATTCTTTACTTTTTCTTGGCAATGACTTATACATTTCAATGTACCAGTTTTTTTTATTTTTTGTAGGGACTTTTTATAGATTCTTCAGGATTTCCTATATGTCGTTTTTGAAAAGAGGCAGTTTTACTTTTCCCTTTCCATTCTCTTTGCCTATTAGTTGTTTACTTTGCCTGTTCTGGATAGGACCTCCAGTACAATATTCAGTAGAAACAGGGAGAGCAAAGTGGTGAGATTAGTCTTTTCTGCCTCGTTCCACTTATTAGGGGGAAAGCATGCAGTCTGTTACCGTTAAATGTAATGGTAGTTCAATGGTTCTCAGTAGATGGGAAAACTGCCCACAGAGGGCAATTGCCAATGTCTGGAGACATTCTTGATTGTCATGATTGGGTGCTATTATTGGCATCTACTGGGTAGAGGCCAGAGGTGCTGTTAACCATCCCACAATGCACAGTACACGCACCTACCTAGTCTGCATGACAAAGAATCATCCAGGCCAAAATGTCAGTAGTGCCACTGCTGAGAAACTCTGCGTTAGTTGTGGGTTTTATGGGCTGCCTTTTTATCAGATTAAAGAAGTTACCTTTTATTCCTAGTTTGGTGAGAGTTTTAATCAAAAATGGCTACTAAAATTCTGCATCTACAGAGATGATTATATAGTATTTTTTCTTTTACTGAATTTATAAAGGAAATTACTATCTTAGTCCATTTAGGTTGCTATAACAAAGTATGACAGGTGGGGGGAGAAATTTATTTCTCAGTTTTGGAGGCTGGAAAATCCAAGATCAGAGTGCTGGCAGAGTCAATGTCTGGTGAAGGCCCCCCTCCTGGTTCATAGACAGCTGGATCTGTATCTTGCATCAAAATCTGGATCATGGAAATGCAGTTGATATAATTGGGATTTGTGTGACTAAACTGGCTCAAGGAGTCTCACATTGGGAAATGTGGAAAATATTTTTATGCCTTTGTTGATTATCTCATTACAATTGGGCTGGAAAATACAATATGACTTCATTTTAGCTTGATTACATCTGCAAAGACCTTACTTCCAAATAAGGCCACATTCGGAGGAGGGAAAAGATGGCAGAGGAGTAGGGGTCCCCTTTTTTAGCTGGTCCCCTGAGTCGAGCTGGATATGTACCAGACCATCCTGAAAACCCACGGAATCAGCCTGAGATGCAGGAAGATACATCTGGATCTCTACAAATGAACATCTCCAGCGTTGAGTATTGAGGTACGAAGCGGGGAGCTGTGAAACCGCGCACAGATATGGGAAGATAAATGGAAGGGGGAGGGAGCCGCCGCGTTCGGGTGCCGGGAAGCCGTAGCCACCTGCACTGGGGAGCGGGCCAGACTCGCGGACTGGCACCCGTGAGAGAGCAGACTGAGACTGTGAGCCTGGGAATGCGCGTGCTACCAGACTGAAAACCGGAGCTCCGGAGCGCTCACTGGAACTAGACTAAAACCAGGAGCTCAGGAGCGCATGCGTCCAAACTAAAAATCGGAGTTCTGGAGCGCACACTTGAACTAGACTGAAACTGGGATCTCGGAGTGCTTGCACAACCTGACGGAAAACCGGAGCCCCGGAGCGCTCACTGGAACTGGACTGATACCGAGAGCTCAGGAGCACGTGCGCGACCAGACTGAAAACTGGCGCTCCGAAGTGCGCGTGAACCACACTGAAACAGAGATCTCGGGAGCGTGCGTGGTAACCGGGGGCGGCTGGCAGTGTTAGAAACACAAACGACAGAGACCTGCCAGCCTTGGAAGTGAGGGCTGGGACACCGGCTGTGGGGTGCACAACCTGGGATGCTGCAGGGTTTTCAGCAGCACCGACAGAAACAGAGTTAAAGAGGCCAAGAGAGCTCAGTGGAGAGCTGACTGCGATCTCTCTGTTCTGAGACAGAGGCTAGGATACGGCCCCTGCTGCTCTGACTCTCAGAAGAGCCACAGAAAACCACCAGGGGAAGCCGCCAGAGAACAAAAGCCCGGAAATTCCAGCTTACATTGTGCCAATCCCCATCCCCCCTCACAGGGGACAAGGAGACTCTACCCAAACAGGATTGCCTGAATATCAGTGCGGCAAGCCCCTCCCCCAGAAAGCAGGCTGAAAAATCAAGAAGCCCACATCCCTAAGGTCCCTATAAAACAAAGGCACACTGCCTGGGTCCTGGTCAATAATTTGGGCTCTGGGCAACCCCGCAACCTCTCCTCATCAGAATGATGAGAAGGAGATCCCCCCCAGCAAAGAGAAGATAATGAGTCTGTGGCCTCTGCCACAGAACTGATGGATATGGATATAACCAAATTATGAGAAATGGAGTTCCGGGTAACAATGGTCAAGATGATGTGTAGACTTGAAAAAAAAATATTAATGAAAATATTAATGAGAATATAGAATCTCTAAGGGCGGAAATGAGAGAGAATCTGGCAGAAATTAAAGATGTTATGAATCAAATGCAGTCTAAACTAGATGCTCTGACGGCCAGGGTAAATGAGGCAGAAGAACGAATTAGTGAATTGGCAGATGGGATGGTAGAAGAGAAAGTTAAAACAAAAACTTGGCTCAAAAAATCCAATCTCAAGAATGTAGATTACAGGAGATTACTGAATCAATGAAACATTCCAATGTCAGAAACACTGGCATCCCCGAGGGGGTGGAGAAAGAGAGAGGTCTAGAAGAGATATTTGAACAAATTATAGCTGAAAACTTCCCTAATCTAGCAAAGGAAACAGGCATTTGTGTCCAAGAGGCAGAGAGGACCCCTCCCGAGGTCAACCATGACAAACCTATGCCACATCACGTCGTAGCGCAATTCGCAAATATTAGATCCAAGGATACAGTATTGAAAGCGGCCAGGGCGAAGAGGTTTCTCATGTACAGAGGCAAAAATATCAGAATAACGTCAGACCTGTCTACACAGACCTGGAATGAGAGGAAGGGTTGGCAGGATATTTTTAAAGCTCTATCCAAGAAAAACATGCAGCCAAGGATCCTTTATCCACCAAGGCTGCCATTCAGAATTGATGGACAGATAAGGACCTTCCAGGATCAGCAGAAACTGACCAACTTTGTAACCATGAAACCAGCCCTACAGGAGATATTAAGGGGGGTTCTATAAAAGTAAAAAGGCCCCAAGAGTGATACAGAACAGAAATTTACAATCTATAGAAACAAAGACTTCACAGGCAACATGACATCCTTAAAGTCATGTCTCTCAATAAACACTCTCAATGTGAATGGCCTAAATGCTCCCATAAAACACCACAGGGTTGCAGATTGGATAAAAAGACATGACCCATCCATTTGCTGTCTACAAAGGACTCATCTTGAGCCTAAAGATACATCCAGACTAAAAGTGAAGAGATGGAAAACCATTTCTCATGCCAATGGACCTCAAAAGAAAGCTGGGGTAGCAATCCTCATATAAGACAGATTAGATTTTAAACTAAAGACTGTACTTAGAGATATAGAAGGACCCTATATTATTCTTAAAGGATGTATCCAACAAGTGGATATGACAATTATAAATACCTACGCCAACAGGGGAACAGCAAGATACGCAAGCCAACTCTTAACCAGAATAAAGAGACATATAGGTAAAAATACATTAATAATAGGAGACCTCAACACTCCCCTATCAGCAATAGACAGACCACCTAAGCAGAAAATCAACAAAGAAACAAGAGCTTTGAATGATATACTAGACCAGATGGACCTCATAGATATACACAGAACACTACACCCCAGAACAACAGAATACCCATTCTTTTTGAATGCACATGGAACTTTCTCCAGAATAGACCATATACTGGGTCACAAAACAGGTCTCAACCAATACCAAAAGACTGAGATTATTCCCTGCATATTCTCAGACCACAATGCTTTGAAATTGGAACTCAATCACAAGGAAAAATTTGGAAGAAACTCAAACACTTGGAGACTAAGAACCATCCTGCTCAAGAATGATTGGATAAACCAGGAAATTAAAAATCAAATTAAACAATTTATGGAGACCAACAAGAATGAAAACACATCAGTTCAAAACCTATGGGACACTGCAAAGGCAGTCCTAAGGGAAAATACATAGCCATCCAAGCCTCACTCAAAAGAATAGAAAAATCTAAAATGCAGTTTTTATATTCTCACCTCAAGAAGCTGGAGCTGGAACAGAAGAACAGGCCTAACCCATGCACGAGAAAGCAGTTGATCAAGATTAGAGCAGAGATCAATGAATTAGAAACCAGGAGCACAGTAGAGCAGATTAACAGAACTAGAAGCTGGTTCTTTGAAAGAATAAATAAGATCAATAAGCCACTGGCCAGACTTATTCAAAAGAATAGAGAAAGGAACCAAATTAATAAAATTATGAATGAAAGGGGAGAGGTCACAACCAACACCAATGAAATAGGAAGGATCATTAGGAACTTTTATCAACAGCTTTATGCCGATAAATTAAACAACCTGGAAGAAATGGATGCATTCCTGGAAACCTATAAACTACCAAGTCTGAAACAGGAAGAAATTGATTATTTAAACAGACCGATTAATTATGAAGAGATTGAAGGAGTGATCAAAAACCTCCCCAAAAACAAGAGTCCAGGGCCTGACGGATTCCCTGGGGAATTCTACCAAACATTCAAAGAAGAAATAATACCTATTCTCCTGAAGCTGTTTCAAAAAATAGAAACAGAAGGAAAACTACCAAACTCATATTATGAGGCCAGTATTACCTTGATCCCCAAACGAGGCAAAGACCCCATCAAAAGGAGAATTACAGACCAATATCTCTGATGAATATGGATGGCAAAATTCTCAACAAGATCCTAGCTAATAGAATCCAACTGTACATTAAAAGGATTATCCATCATGAGCAAGTGGGATTCATCCCTGAGATGCAAGGGGGGTTCAACATTCGCAAATCGATCAGTGTAATAGATCATATCAACGAGAAAAGAGTTAAGAACCATGTGACCCTCTCAATTGATGCAGAAAAAGCATTTGACAAAATACAGCATCCTTTCCTGATTAAAACCCTTCAGAGTGTAGGAATAGATGGTACATTTCTCAAGATCATAAAAGCCATCTATGTAATGCCTACAGCAAATATTATTCTCAACGGGGAAAAGCTGGAAGCCTTTCCCTTAAGATCAGGAACACGACAAGGATACCCACTCTTGCCACTATTATTCAACATAGTACTAGAAGTCCTTGCAACAGCAATCAGGCAACAAAAAGGTATAGAAGGTATCCAAATCGGCAAAGAAGAAGTCAAACTGTCTCTCTTCGCAGATGACATGATACTCTATATGGAAAACCCAAAAGAATCCACTCCCAAACTATTAGAAGTTATAGAGCAATTCAGTAATGTGGCGGGATACAAAATCAATGCTCAGAAATCAGGTGCATTTCTATACATGAACAATGAGACTGAAGAAAGAGAAATTAGGAAATCCATTCCATTTACAATAGCACCAAAAATCATACATTGTCTCGGAATTAACTTAACCAGAGACGTAAATGGTCTATATTCTAGAAACTACAAATCACTCTTGAAAGACATTGAAGAAGACACACAAAGGTGGAAAAATATTCCATGCTCATGGATCAGAAGAATAAACATAGTTAAAATGTCTAAGCTATCCAGAGCAATCTACACTTTCAATGCCATCCCGATCAAAATACCAATGACATTTTTCAAAGAACTGGAACAAACAGCCCTTAAATTTGTGTGGAACCAGAAAAGGCCCCGAATCACCAAGGAACTGTTGAAAAGGAAAAACAAAGCTGGGGGCATCATGTTGCCGGATTTCAAGCTATCCTACAAAGCTGTGATCACAAAGACAGCATGGTACTGGCACAAAAACAGACATGTAGACCAATGGAACAGAATAGAGAACCCAGAAATGGACCCTTGGCTCTTGGGGCAACTAATCTTTGACAAAGCAGAAAAAAACATCCATTGGAAAAATGACAGTCTCTTCAATAAATGGTGCTGGGAAAATTGGACAGCTACATGCAAAAGAATGAAACTTGACCACTCTCTCACACCATACACAATGATAAACTCCAAATGGATGAAAGACCTCTGTGTGACACAGGAATCCATCAAAATCATAGAGGAGAACATAGGCTGCAACCTCTTTGTCATCGGCCACAGCAACTTTTTTTCATGACACATCTCCAAAGGCAAGAGAAACAAAAGAAAAAATGAACTTGTGGGACTTCATCAAGATAAAAAGCTTCTGCACAGCCAAGGAAACAGTCAAAAAAACTAAGAGGCAGCCCACGGAATGGGAGAAGATATTTGCAAATGACACTACAGATAAAAGACTGGTATCCAAGGTCTACAAAAAACTTTTCAAGCTCAATACACAAGAAACAAATAATCAAATCAAAAAATGGGCAGAAGATATGAACAGACACTTTTCCAATGATGACATACAAATGGCTAACAGACACATGAAAAAATGTTCAACATCATTAGCCATCAGGGAAATTCAAATCAAAACCACCTTGAGATACCACCTTACACCAGTTAGAATGGCAAAAATTGACAAGGCAGGAAACAACAAATGTTGGAGAGGATGTGGAGAAAGGGGATCCCTCTTATACTGTTCTTGGGAATGCAAGTTGGTACAGCCAATTTGGAAAACAGTGTGGAGGTCCCTTAAAAAGTTAAAAATTGAGCTACCCTATGATCCAGCCATTGCACTACTGGGTGTTTACCCCAAAGATACAGACGTAGTGAAGAGAAGGGCCATATGCACCCCAATGTTCATAGCAGCATTGTCCACAATAGCTAAATCATGGAAGGAGCTGAGATGCTCTTCAACAGATGACTGGATTAAGAAATGTGGTCCATATATACAATGGAATATTACTCAGCCATCCAAAAGAACAATTTCTCAACATTTGCTGCAACATGGATGGCACTGGAGGAGATAATGCTAAGCGAAATAAGTCAAGGAGAGAAAGACAATTATCATATGGTTTCACTCATTTATGGAACATAAGAAGTAGGAAGATCAGTAGGAGAAGAAAGGGAAGAAGAAAGGGGGCAGTAAACAGAAGGGGGAATGAACCATGGCAGATTATGGACTCTGGGAAACAAACTGAGGGCTTCAGAGGGGAGGGGGGTGGGGGAATGGGATAGGCTGGTGATGGGTAATAAGGAGGGCACGTATTGCATGGTGCACTAGGTGTTATACGCAAGTAATGAATCATGGAACTTTACATCAAAAACTAGGGATGTACTGTATGGTGACTAACATAATATAATAAAAAATTATTATAAAATATAAATTTAAAAAAAAATGCCACATTCTGAAGTCATGAAGTGGATGTGAATTTTGGGAGGACTATTCAAACCAGTACACCATGCTTAAGAAAAATTTTTTTAATTTAAATTTTACTTAAAAAATTTTTTCTTTGTTAACATACAGTGCAATATTGGGTTCTGGAGTACTGTTCAGTGATTGATCACATACAACACCCAGTGCTCATCACAAGTGCCCTCTTTTCTTTTTGAGGTGGGGGCAGAGGGAGAACGAGAATCTTAAGCAGGTTCCATGCCTGGCGCAGAGTCCATCGCAAGGCTCAGTCTCACAACCTTGAGATCATGATCTGAGCTGATATCAAGAGTCAGATGCTTAACAGACTGAGCCACCCAGGTGCCCCACAACAAGTGCCTTCTTTAATACCCATCACCCATCACCCATCTAGACCACTCCCCACCTCCCTCCTTCCATCACCCCTCAGTTTGTTCTGTATTGGTAAGAGTCTCTTATGGTTTGTTACCCTCTCTCCTTTTTTCCTCCTTCCCATATGTTCATCTGTTTTCTTAAATTCCACATATGAGTGAGATCATATGGTATTTGTCTTTTTCTGATTGACTTATTTCACTTAGCATAGTATGCTCTAGCTCTATCCTCATCACTGCAAATGGCAAGATTTCATTCTTTTTATGGCTGAGAGATACCTTGAAAATATTTTCATTTTAATGTCCTTTGGTTTAAATGCAAATCTAAATAGTCCTATATGCAAATGTTCAGATAGACTGTCTAAGATTCATAAAGGAATTCCCAAAGTTTTCAAAACAAGAAAATGTGGAAGAATATGATATCACTGTTACTTTTTCTGATTCAAACTTATCAGAATAAAGCAAATGATCATTGCATTAGAATGTGTTTGGAGGAGGAGGCTTGGTGAGACAGTCATCAAAGTTTTGCATTCCAATACATATGCCAGGTTGAATAGTACATAATCCTCACCCTTAAAGAGCCCACAGTTCTGTTGAGAGACAAATTACAATATAGCATGATGAGTGCAATAGTAGAATTGTACATAGGGCACAGAACAAAATAATTATCTATATTGAGTTCTAAAACTCTGTGTGTGTGTGTGTGTGTGTGTGTGTGTGTGTGTGTAATACAGAGGCCCGGGGGAGGCAGAAAGGGAGAGTGAGAGAGAGAGAGAGAGAGAGAGAGAGGAGAGTTAACTGATAGTTTTCAAAGGAAAAATAAGTAAATCAAAGTTGTTTATCCCATATACACTAATTAAAAACTAGTCACGCTCACAGTGTTGTAATATAGTTCCACCATATGTCCACAGTGTTTATTTATTTATTCCAAAATGTCAATTCTCTGACCAAGTATTCTCTTTTGGATCTGGAGAATCTGCTAAAGGTAAAGCTCTCATATAGCTAATCGGGAAACTTCAGTGGGGAAATACGTAGAATACTTAACATTACTTATAATAACTTGGAAAATTATAATACTATGAAACAAACATTAGCCTGATTAACTGCTGATTTTGTAACTGAAATAAATTGGTTCCCTTGGTTCTTACCCTGCCCCAAGGTGTTTTTTAGACAGGAGAAATTAGCTGTTAATAATTTGCTGAAGAAGATGTGCTGTGCTGCTTTGCATTGTTTTTCTTCCCCCCACAACTCCCGCTCCACTTACATTTATCTTTGATTAAGTAATACATTCAGGTGGTTCAAATTTTGATAGTTATAAAAGTCTATACAGTTAAAAGTTTCCCACTCTTTGTGCCCAGCCACATAGTTCTTCTTCCCAGAGGCATCCTGTGGTAACTTTTCTGGTTTTTACTTTTAGAGCTATTTCATGCATGTATAAGCATGGGCGCTTACAAACATACACACACTTACTTAAATTTCCTTATTTTTACACATTTTCTGTACTTAAGATCATTCCATATTAGTACATAAAGAGCTATGGCTACGTAGTATTATTCAATTGTATGGACATGCCATAATTTATTTAAACAATCCTCTACTGAGAAATATGTAGCTTGTTTCCTGACTTTTGCTATTACATTTCTGTAACAAATAACCTTGTAATAGGTCATTTCAGATGTGTAATATCTGTAGGATAAATTTCTAGAAATGGAATTGCTGGGTTGGATGGTATGTGCCTTTGTCATTTTGATGGATATTACCAAATTGTCCTCCATAGAGGTTGTGCCAGTTTATACTTATACTGGCAATAGATAAAAGTGCTTGTTTCCCCAACCCTCACCAACACATTGTGCTATCAAACACTATATCTTTGCTAATATGATAGGTGAAAAATAATATCTCATTGCGGTTTTAATTTGCATTTATGTTCTGAGTAAGGTTGAGCATCTTTTCATATATTTAAGACCCTGTGATATTTATAAAAAATAATTCCCTTTTTATGATGGTTGGGATGCTACTGGATTGATGGCACAATATCTTTTCTCCTTTACTTATACCTATGGGCATTTTTTTTTTTTTTTTACATATGAGAACAAGGGTAATTCCAAATAACACCTTTAGGTCAAATAAACTCTAAGCCAGAGCATTTTATGTGTTTTAAAAAATCTCTAGCTTTTTACAGTTAACTCAACATATCATAGTTGACAAACAACTGAACCAACATCCCCTTGTTATTTTAAATGATTTAAATTACTCATAAGAAATTTAAGTCAATATTTTGTTACTTCTTAGAATGTATTATACTTAAAAATTTTATATTTTAAGAAAAATGGAATTATTCTTTAATTAGAAACTTACCAGTGTGTTAGAATTTACAAAGAATTATTTAAAATTATGATATGTTCTCATGTGAAATATGTGTTTGCAGTTTCCTTTCTCAATGCCTAAGACACATTATAGGAAGGTTAGAAGTTCAGTGTATATTTAAATGTGTTGGCTGATTCATAAGTGGCTCTGGACTCTTTTGCATCATACAACAAATTGTTCTGAGAGCTTTGTCTATGGCACTGTATATCACTTCTATTATAGCACTTATCAATGTCTGCCATGTATCATTAGTTATTTATGTGTCTGCCTTTCTCACTAGATCGTGAACTTCTGGAGGATATAATTTGCATTCCCCTTTAGCACTAGCTTAGAGCTTTGCATAAACTTCACACTCGTAAAATGTTTGTTGAATTGAATTGAATCACATTTACATTGGGGTTCTGAGGTATTTTTAAAAACACTTTTCCACATATTTTTTTATTTCACTTTTATGTAATGTCTTATTCTAATGCTGCTTGAGTTTGCATTCTACAAGTATTATTGACTTTGTATTGAANAGAATTACTCAAAGTCCTTCTCTAATAATAGCATTGAAGAGGTAGATTTTTTATTGTACATATTTCCTTACTATTCTTCATTTTCTTCCATCAAAGTCCTATTTTTATTCTAACCACAAGCAGTTCTAAATATTTACTGGGCAGTGGTGGGTAAATTGGTCACTGTGGTAAGGTATATGCATTGATTCATCTCACTAAGATTCCCAATTTATGTAGGCAATTTGAAATGTGAAATTAAAATTATGGTCATTACTACTATTAAGTAATTTAGAAGGTTCTATAACAGAGTGAACAACTTTTCAAATGGCTTTTTTAATTTAAATTTTTATTAAAATAATTGTGCATTCACATGCAGTTCTAAGAAATAATATAGAGATCCTTTGTACACTTTACCTATTTCTTCCCAGTGTTGATATCTTGGAAAACTATTGTGTAACGTCACAACCAGGATGTTAATATTAACACAAAATACCAGTCTATTCATATTTTACCATATTTATTTGTGTTTATTTGTGTGTGTGTGTTTTAGTTCTATACAATTTTATTACATATATAGATCCATGTATCCTCCACCACAGTTAAAATACTGCATAGTTCCAACACCACGAGGATATCTGTATTGTGCTTTATAACCACACATACCACCAAGCCCAACCCTCACTATCCTAACTCATGGCAACCCATAATCTGTTCTCTATTTCTAAAATTTTGTCCTTTCAAAAATGTTATATAAATGAAATAATATAGTATGTAACTTTGTGTGATTAGCATTTTGATCAGCATAACTCCCTGAAGATATATCCAAGTTCTTCTGATTATCAATAGTTTATTCCTTTTTATTGCTGAGTAATATCCCATGATATGTATGTATCACAGTTTGTTGAATCATTCACATATTGAAGGAAATCTGGGTTGATTCCATTTTGGAGCTATTACAAATAAAGCTGCTATGAATATTACTGTACAGGTTTCTGTGTAAACAGAAATTTTCATTTCTTGGGCTAAATGACCAAGAGTATAATTGCTGGGTCATATGGTAGTTGCATGTTTGCTTTTCTCAGATATTGTCAAACTGTTACAAAGTAGCATTCTCTCTCTTTTTTAAAGATATTACTTATTCATTTGACAGAGGGGGAGCAGCAGGCAGAGGGAGAAGCCTCTGAGCAGGGAGCCCGATGAGGGACTCGATCCCAGGACCCTGGGATCATGACCTGAGCTGAAGGCAGATGCTTAACTGACTGAGCCACCCAGACACCCCCAGAGCGTTCTTATCCTAAATGAGTGATCTAGTTTCTCCTCACCCTCACTGGCATATGCTGTTGTCACTATTTTTTTTATTTTAGCTGTTCTTACAGGTGTGTAGTGATAGCTCAATTTGGTTTCAATTTGTCATTCTCTAATGGCTAAAGATGTTCAGCATCTTTTGATGTGCTTGTTTGCCATCTTCGTATTCTCTTCAGTGAAATGGCTCTTCATTGTCTTTTGCCTGTTTGTTTCTTTTTACTATTGAGTTTTTGAGTTTTTTATATATTCTAGATTCTAGTCCTTTTTTAGATATGTGGTTTATAAATATTTTTCCCCAGTCTGTAGCTTTTTTCATCCTCTAAACAGGATCTTTTGCAGAGCAAAAGATTTAAAATTTGATGAAGTCCAATTATTCAATATCTTCTTTTTACAAGTTGTGCTTTTATTTTTAAGATTTTATTTATTTATTTGACAGAGAGACAGCCAATGAGAGAGGGAACACAAGCAGGAGGAGTGGGAGAGGAAGAAGCAGGCACCCAGCAGAGCAGGGAGCCCAATGTGGGGCTCGATCCCAAGACCCTGGGATCATGCCCTGAGCTGAAGGCAGACGCTTAATGACTGAGCCACCCAGGCGCCCCATAAGTTGTGCTTTTGATGTCATCTAAGATCTCTTCACCTAGCCCTAGATACTAAAGATTTTTTGAAAGTTTTATAGTTTCATTTCTAACACTTAAGTCCATGATCCATTTTAATTTCTCCAGTACTATTTGTTGAAAAGGCTTTCTTTTCTCCCTTGAAATACTTTTGTAAAAAAAAAATCACCTGAGTTTATTTGTATGGATCTATTCCTAAGTTCTTTACTCTGCGCCACTGATCTGGATGTCTATTTTTTCACCAATAACATACTGTCTTGATTACTGTAGCTATATAGAAAGCCTTAATATTAAGTAGACTGATTCCTCCCACTTTATTCTTTTTTCTCAAGGTAGTTTTAGGTATTCTAGGGCCCGTATTATATAAATTTTATAATTACTTTGTGTCTATAAATCCTTGCTGGAGTTTTAATTGAATTTGAATCAAACCAAAGATCAATTTGGGAGAATTGGCATATTTAGTATGTAGAGTCTTCTAATCCATGAGCACGGTATGGCACTCCATTAATTAGATTTTTTCTACCCATAATAGTCTCTTTTGTGTTTTCCTTGTTTTCATGTCAGATGAGAGTGCATACATTAACCTGGATTTCAAATATTTAGGCTTGCTGAGAATGTTAAACTCATTAATATTCATTTACTATTTATTTACTTATTCATTCATTCATTCATTCATTCACTCAATCACAATGCAGGTGTATTTGTCTTGCTCCATTGCAATTGAGAGGTAATATTTTATTTGCAGTATTAATATTGATTTTAAAGGTTATAACCCTGTACATAAGTGAGAAATTGACTATACTAAAGAAAGAACCTTAATATAGACTAAGGAATTTTTGTAATGACATTTACTGTAAAGATTTTTATCTCTGGTACAAAATAAATATGGGCTGAGGGAGGGATTACTGACTAAAGGAATAGGACTTATCAGAGGGAGGGTATAATCTTTGAAAAATTTCTTATTTGGCAATTTTAACCCCAGAATCTAAAGAAATTGAGGGTATGGAGTGAGTCAACTCAGGCAGTATGAGTAAGTGATTATTTAGGAGAGAATAGAAATATAAGTGCTGTACTGGAGATACCCTTTTATGGAGTAATACAAACATTTAGGTAAGTTTATAACTCTTCCTTGAAATAGGAGTATCTGTTTTTCTTGAGTTTTCTTAAGTTAATTATTCATTCAACAAGTATTTATGGAGCCCCTACTACTTTCTCTGCATTTTGCCTGGACATGTCAGTATATGGCTGTTTAAAAGACAGTATCCAAAGACCCAGCAGTCACTGGCTCCCTTCTCAGTACCTGCTCCCACTGGTCCTGAGGGCGTGTGGGTCAGGGACAGCCCCAAAGAATAGGAGGTGGAGGGGGAGCAGGTGTGCAGGTCTAAGTGTCTTGGCTATGCACTCATGAAGAGAATTGGGAGGGGAAGAACACAAGGAGAGGCCCAGGAGCTATGGCATCCAAAGAGAAGCAAGCGATGAAAAATCTCAATGTGGAAAATGCCCAGCAGGAAAACGAAAAAGAAGAACAGGGACCCATGCAGTATGCAAAGGAATCATGCAGTTGGAGAGGGGGGTGAAGGCCAGAAGCCTGGAGGAAATGTCAGGCTGGAGTGAATGAGACAGCTTGTCTGCAATTTTCAATGAGCCATACCTAACAGGCATATTGACCAGAATGAAGTGGGAGATGATGTGGAAAAGTTCATAGGGCAGACGATGGGAATCAGGAAAAAGACTAAGGAGCAGCAAATGAGGCATCATAAGCGCTTCCAAACTCCTGAACCTGATAATCATGAGTTTTGCCTCATACCTTGAATCCTAAGGTTTTCTCCGAGGTTAATAAGGTGGGCTCTGCTCTACAAGCTTGTAGTTTTGTGATTTACTTTCTCTGTAACCTTTTTGGTATTTCCACTTGGAAGCTTGTAATTAAATATTGCTTTGTCTCAGTGTAAAACTTTCTGTCCAGTAGGGCAATTTCCCCTAGTTTTAGGAAAAACTATTATTTTCATAATATGAAATTAATAAAGCAGTTTAAAAAGCAAAAAAAAAGAAGATCCCTGAGTTCATGGAATTTATAATGTAATATGATATATAATATAGCAGTAACAGCATCTATAGATTTTTTCCAGCAGGAAAATGGCATGATAAACTTATTATTTGAATAGATCTATTTACAGGTATTAGTAGCCAATACAAAAAGGAATACCAACCTTGTATATCAGTTTTCAAGGTACAGGGATATTTCTGATTTTACTGTTTTCCAGGCTTTGGAATCTACATATCTGAAGTTATTGATTTGATTGGCAAATGAATTAATTATGACTTAAATAGATGTTTTCTAAGCCATGAGAGAGAACATGAGAGTATGGAAGTGGGGGGGAGGTGCAGAGGGAAAGGGAGAGAATCTCAAGTAGACTCTGTGCTGAGTGGCAGAACCGCTGGGGGTGGGGGGGTGATGCTTGATCTCACGACCTTGAGATCATGACCTAAGCTGAAACCAAGAGTTGGACACATAACTGACTGAGCCACCTAGGCACCTTAAAATATTTATAATTTTTTCAAACAAGTTGATGAATGCAACGTGATTTGTTTGAATCTTTATTTTAAAGATTTTATTAATTTTTTTCAGAGAGAGAGAGTGAGTGAAAGAGAGAGCATGAGTGGGGGGAGGTGCAGAGGGAGAGGGAGAATCAGACTTCCCGCCAAGCAGGGAGCCCAATGCTGGGCTTGATCCCAGGACCCCAGGATCATGATCTGAGCTGAAGGCAGATGTTTAACTGACTGAGCCACCCAGGCGCCTCATGAATCTTTTTTTAAATAAAGATTTTATTTATTTATTTGCAAGAGAGAGAGAGAGAGAGGGATCATGAGCAGGGGGAGGGGCAGAGGGAGAGGGGCAAATAGACTCCCCACTGAACAGGGAACCCAATGCAGGGCTCCATCCCAGGACTCTGACATCATGACCTGAGCTGAAGTCAGAAACTTAACAGACTGAGCCACCCAGGCACCCCGATTTGTTTGCATCTCGATTGGAGAAACAGTCTGTCTATTTTAGGAAAGTGTCAGGATACTCTGGGTTATGAGACCAGTCTACCCCAAGATGTGGGTGGGTTGGTTATTGTAGAATGGCACTATAGAGCATTCAAGAAGTGAGGCAGTGAAGAGAAGATGACTAGTTTTTGAAAAGCTTCAAGATTCCATATTATCTATTTGTATTTACTTTGTTCTTTTTTTCTCATCCTCATACTTTTTGTTTCCTCTTAATATTGGCTTGCACATGGCCAACATAGCCTTTGAGACCGTTCTGTATCATGACCTCTTGGCTTCATTCCCACTGCTACCTAGGTTAATCTCTTGCTGTTTTCTAGTTCAAATTTGTGGGTGGAAATCTAATCAATCTGGTATGTTTATTTTTTCATGCTGGCCCCCTCCTAGTCTACTGGCCAGCCAAAAGATTATTTTTGAGTTACCTTGTTCCTTTCTGTTCTACAATTACCTATTGTTCTGCGTGGGAATTCTGGATCATATAGTAAAAAACATGAGTGCCTGTGGCTGCCCTTGTGTAGGGACAGTGGACATGACCATTACACTTAGCAAGGACTTTAGTTGTCACTATGATTAATAATAATAAAGGGTAATTTGTGAAAACATGCTACCTTCAAGCAGGTTTATTTAGGCCTAAAAGCCAGTTTTAAGGAAGAATATCTATACTGTATTATAGTTATCTGGGGTGTAATGTTGATTTGGAGTTGTCTTAGTTCTTGTTTTTAGAAAATTTCTGATACCCTAAAATTTACATTGCACATATTACTCTTAGAAAAATGGACAAATTTTAGATCTTCATCTTACGATATTTATGTATATTGTATAAATATAATAAAGTGTAAATTGGATACTGTCTACCATTAGTTCATTATCTAATTTGAACCTCATTAACTTTACAGAGATAACTAATTGATTTGGTTTATCTATTTAGGCCTGTGTCAACATTTGTGTAGACTGGGCCAAGAATACAAATGCAACTGTTCATACCATATGTGTAAAACTTTAAAAATTTTTAAACCAAGTTAACAAACTATTAAATAAAATAATGTTGTAGTCTTACATTTTGACATATGCTTTTTAGTGAACTGGAAGTTTAGGTTCAAGTTTAGATTTCTCAAACTCCTCACAGTTTAATATGATTGCCCTGGGAAATCTTACTCCTAGTCCTTGGGTGGCCTCATCTTTCGATACCTGACTCTGTCTTGCATGAGGGTCCTCACTCTAATGTACGTTTCCCTCCAGCCTATGTATACAAGCTCTGTTCATGGTCCCTATCACGAGCTTGCTTTGACAACCCTTTGGACCTAACAGTGGGCACATAGATAGCAAGATCCTCCCTCCAGAACAGCACTTCAAAATGGGTTCCAAGAGAGAATTAAGCCATAATACCCCCAGGCATTCACTGGATAAAAATAATAAAATGCTACCAGTCTTGTACCATATTTGAGAGAATGGGCAAAATGGTTACATGAATAATTTTCTTTAGGGCTTAAGAAAGGCTAGTGGGCTGAGAAAGGCTGTGGAGAGTAGATGAAGAAGAGTTCTGTGTGGGCTCATGAAAGTGGCTTGGGGATATTTGGGCAGGGAATTTTGGAATCTTAGGTACGCAAATTATGATCTAGAAGGGGGAGGCACAGGCTTCTGGTGATTTTTTCCCTTTGGCCCTTGCAAACCCTTCTCTCCTAGAACTGGGAACAGCTGAGGAATGGCTAGAGTGGGGTGTGCTAAATTATGGGGCCCTCCTTGCCCATATCCTAAAGTGTGGCACTTCATCCATTAATTGTTTTCACGTTTTACCGGTTAGATTCTATGCTATTTTTTTTTTTTTTGGCTTGAAAATGTGTTTAGATGTAATCAGGCTTGATTCCAATGAACATGGCATAGTAGAGAATGCCAAAAATTCATCTTTTCACAAAAACAGCAAATAAACTAGCAAATATTCTCAGAATCAACTTATTGGCATTCTGGAAACTAATAAAAAATTTACAATAACCAAGCAAATGTTTAATCAAGGAAAAAGCAGCTGAATCTCAGTAAGAGAGCTTTGTGGTATTTTAACTCACCTAGTCTCCATTCCCTGCTCTCTAGTTTGGCAGAAGCTTTGAAGTGGCCTCATTCTTAAAGAATTGTGGTCATTTATTTTGACCAGTTTGGTGGCTCCCTGAAGAACTAGCTCAAAAGACTTTCCCTTATTTTGCCTAACTCAGAACTCTCTTGAGGCCAAGGCAGCTACTTGGGGGGCACTTGTGGAAATCATAAAGGCAAATATATTAATCATAACAAACAAACAATAAGATCAACTGAAAATAACATTTGGGTGTATAGGTATCTCTTTGAGACCCTGCTTTTAATTATTTTGAGTACTGAAAAGTGAAATTGCTGGATCATATGGTAATTCTATTTTTAATTTTTTGAGGAACTGCCATACTGTTTTCCATAGCAGCTACACCATTTTACATTTCCACCAACAGTGTTCAAGGACTCCAATTTCTCCACATCCCCACCAACACATATTATTTTTTTCACAGTTGTCATCCTAATTGGTGTGAGGTGCTATTTTATTGTGGTTTTTAATTTGCATTTGCCTAATGATAGTGATGTTGAGAATCTTTTCATGTACTTCTTGGCCATTTCTGTATCTCCTTTGGAGAAATACCTATTCAAATCTTTTGCCTTATTTTTAATCACATTGTTTGTTGTTGTTTATCGTTGAGTTTTAGAAGTTCTTTATATATTCTGGATATTAGTCTCTTATCAGATTTGATTTGCACATATTTTGGTTTCCTTTTCACTTTGTTGATTGTGTCCTTTAATGCACAAAAGCTTTTACATTTGATATAGTCCAATTTATCTATTTTTACTTTTGTTGCCTGTGCTTTTGGTGTCATGTCCAAGAAATCATTGCTAAATCCAATGTAATTCATGCAGATTTTCTTTCGTGTTTTTTTTTTCTAAGAGTTTTTAGAATTTTAGCTCTTATGTTTAGGTCTTTGGCCCATTATGAGGTTGTTTTTATTTTTTAAAATGTAATGTAGCACCTGCTATATATAGCTAATTGGACAAGTAAATGGATAAGTAAAGTATGTAACACAACTGGTGGGATTCCTGTTTATTAGTAAAATATGCTTTTATAGAGATTTAAAGCTATTCCAAAAATGGCCATTTTTATTGCATTATAACCTACAATTAAATTTTAATTATTGTTCTTTTATTGTGATCTGTAGAAGCTAAGCTGTATCCTGTAAGCAAATGGTTTGATGAGTTTTGCACAAGTATGGAACATTGTTGAGTCTTTTACAAGATTTGTGGTTCTGAACAAGATTGTGACTCTGAATAAGATAGTATGTATAAACTCTTTCCCAGCTAGTACCTGGTTCTGCTATATTTTTCTTTCTTCCAAGCCCAACTCTTTTTTAAAAAGATTTCTTTGAGAGAGAGCGAGCAAGCACTCGTGAATGGGGGGAGGGGCAGAGGAAGAGGGAGAGATAGAATCCTAAGCAGATTCCCTGCTGAGCACAGAGCCTGATGCTGTTGGGGCTCCATCTCAGGACCCTGAGATCATGACCTGAGCTGAAATCAAGAGTTGGACTGCTTAACTGAGTAAGCCACCCAGGCGCCCCCCAAGCCCAACTCTTAAAGCCTTAGTGTCTCGCTTGTACCTTCTGATAAGCATTTTTATTATGTTCAGTATGGTTGACAATCATTTTCATATTTACAGAGAAAGCATTTTAACATGTATTTTAAATGGGTTATTTAGTAGCTCTTGAGCTATTGAGACTTAGCAAAGGGATGGAGAATTTTTAAAAAGGTGTGTTTATAAACAGTGGTGGATGGGATTTGGGTAAGTGAATTGTGCATTTATTTTAGGGATCTTATTCATTAGAAAATAGAGAACACTAGGGAAAAAGACTCTTGATTTTATTAACTAAATGTACTTCATGCATATAAAGCAATTTGAGTAGAACCAATTCAGAGGGAAAATGATGTCAAAGAGGAGAGTAACAATTTTACTTCATAAGTTGCGAACTCAAGTAGTGAGCATTTAGGAAATGTACTGGTACAACCTATAGATGAGTTAAAGTTTTTTCTTAATTAAGCCTTTTTTGGAAGGTTGACTTTAGTGACTAGGCTGTTTTTATGTAGTGTTTTTCTATGTTGGTTTTTATTTACATACTTCATGTTGGTGAGTGATGTCATCAGTAGAAATCATATGGCAATAGATATGTTGATTTTCTTTAAAAAGAAATGTGTGTACAGTGTAGTTTCTTGTTATCCAAGGGACCTAATCCTTGGGTCTATATAGCCATCAAATAAAATACCATATTTCATTAGAGGGAGCTTCCCAAGTGCATGGTGGATGAACCAGCATTTACAGGATTTACCTTGTATCTCCAACATAAAAGAACTGATGTAAAGAATGGTATCATGTAAATGTTCTTTGACATTGTAATCAATTTTCACTTTTAATTGTTTTGTAAACTAGTATTTTGACAGGAACAGGATAAGGATATAACTGAAGCACTTTAAAATACAATGTTAAATTGTGACTATGCTTTGTTTACATTGTGATTTATTTTGATAATTGCCTGATGCTCAGAAAATAATAAAAAATCTCAGTAAGAAAATAGACTGCAAATATTTAAGCCTATAATACTTCTTTCTTGTTTTTATAAATTAATTTTAAGCACAAGGCTTATATTTAAGGCTGTTTTTGACTGAAACAATTATAATACTGAACTCTCTGTGTAGTTTCGCAGAATTTCTCTGCAAATTCAAACAGGTGTAGCATGGAGACTGCATAAAGGAAGCTGCTTCAAGGTGTAACAGGACCCATTATTGCATTGCTTGAAATGATTATTCTAGACAAAATTTCACTTTCACATATGGATTTTCTTATAGGTCAACATTTTACATAAGGGGTCCTTATGGCAAATGGGTGATAGGAAAGGCAAAATAGGAGGAAAGATCCATAAGTAAAGATGTAATCAGCTGCAGTTAATACAATGAGCAGGAGGTAAGAGGACATCTCATTCTATTTTGACATGCTGAATCTTTTATACACAAGAAAATATTCTAGTTTCAGTACATTTATGCTATTTTCTTAATTTGTGTTTCAGCATTCGATAAGCATATACTTCCAGAAGGACTTTGGTCTGTTGTTAATTAAACACATGTTTTTTCAGATGTGTTGTTCAGTGCATTTATAGCATAGATAATGTAGAGAGAGGTTGACATGGAAATGATTGTTTTTATAAATATTCATCCAATGAGTCACCCATGTGTTCTCAAAATGACTTATGTGTATTAAGATATATGCATGGCAGATTCTATACTACAGAAATAACACTGATTTTGTAACAATTAACATAAAATTAAGCTTTTTCATTCTTTCATTCTCTCTGCCCCTGTGATTGAATTTCATGTCTTTCGCAATGAGTACTTAGAGGTTGAGTACTTACTTAGACATACAGTTGATGTGTTCAGACTCTGGGTTAGAGCAAGATACTTAAAAACTTGGTTGTGAGTCTTTAAAAAGAAGAATAAAGGTGGAGGAATCATACTACCTGATATTAAGGCCTGCAAATAGTTACAGTTAGTGAACCTAGCTGTGGTAATGGTAGAAGCGTAGACGCATGGATTAATGAAACAGAAAAGAGAATCAGAAAATAGACCTACATAAATAAACCCAGCTAATTTGTGACATAGAAACAAATGCAGTTCGATGAAGGAAGGGTAGCTTTTTCAACCAATAATGCTGGAGCAGTTGGATATTCATAGACAAAGAGGTGAACCTTGACCCAAACCTCACACTTTTAAAACAATGAATTCAAATGAGTCATGGACATAAATGTAAAAATAAAACTTCAAAGCTTTTAGAAAAAAAATAAGAAAATTCTCAGTACCAGGTGCTAAAGAGTTCTTACACTTGATACCAAAATCCTAACTGATGAGAGGAAAAACTAATAAATTGGACTTCATCCAAATTAAAAACATTTGTTCTGTGAAAGTTTTTGTTAAAAGGGTGAAAATAAAAGCTATAGACTAGGCATAAATATTTGCGAAACACATGTCCATCAAAGGATTAGTATCTAAATATATATATATATATATATATATATATATAAATAAAATACATATATGAAAAACTCAAAACTCATCATTAGAAGAATCTCATTAGAAAAGGGGTAAAAGATATGAACATAAATTTCATGTAAAAGGATACACAGATGATATGAAATTATGTTTAACATTATGAACCATTAGAGAAATGCAAATTAAAATCACAGTGAGACACTACATACCTATAAGAATAGTGAAAATAGAAGATAGTGACACTACCAAATGCTGACAAGGATGTAGAGAAAGTGAATTATTCATAGATTATTTCTCCTTTGTAGTGATATTTCATCATGGTTTTAGTTTTCATTTTCTTATGGTTCATGACTTTGAATGTCTTTTCATATGCTTGTATGTATAACTTCTTGTGTTGTTTTGTGAAGTGTCTATTCAGGTCCTTTGCCCATTTTTAAATTGGGATGTTTATTTACTGCTAAATCTTGATTTGTTTATATTCTTGGGATACAAGTACTTTGTTTACTGTGTAATTTATAATGTTTTCTCCCAGTCTATAGTTATTCTTTTTATTCACTTAACAGTGCTTTTCAAGTTAAAAATTTAATCAAGTCCAGTTAATCATTTTTCTCTTCTATAGAATGTGCTTCCTTGATCAAGTCTCTAAGAATTTGTGTGTGTGTGTAAGACAAATTTTATTTTCTAAGAATTTTTTTGCCTAAGGAAGTTTACAAAAACTTTACAGGTTTAAAGTTTAAATTTAGACATATCATCCATTTTGTGTTAATATTTCTATAAGATTTGGAATTTCATTTAAGCTTCATGTTTTTATGGATTTCCAGTTTGAATACCCTTTGTTGAAAAGGCCATTCTTTCTCCATTGAATTGCTTTTGTACCTTTGGTAAACATCATTTGACCATATTTGCATGGTTTTATTTCCTATTCTTTTACATTAATCTATGTGTATATCTCTTCATCAGTACAACTCTGTGTTGATTACCATAGCTTTGTCATTAAGTCTTGAAATCCTTTAATGGGTTTCTTCCACTTTATTGTGTTATTTTTATAATAATATTTTTTATTATATTATGTTAGTCACCATACAGTACATCCCTGGT
Organism: Ursus maritimus; assembly: GCF_017311325.1. Lineage (NCBI taxonomy): Eukaryota > Metazoa > Chordata > Mammalia > Carnivora > Ursidae > Ursus > Ursus maritimus. The sequence continues at coordinate 39,651,563 of NW_024423319.1, read as the reverse complement.
TTTTGATGTAAAGTTCGATGATTCATTAGTTGCGTAGAACACCCAGTGCACCATGCAATACATGCCCTCCTTACTACCCATCGCCAGCCTATCCCGATCCCCCACTCCCCTCCCCTCTGAAGCCCTCAGTTTGTTTCTCAGAGTCCATAGTCTTTCATGCTTCATTCCCCCTTCTTCCACTTTATTGTATTAAAAATGTTTTAGCTCTTCTACTTACTTTGTTTTTCCATGTAAATTTTAATACTAACCTTTCTTTATCTACAAAAATTCCTGCTATGATTGTTGTTGGAATTACACCAGATGTATATATCGTTTTGGGTAGAATTGACATCTTTACTATATTGCATCTTTCAATCCACAAACACAATATTCACCTCTATTTATATTGTCTTCAATTTCCCCTATGAGTATTTTGTTGTAAAAATGCAAAAAAATCATATAAAATGCTTTTATTTTATTAGATTTATACTAGAGTTGTTGTTAATGTCAACTAGAGTTGTTGTTAATGATGTTTCTTTTTTAGTTTCAGTTTTCAATTGCACCTTGCTTACATATAGGAATACATTTTATTTAAATTGATTTTTGCACATTATTCTTTTATGCTACAACTTGATAAATTCATTTATTAATTCTAGGAGATGTTTTGTAGATTCCCTGGGATTTTTTTACACAGAAAATCGTGTAATCTGTGAATCAAGACATTCTTATTTCTCCTTTTCCAATACATATGGTTTATATTTCTCTTTCTTCTCTACTCTGGCTAGGACTTCTAGCTTAATGTTGAGTGTGAGAGATTCTTCTTTCCAAAAATATTCAGTCTTTCTCCACTACATAAGTACTTTTATAGGTGCTTTTTATTAGGTTGAAGAACTTCTGTTTCTAGTTCATTGTTTTTATTATGAATGAGTACTGAATTTTGTTAAATGCTTTTACTACATGATGTTTTTATTCTTCAGACTGTTAATTTGTAGGTTTACATTGATTGATTTTCAAATATTGAACTAGCCATCCATTCCTGAGACATACCCCATTTAGTCCTGATATATTATTCTTTATGTATATTGCTGGCTTCAGTCTGCTAATATTTTATTGGGGATTCTTGCATTTATTTCATGAGGGATATTGGGCTGTTTTTCTTTTTTGTACTTAATGTGGCTTTGGTGTTAGCATAATGTTGGCCTCATAAAATGACTTGGGAATTGTTCTATCTTCTTCTATTTCTCAGAAGAGATTATATAGAATTGGTGTTATTACTTCTGCAAATGTTTACAGCATTTGCCAATGGAACTATCTGGGCTTATTGATTTTTTTTCAAGAAGTTTAGACAATGAATTGAATTTAATAGTTATAGGACAGTTAAAGTTATCTGTTTCATTTGGGGTGAGTTTTGTAATTTGTAGGCTTTTACGAATTGGTTCCATTTCATCTACATTGTCAAATTTATGAGAATAGAGTTGTTCATAGTGTTCCCTTATTCTCATGTTACGGTCCCTTGGATTTGTAATGATGTTTCCTCTTCCATTTCTGATACTGATAATTTAGGTGTATCTTTTTTATAGTCACCCCAGCTAGAGGTTTATCAATTATATTGATGTTTTCAAAGGACCAGCTTTTGTTTTCATTGATTTTCTCTATTGTTTTTCTATTTTCAGTTTCACTGATTTCTGCTCTAGTCTTTTCTTTCTGCTTCCTTTGGTTTTATTTTGCATTTTCATTTTAATTTCTTATGTTGGATTTTTATTGATTTGAGACCTTTTTTCTTTTTTTAGAAATTTATTTATTTAAGTAATCAGTACAACCAATGTGGGGCTCGAACTCACAACCCCGAAATCAAGAGCTGCGTGCTCTTCTGACTGAGCCAGCCAGGTGCCCTGTGACCTTTTTTTTCCTTATACATGCATTTAATGCTATGAATTTCCCTCTAAGAAGTGTTTTAGCATATGCCACCCATTTTTGACATGTTGTATTTTTATTTTCATTTATTCAAGATATTTTTTATTTTTTTTCAAGAATTCTACTTCGACACATAGGTTATTTAGAAGTGTTTTGTTTCATTCCAAACATTTGAGGAGTTTGCCAATATCTGTTTCTGATTTCTATTTAATTGTGTTATGGTCGGATAACTTTGTATTATTGTTATTCTTTTAAATATATAATTTTTAATGGCCCAGAATTGGTTCTATCTTGGTGAGTATACTGTGTACAATTGAGAAGAATGTGCATCCTGCTGTTGTTAGATGAAATACTTTTTAAATATCAAGTTCATAAATATCCTTACTTGATTTCTTCATGTTTGTTCTGTCAATTACTGAGAGAGGACTGATGAAGTCTCAAAATAAAATTGTGGATTTGCTCATTTTTCCTTTCAGTTCTATCAAGTTTTGCCTCATGTGTTTTGAACCACTGTTGTTAGTTGTGTACCCACTGAAATGTTATGTTCTCTTGGATAGTTGAGTCCTTTATTATTGTGTAATGTTTCCCTTTATCTCTGATAATACCTCTTATCCTGGAGACTCTGATGTCAAAAATTAATATGGCTACTGCAACTTTATTTTTTGATGCAGTCATTCCTTAAATAAAATAAAAATCTTTGTTGAGCTGTAATTCACTTAGCACATGCAAATCAATGTTTTTTAGTGTATTCACAGACTGTTGTTATAACCACAGTTATAACCACAATCTAATTTTGGAACATTTTCATTGCCCCGTAAAGAAACCCCATATCGGTTAGCAGTAATTCTCTTCTCCCCTAATCCCCCAGATCTAGGCAGCCATTAAGCTAATTCTGTTTCCATAGATTTACCTATTCTGGATATTTCATATAAGTGGAATCATACAATATGTAGTCTTTTGTGACTGGATTTGTTAATAGAATGTTTATAAGGTTCAGCCATGTTGTAACATGAATCAGTACTTATTCCTTTTCATCACTGAATCATATTCCATTATGTGGATACACCTCATTTTGCTTATCAGTTCATTGGTTGATGGACACTTTGGTTGTTTTCTCATTTTGGCTATTATAGATAATGCTGATAAGAACATTCGTTTAAAAGTTTTTGTGTAGATGTATGTTTTCATTTATCTTTTTAAAAAGATTTATTTATTTATTTATTTATTTGAGAAAGAGCACGCACACAAGCAGGAGGAGAGGGAGAGAGAATCTCAAGCAGACTCCATGCTAAGTGAGGAGCCCAACATGGGGCTCAATCTCAGGACTCTGAAATCATGACCTGAGCCGAAACCAAGAGTCAGATGCTTATTAACCAACTGCACCACCAAGGTGCCCTGCTTTTTGTTTATCTTTGACATACACCTGGAAGTTGAATTTCCAAGTGATATGGTACTCTGTGTTTAATTATTTGGAGGACTAACAATTCTGTTTCCTAAAGTGACTGTATCATTTTATATTCCCTCTCATTTTACATTCCCATGTCTGGTGGGGTTCCTGGAGAAGCCTGTTAGAGAGTGTGAGCTCCTCTATATTGCTAGCTCCCAGAGTTTTCATACTTGTGCTAGTCTATGCTTGGCCTTTAGCATTTAGTTAAAATTTCTAATTTAATTCTCCTACCTGCTTATATGGCATTCAGTATTGTCTTCCCCAGGTAAGCAAATGCTTTAAACTTGTTTCTTTCTAGAGATTTGGTTGGTCTTATTGTTTGCCCTGTGATCTCTGTTATCTGTGATAGTTCCAAGAAAAGATCTTAATCTACAAGTTGCTTAGCTTTTTTCTTGTTACAAATTTAGGACTAACGTCCTTCTAGTTCTCTATATCTCCAAGTTAAAAATGCAATTTAGTGTTGAGTGTTAGCTATTCTTTATATATTGTGGATACCAGCCCTTTATTATTAGCTGTTCTTTATATATTGTGGATACCAGTTCTATATTATCTATGTGTTTTGTAAAAGTTTTCTTTTAGTCTGTAGCTTGCCTATTCATTTTCTTAATGGTGTTTTTTGATGAACAGAAGTTTTCAGTTTTGATAAAATCTAACTTACTATTTTTTCTTTTTTTGTTTGTACTTTCTGTATCTTGTCTAGCAAATATTATCCTATGCCAGGGTCATGAAGATATTTACAATATCTTTCTAGAAGCCTTAAAATAATATATATCTAAGGGCATTATTGATCTTGAACTTTTCTGGTACCATTTTTAGAAATCATTGTACTTTGTGTGTGTGTCTAATTTTGGGTTCTCCATTTTTTCCACTGATCTACCTACTCACTAACACCATACTGTCTTGGTTACTGTAACATTATAGTGAATGAGTCTAAGAATTATAGAGGGTGAGTTTTACAACTTTCTTCATCTTTTCAAGATATTTTTGGATAGTTTATGTCCTTTGCATTTCCATATAAATTTTAGAATTAGTTTGCCCATTTTTATAATAAAGATTCCTAGGATTTTGATGGGGATTGAGTTGAGTCTATGGATTAATTTTGAGAAAACTGATAACAGTATTTAGACTCCAATATAAGAACATAGCATATATTTCCCTTTATTTAAGGACCCTTTAATTTTTCTCAGCAATGTTACATTATTTTCTTTGTGCAGGTCTTGTACATCTTTCATTAACATTATCACTAAGTAATTATGATTTTTAAAGCTATTGTAAATGATATTATATTATCTAAAAATTTTTCATTTTATAATGATTAAGTGATTTAGTGTTAATTTGATGTTTGTATAATTACTTTTTATACTGTGATATTACAAAATTCACTTATTTAGATTTCATAGTTGTTTTACAGATGACTTGGAATTTTCTACATTTAACAATCATGTTATCTTCAAATAAAAACTGTGCTATTTTTCCCTTTTCTATCACTTTGCTTTTTTATTTCTTATTACAATGGCTAGGCACAGTGGCACAATGTTGAATAGAAGTGATGAGAGAAGACATTTGTATCTGTTCCTAATCATTGGAAAAAATGTCTTTGATATTTCATTATTAACTATAATGCTAGATATGTATTTTTTATATGCAAATCATCATGTTGAGGAAGTTCTAATCTATTTTTAGTTTGGAGACAGTTTTTATTATGAATGGTGTTGAATTTTGTCCAATAACCATATAATTTTACTCCTTTAATCTGTTGATGAGTACCGTTGTTATTTATTGATTTTTGATGCTAAGCCAATCTCACATTTTGGGAATCAAACCCTGTTTGTACAAGATGCAATATCCTTTTTATATATTATTGTATTTGATTTGGTAATATTTTATTAAATATTTTTGCATCTGTGTTCTTGAGAGATATTTGTCTTCAGTTATATTTTCTTGTTATTCATTTGTCTAGTTTTTGTATCAAGGTATGATAGAGAGCTTCTAAATGAGTATTTTCTCATGCATTTTCTGGAAGTGTTTGTAGTATCAGTATTATTTTTTTCCTTAAATGTTTGATCAGATTCACTAATGAAGCCATCTGGGCCTATATTTTTCTTTGTGTTATAACACAGTTTTATATTATGCTTATTTAATTAACATTATATCATGAAAACTTTCATTTTTCATTAAATATTTTTCAAAAACAAGATTTTTTTGCAGTTGTATAATATTTATTTGAATAAATATACTGTAATGGATGTAACTAGTTTCCTGCATTTGGGTATTTTGGTTGTTAAATATATTCCCTCATTGATCTCTTATTACCAAACAATAAAACAATTAAGTTACGATGCTCTTTTCTCTAAAACATACATCTACATGTATGAATATTTATATATAATATGCATATTAAATTGTATATCATATAAAACTATATAGTAGGGTATATTATATACATTGCATATGTATATAATGAATATATGTGTATGTATAAAAATATAGATACACACACATGCATGCCACACACACATGCTGAGGGAGACAGGCAGATTGACAGACTCTGGTATTAGATACATCTGTACATTAACAAGGTCCAACTTTAGATGTTGGGAGTTCAGGAATTTTTTGTGCCCTTTTCTTAGTTTTCAGTATTTCTATATATTTTTTTTCCAAATTGACAATGTCACTTTATAATTAGGAAAGAAAAAACCTAGACTGTTTTTATTCTTGGGAGTTAGAAAATAAGGGATTTTTTAAGCTATTACAGACAGGTTGAAAAATTAATAAAATACTATATGATAATTAAAATTCTGGCAGTGTTCACATTTGGGATTTTTTTCCCCCCAGCATTAGAACATTAAATGATGTCTGAGTCAGTGTAGTGTTTCAGGCTCCCATGGAATTGCCAAATGATTAAGAGGGCACTTATGCTCTTTGGGAATAGATCCAGCTTTTATTTTTTCTACTTCAAAGTCTTAAAGAAATGAAAATCTTCATAGCAAATGGCTTTTTGTTGTTTTTGTTGTTCCATTTGGTTTACCGCATGGAAGGCTACCCAACGTCAGGAGATACCAGGAGAATTTGGCTTGAAGTTTTAAAGTTGTTTGAGAAGGGGAAGGGAGATGAAAGGAATTATTTGAAGAATTACCCAGCCAATTGGTTTAATGTGACCAGTGATAGGATAAAATAAAAGTTTTAGAACATGTAATTCATTGTGACTGCTACAGTTTTTCAGGACAATTAAGAAATAAACTTTATTGCTTAGTCTTAAGAAATAGTGGGAAAAAACATGTGGTTACTTCATCAAGTGCCTGTAGAATGATTAGGAGGTGACAGTTTAGAGGTGTTACCTAAACTCTCTGACTTCTTATTTGGCCTTGTACAAAGGTATGTGACAGCTTATACGTTTTAGAAGAAACATTGAGAGAATGAAAAATAGGCGGTTTTTTAAAAGGTGCGTGTATATAGGCAGAGGTCAAGTGTTAACCCACCCCCCACTTCCAACAAAACTGGGGAAAGAAAGATAAAATCATCAGAAGTCGAAGATTATTTAGGGTGTTTCAGAGCAACCATGAGGGATAAGGATGAGTACAGAACGAGGAATGGGACCAGAGGGCCAAGGAAGGATGAGGGTTGGTTGGGAGTTTGAGAGAAAAACTGGAAAAAAAAGTAGAGAAAAATCCAGATGGGTATTGGGCATAGGGTGAAGAAATTTGTTTGTTTTTTAATTCCCAAATTTGTATGATTTTAGGATGTTCCTATCAGTATCTATACCTAAAATATGTTATTTTTACACCAGCCTCAGTTTAAATGACGCTAGAAACAAATAATGAGGCCATTAAGAAGATGAAGAAAGAATTAAGGATAAGAGTAAAATCTTATTTGCCCTGTTTCTCTAGCTCAGTATTTCATAATGTATAGTCTGAAGACTACTCACAGTTGCATCAGTTGGGATGCTAGCTAAATAGAATCTAATGGCACCTTGAACCCCACTTCAAGCATAAGTTATTTCTCAGGGTTTGAACCTGGGATCAGCATTTTCAACAAGCTTCACAGATGACTTATAGCACAGGAAAGTTGGAGAACCACTGCTATCTAGTGTATAAAGATGACTTGTTCCCTAAATGAGTGAAACCATGTGATAGTTGTCTTTCTCTGCTTGACTTATTTCACTTAGGAAGATCGGTAGGAGAAGGAAGGGAAGAATGAAGGTGGGGTAAACAGAAGGGAGAATGAACCATGAGAGACTGTGGACTCTGGGAAACAAACTGAGGGCTTCAGAGAGGAGGGGGGTGGGGGATTGGGATAGGCTGGTGATGGGTATTAAGGAGGGCATATATTGCATGGTGCACTGGGTGTTATATGCAAATAATGAATCATGGAACATTGCATCAAAAACTGGGGATATACTGTATGGTGACTAATATAACAAAATAAAAATTATTTAAAAAAAAAAGATGACTTGTTCCCATCGTGTCCTAATCCATAACTCCTCTTTTTCTACCCCATCACCCCGTCCCCTTAAACACACATGTGGATCATTTCCTTCATCTGGAATAGATGTCACTTATTTCAAAACTGTTTGGTCTTATCACTCCTTTTTTCAGTACTGAACTAAAAGTACATTGTTTATAGCTGTTCACTGTTTTGCCAAGGTGCCAAATTGAGTAGTGCACCTTTAGCCAGTACAGGGCAAGTCACTTAGTTTGTGAGTGAGCCTAGGCAACTGCCTGCTGAACAGCTATATTCTTAGTGGCTTATTTCTTCTGCTCATTATTAGGTACACCTTAATTGTTTTGAAGTTATAAATTGTATGTATGTATGTATTTTTATTTATTTTTTATTTTTATTTTATTTTTTTTTAAATGATTTTTTATTATATTATGTTAGTCACCATACAGTACATCCCCGGTTTCCGATGTAAGGCTCGATGATTCATTAGTTGTGTATAACACCCAGTGCACCATGCAATACGTGCCCTCCTTACTACCCATCACCGGTCTATCCCATTCCCCGCCTCTGAAAGTCCTCAGTTTGTTTCATATCCATGAGTGTCTCATATGTTTCATTCCCCTTCTGATTACACATTTCTTTATCCCTTTCTTCCCCCTACCGATCATCCCAAATTCTTGCACTGTTCCTCAGATGAGAGAATCATATGATAGTTGTCTTTTCTCTCTTGACTTATTTCACTGCATAGTATCTCCTCCAGTGCTGTCCATGTTGCCAGCAAATGTTGAGAACTTCGTTCTTTCTGATAGCTGAGTAATATTCCATTGTATATATGGACCACAACTTCTTAATCCAGTCATCTGTTGAAGGGGCATCTCGCTCCTTCCACAATTTGCTTATTGTGGACATTGCTGCTATGAACATTGGGGTACATATGGCCCTTCTCTTCCTCGTCTGTATCTTTGGGGTAAATACCGGTAGTGCAATGGCTGGATCATAGGGTAGCTCAATTTTTAACTTTTTTTAAGAGGACCTCCACACTGTTTTCAAGTGGCTGTACCCAGCTTTTGCATTCCCACCAACAATGTAGGAGGGATCCGCTTTCTCCACATCCTCTCCAACAACTGTTGTTTCTTGCCTTGTCTATTTTTGCCATTCTAACTGAGGCGTAGGTGGTATCTCAGTGTGGTTTGATTTGGTCCTTGATGGCTAATGATTTTGAGCATTTTTCTGTGTCTGTTAGCCATTTGTATGTCTTCATTGGAAAAGTGTCTGTTCATATCTTTGCCCATTTTTTGATTTGTTTATTTGTTTCGTGGCCATTGAGTTTGGCGAAAGTTCTTTGTAGATATTGGATACCAGTCCTTTATCTGTAGTGTCATTGCAAATATATTCTCCATTCCGTGGGCTGCCTCTTAGTTTTTCTGACTGTTTCCTTGGATGTGCAGAAGCTTTTAATCTTGATGAAGTCCATAAATTCATTTTATCTTTGTTTCTCTTGCCTTTGGGGATGTGTCATGAAAAAGGTTGCTTTGGCGATGTCGTAGAGGTTGTTGCCTATGTTCTCCTCTAAATTTGATGGATTCCCTGTGTCTCACATGGTCTTTCATCCATTTGGAGTTTATTTTTGTGTATGGTGTGAGATAGTGGTCAAGTTTCATTCTCTTGCATGTAGCTGTCCAATTTTCCCAGCACCATTTATTGAAGAACTGTCTTTTTCCCACGGATGTTTTCCTGCTTTATCAAATATTGGTTGCCCAAAAGAGCCGAGGTCCATTTCTGGGCTCTCTATTCTGTTCCATTGGTCTATGTGTCTGTTTTTGTGCCAGTACCATGCTGTCTTTGTGATCACAACTTTGTAGTACAACGAAATCTGGCATTGTGATGTCCCCAGCTTTGTTTTCCTTTTCAACAGTTCCTTGGAGTCGGGGCCTTTTCTGTTTCCATACAAATTTGAGACTGTTTTGTTCCAGTTCTTTGAAAAATGTCCTTGGTATTTGATCGGGATAGCATTGAAAGTGTAGATTGCTCTGGGTATGGACATTTTAACTGGTTAATTCTTCCGATCCATGAGCATGGAATATCTTTCCATCTTTTTTATGTCTTCCTCAATGTCTTTTTAAGAGTGATTTATAGTTTCTAGAATATAGGTCCTTTACGTCTCTGGTTAAGTTAATTCAAGGTAAGCATTATGGTTTTTGGTGCTATTGTAAATGGGATGGATTCCCTAATTTCTCTTTCTTCGATTATCGTTATTCGTGTATAGAAATGCAACTGATTTCTGAGAAACATTTATTTTGTATCCACCTGCCATGTTACTGAATTGCTCTATAACTTCTAATAGTTTGGGAGTGGCTTCTTTTGGGTTTTCCATATAGAGTATCATGTCATCTGCAAAGAGAGAGACATTTTGACCTTCTTTGCCAATTTGAATACCTTTGATCCCTTTTTGTCGTCTGATTGCTGTTGCAAGGACTTCTAGTACTATGTTGAATAATAGTGGCGAGAGTGGGCATCCTTGTGGGTTTCTGATCTTAAGGGAAAGGCTTCCAGCTTTCCCCCACATTGAGAAGTATTTGCAGTAGGCTTTTCATAGATGGCTTTTATGAGACAGAAATGTACCTTCTATTCCTACACTCTGAAGGGTTTAATCAGGAAAGGATGCTGTATTTTTGTCAAATGCTTTTCGAAGCCATCGATTGAGGAAGGATCATATGGTTCCTGAGTCTTTTCTTGTTGATATATGATGTATCACGCTGATTGATTTGCAGAGAATATTGAACCACGGCTGCATCCCAGAGTATGAATCCCACTTGTCGTGATGGATAATCCTTTTAATGTACTGTTGGATTCTATTAGCCAGGATCTTGTTGAGATTTTAGGCGTCCATATTCATTAGGGAGATCGGTCTGTAATTCTCCTTTGTGATGGGGTCTTTGCCTGGTTTGGGGATCAAGGTAATATTGGCCTCACATAGAATGAGTTTGGTATTTAGCTTTCCTTCTGTTTCTATTTTTTGAAATAGCTTTAGGAGAATAGGTATTACATTTCTTCTTTGAATGTTTGGTAAATTCCCCAGGAAAGCCGTCCGGGCCTGGAGTTTTGTTATTTGGAAGGTTGTTTATCACTGACTCAATTTCTTCATAATTAATTGGCCTGTTTAAGAATCAATTTCTTCGGTTTCAATGCTTGGTAGTTTATAGGTTTCCAGGAAGGATTCCATCTCTTCCAGATTACTTAGTTTATTGGCATATAGCTGTTGATAAAAATTTCTAATAATCCTTCCAATTTCAATGGTGCTCGGCGTGACCTCTCCTTTTTCATTCATAATTTTAATAATCTGGGTCCTTTTTCTCTAATTCTTTTGGATAAGTGTTGCCAGTGGTCTGTCAATTTTATTGATTCTCTCAAAAGAACCAGCTTCTAGTCCTGTTGATCTGCTCTACTGTATACACTTCTTTGGTTTCTGCTTGATTGATTTCAGCTCTAATTTTGGTCAACTGCTTTTTGTGTGCGTGGATTAGGCCTGTCCCTCTGTTGCTGTTCCAGCTTCTTGGTGAGAATATAAAAAACTGCATTTTAGATTTTTCTATTCTTTTGAGTGAGGCTTGGATGGCTATGTGTTTCCCCCTTAGGACTGCCTTTGCAGTATCCCATAGGTTTTTGGACTGTTGTATTTTCATTCTCATTGGTCTCCATAAATTTGTTTTTATTTGATTTTTGTTTCCTGGTTTTATCGAGTCATTCCTGAGCAGGATGGTTCTTAGTCTCCAGTGTTTGAGTTTCTTCCAAATTTTTCCTTGTGGTTGAGTTCCAATTTCAGAGCGTTGTGGTCTGAGAATATGCAGGGGATAATTTCAATCTTTTGGTATCGGTTGAGACCTGTTTTTGTGTCCCAGAACATGGTCTATTCTTGAAGAAATATTCCATGGGCATTAGAATAGAATAGTATTCTTTGGTTCTGGGGTGTAGTGTTCTATATATATCTATGAGGGTCAACTTCGTCAAGTGATATGGCATTCAAAGCCTTTGATTCTTTGCTTAGTTTTGCCAGTGTTCTACTGTCTATTTCTGATAATTTGGAGTGTTGAGGTCCCCTACTATTGTGTATTTTTTATTTATATGTCTCTTTTATTCTGGTTAAGAGTTGAAAGAAGCACATTGTATCTTACTCTGCTCCTGTTGGGGGCATATATAAACCCCCATAGAAATTGTCATATCACTGTTGAATACTTCCCTTAAGAATAATATAGTGCCCTTCTGCATCTCCAACTATAGTCTGTAGTTTAAAATCAATTTATCTGATATGAGAGTACTACCTACAGCTTTCTTTTGAGGTCCATTTAAAAGTGAAAGATAATTTAAAACCATCCTTACTCTCAGTCTGAATGCATCTTTGGGTTTGAAATAGTCTCTTGTAGACAGCAAATGGATGGGTCATTTCTTTTTATCAATCTGCAACCTGTGAAGTTTTATGGGATGGTTCAAACCATTTACATTAAGACTGATTATATGAGAGATATGATTTTAATGTTTTGCCATGTTGCCAGTAAAGTCTTTGTTTGTATTGGCTGTGACTTTCTGTTCTGTATCACTCTTGAGGGCGGCCTTTTGCTTTTATAGAACCCCCGTAACTATATCTTCCTGTAGGGCTGGTTTTCGTGGTTACAAAATTGGTTAGTGACTGGCGATTCTGAAAGTAATGTTTTATTTCTCAATCAATTCTGAATGACAGCCTTGCTGGATAAAGGATCATGGCTGCATGTTTTCTCTGAAAGAGCTTTAAATATGCTCCCCAACCCGTTCTCTCATTCCAGGTCTGTGTAGACAGGTCTGACGTAATTCTGATGCTTTTTGCCTAGTACGTTAGAAATTTCTTTTTGCCCTGGCCGCTTTCAATACTGTATCCTTGCATCTAATATTTCGAATTGCACTATGGCGTGACGTGGAGTAGGTTTGTCATGATGTTGAGCTTAAAGGAGGGGTCCTCTCTGCCTCTTGGATACAGAATGTTTGTTTCCCTTGCTAGATTAGGGAAGTTTTCAGCTACAATTTGTTCAAATATCTCTTCACTAGACCTCTGTTTTCTCCACCCCTCGGAGGATAGGGTGTTCCACATTTGGATCGTTTCATTGAGTCAGTGTCTCCGTAACCTACATTCGTGGCGTGAATTTTTAAGACCATCTTCTATTTTTCATTTTTTCCTCTATTAACCCATCCTCCAATTACTACCCGTTCCTCTGCTTCTGCGACCCTGCGCTGTCAAAGAGCCTCTGAGTTTGCCTGCAGTTTGGCTCATAGAGGTACTTTAATTTCTGTCAGATTCGCTCTATTTCTGTCACTAGGGATTCTATATTCTCAGTAACCTTTTCGTTAATAGTTTTTTCAGATTCTCTCATCATTTTTGACCATCGTTACTCTGAATTCTATTTCTGATAATTTGGTTACATCCATATCCATTATTTCTGTGGCAGAGGCCACAGAGAATCACTAGTCTTTCTTTGCTGGAGGGCTTCTCCTTTTGCTCATTCTGATGAAGAGTGGTTGCGGGGTTTCCAGAGCCCAAATTATTGACTGGTCCCAGGCCGTGCCCCTTGTTTTATAGGGATCTTAGGGAGGCAGCTGCTTCTTTAAAGATTTTATTTATTTATTTATGTGGCAGCTAAGCCAGAGAGAGGGAACAGAAGCAGGAGGGAGTGGGAGAGGGAAGAAGCAGGCTCCCAGGCGGAGGAGGCCCGATGAGGGATTCCTTTCCGGGCGCTGGGATCACGCCCTAAGCCGGGAAGGCCGGGCGCTCAATGACTCGCCACCCAGGCGCCCTCGGGTTGTGGGCTTCTTGATTTTCAGCCTGCCTTCTGCGTTCTGGGGAGGGGCCTGCCGGCGCCGATACTCAGGCAGCCATGTGTTGGGTAAGTCACCGAGCGCCCCTGCGGAATGGGGATGGGCACTCCCTGAGCCGTATTTCCAGGCTTTTGTTCTCTGGCGGCTTTCCCTGGCGGAGTTGCTGTGCCTCTTCTGAGAGTCAGAGCAGCAGCGGCCAAATTTCAGCCTCTGTCACAGAACAGAGGGATTGCAGAAAGCCCCTTCTCTACTAATGTTCTGGCCACTTTAACTCTGTTTCTGTTGGTGCTGCTCAACCCTGCAGCGTCCGGGATGGCGCCCCACCGGGCGTCCCAGCCTCACTTGGAGGCCGGCGTCTCTGTCCTTTGTGTGTTTCCTAACGCCGCCAGCGCGCGCGCTCCCGAGTCTCCGGTCTCAGTCTGGATCAGTAGGCGCACCGGGATTTCGGTGTTCGCGAGATGCCTGGTGCGCTAGGCACTCCGGCTCACGGTCTCAGTCTGCTGTTTTGCGGGTGCCGTCCCGCGACCGCCCGCTCTCCGTGCAGAGTGGCTCACCCACTTCCCGGCGCCCGAACACGGCGGCTCCCCCCCTTCCGTTTATCTTCCGATATCTGTGCACAGTTTCTGGCTCCCCCCGCTTCGTACCTCAATACTCAGCGCTGGAGATGTTCATTTGTAGAGATCCAGATGCGTCTTCCTGCGTCTCAGGCTGGTTCCGTGGTTGTTTAGGCTGGTCTGGTACCTATCCAGCTTGACTCGGGGGACCGGCTGAAAACGGTGTCTCCTACTCCTCCGCCATCTTAACTCCGCCCCTCTGTATGTATGTATTTTTAGTCAGAATGAACCTAACCAGAAAGCTATCTGTGAATGATTTTGATAGAAGTGAGGCAGTGTGAGAAAGTTACCTTTAGCCATGACGTAGTTGTGTAAAAGACCTTCCAATTGCATATTATTACAACTTGTTTGGAACGTCACATATCTTAATGCTTTTTGTAATTTGAGGATTTGGTAGTTTGAAAGTTTATGGAAAGCATTCTACCTGTCTTCTCTTTTTTTCCCATTAGGCAATGATCCAAGTCTTGTTGGGTTATTTGTGTTTCCATATTTCCCTTTGATTATTTGAGAGGTAGGAGGCCAAAGGAGAAGGAACTGGAGCTCCCATGATGGGACAAATTGAAGTATCACCTTTGTTTTATTTTGTAGCCAGATGTATGATGAACGTGGACAAGACATAGAGAATATAGACCAGAACCAGTAGAGGAGTCTTAGCAGTAGGCAGTTTGTTAGTCCGGTTATCTGTGTAGACAGTATGGTTGAGTGTGATGGGTAATGTTTATAGGCGAGTTGAGTACAAGAACCAGGGTAGCTGGTAGGAGGCATTGTGCAAAGATCCAAGTCAACATGATTGGTCTGGCAGTGGCATTGGAGTAAAGTTGAAAGAGTTTTACAGTGACCACTCATGTAGGCACTACCTAGATTTTACCATTAAATTTTGCTGTAATTGTTTTATCTTTGTGTCAGTTTATTCATTTTATTACTTGTCCATTAATTTATACTAATTATTTGACTCATTTAATTTTAAATTGTGGAAATACATCCTATGATTATGCATCAGAAAAATTTACATTGTTAAGATGGCAGTCCTCTCCAAATTGATCTAAAGATTCAGTGTAGTCTCCATAAAAATAGCTGCTGGCTTCTTTGCAGAAATTGGGAAGCTGACCTAAAATTCATATGGAAATACAAGAGACCCAGAATAGCCAGAACAATCTTGAAAGAGAAGAATAAATTTGGAGGACTCATACTTCCCAATTTCAAAACTTACTAGGTTACAGTAATCAAGACTGTATGATATTGACATAAGGAGAGACATATAGATCAATGGAATAGAATTGAGAGTCCAGAAATAAACCCTCATTTTTACAGTCAATTGATTTTTGACTGGGGTGCCAAGACAATTAGATGGAGGAAAGGAGATAGGCTTTCAACAAATGGTGTTGGGTCTGCATGCAAAAGAAAGTTGGAACCTACCTCCACCATATAGAAAATTTAATTCAAAAATTTTTATATGAAATGTACAGAATAAATGAATTCATATAGACAAAGTAGATTAGTGGTTGCCTAAGACTGGGAGGGGGTTGGAAGAAAATCAAGAGTGACTAATGGGTACAGGATTTCTTTTTGGAATGATGAAAATATTCTAAAATCAATTGCACTGATGGTTGCAAAACTCTATGAATATACTAAAAATCATTGAACTATGCAGAAACTATGGCTCAATACGCTGTTAGAGAAAAACAAGTAAATTACAGAAATAAGTACATTTCCTTCTAAATATTTCAACATATTATTAATATATATTCAGTATTTGTTTACAGATTTTTCTTATAAAATTATATAAAGTAAAATGCATTAATCTTAAGTGTGTATTCGCTGAGTTTTGACAGATGCATACACCTGTGTAACCCATTCCCCTATCATGTTATAGAATATTAACATCACCCCCAGAAAGTTCCCTCC
>NW_024423319.1:39633048-39635416 GCF_017311325.1 Ursus maritimus | reverse complement strand
CACTATGCTGGTTTTTTTTTTTAAGATTTTATTTATTTATTTGAGAGAGAAAGAGAGCACATGCACAAGCAGTGGGGAGGGGCAGGGGGAGCGGGAGAAGCAGGCTCCCTCTTGGAAGCCTGATGTGGGACTCTCCTGGGATCATGACCTGAGTCTAAGGTAGAAGAAGCTTAACCGACTGAGCCACCCAGGCTCCCAAAGGTTGTTTATTCATTTTCATAATGATACATACCTAACCTGTTTCTAGTGTCTGGATATTATGAATAAAGCTGCAGCAAACATTTTATCACAAGCCTTTTTGTGAACCAATGTTTTTATTATTTATCTTGGATAAATACCTAGGAGAGGAATTGTTGGGTCATAGGGAAGATATATGCTTACCTTCATGAAAAGCT
Organism: Ursus maritimus; assembly: GCF_017311325.1. Classification (NCBI taxonomy): domain Eukaryota; kingdom Metazoa; phylum Chordata; class Mammalia; order Carnivora; family Ursidae; genus Ursus; species Ursus maritimus. The sequence goes on along the minus strand of NW_024423319.1, from coordinate 39,635,021 downwards.
GCCAATTTTCCCAAAATGCTTATGTCCTTTTACGTTACCATCAACTATGTATGAGAGTTTCAGTTGTTCTTCAACCCCTCCAGTATTTTATGTTGTCAATCTTTTTATTTGTAGTCATTCAGCTGATTGTATAGTGGTATCTCATTGTGCTTTTAATTTGCATTTCACTGATAATGAATGATGTTGATCACTTTTTCATGTCCTTATCGGCCATTTGTATGTCTTCTTTTGTAAAATGTCTGTTCAAATCTTGTGCCTCTATTTCCATTAGGTTGTTTGTATTTTTATTATTGAGTTGTAGGAGTTCCTTTTAGATTTAAGATATCAGTTGCCAAATATATGTAATATCTTCTTCCATTCTCTGGCTTGCTTCTTCATATTGATAATGCTGTCTTTCGATGAATAGACATTTGAGTTTTGATAAAATCTTATTTGTCAGTTTTTTCTTTTGTGGTTGTTCTTTTCTTTGTCCTGTCTAAAAAAAACCTTTGCCTAACCTCAAATCATAACAATATGTTGTTCCTCTAACAAGTTTGTGGTTTTTAGCTTTTATGTTTTTGTCTATGATCCATTTCAATTAATTTTTGTGTTTGGTATAAGGTTGGGATTGAGGCTAATTTTTTTCCCATAGAGATAGATATTCAGTTATCCCAGTACCATTTTTTGGAATATTTTTCCCTATTAGATTGCTTTGATACCTTTATCGAAAATCAAATATACTACATTCTGTTTAATTGAGTTACTTAATTATTATGATGATACCACACTGTCTTAATCACTGTACAGGTATACTAGGTCTTGAAGTCAAGTTTGTGAACACTCCGACCAAGATTAAGCAAAAGCTCTAATAAAGAAAAACAAGAGTTTATCTAAGTTATGATAAATGTCTTCATCTTAAAGATTCACCTTGAGTATTTTCAGCTTGGTTAAATAAACCATTATAATTTTCAGAAAGTCACTACTGTTTACTAGGGAAACTATTCTAGTGATATGTGTAATTTGGGGCATAATCTTTGGGAGTATTTGAATCTAGCATTAGTAACCTTTCCTGAAACTCTTAGTAGGGCTCAGGTGTCAAGAACCACTGCAATATGGGGTGCCTGGGTGGCTCAGCCATTAAGCGTCTGCCTTTGGCTCAGGTCATGATCTCAGAGTCCTGGTATTGAACCCTGCATAGGGCTCCCTTATCGGCGGGAAACCTGCTTCTCCCTCTCACACTCCCTCTGCTTGTGTTCCCTCTCTCGCTGTCTCTCTCTGTCAAATAAATAAAATCTTAAAAAAAAAAAAAAAAAAAAAAAGAACCACTGCAATAGTTTTGCATCGTTCACCTCCAGGGGGCGCCATTCACACTGGCATTGTTGGTAGAAAAGTAAATAAAAGCAAGAAAGAGAAGAACAGAGAAGAAAGATGAGGGAAAGAGATAAAAGAAATATATGTGGTATAAATGGAAGGGCATCGCATGTCTGGTATCCTTTGGATAGACTAGAGGTGTCAGTTTCAATCATTAATTTTAAAAGTCTTGAAGAAATAAAGCAGATAGGGGCACCTTGGTGGCTCAGTCCATAGAGTCTGCCTTCCGCTCAGGTCCTGATCCCCAGGTTCTGATCCAGGCTCACGTGGGGCTCCCTACTCTGTGGGGAGTCTGCTTCTCCCTCTGCTCCTCCCCCTGCTTGTGCTTGCTCTCTCTCTCAATAAATCAGTAAAATCTTTAAAAGAAAAAGAAATAAAGCAGGTAAGAGTAGAGCTTCTCTGGCTAAAGGATATGTGTGTAAGATGACCAGAGCTCATTCCATTCACACCTCTTCTTCTTCTACCCACAGTCCCTAAAGTTGAAATTCAGCATATTAGGCTGTTATGTTGCTTTTTGCAGTTTGGACTTTAAGAAGTTATGGTGGTATTAAAAAAAAAAGTATTGTGCTATGTACCAAAGTGGAAACTACATGTTTATAATTCTTTGAGCTTTTTTTTTTTTT
>NW_024423319.1:39611322-39633038 GCF_017311325.1 Ursus maritimus | reverse complement strand
AAAAAAAAAAAAAAAAAAAAAAAAGAACCACTGCAATAGTTTTGCATCGTTCACCTCCAGGGGGCGCCATTCACACTGGCATTGTTGGTAGAAAAGTAAATAAAAGCAAGAAAGAGAAGAACAGAGAAGAAAGATGAGGGAAAGAGATAAAAGAAATATATGTGGTATAAATGGAAGGGCATCGCATGTCTGGTATCCTTTGGATAGACTAGAGGTGTCAGTTTCAATCATTAATTTTAAAAGTCTTGAAGAAATAAAGCAGATAGGGGCACCTTGGTGGCTCAGTCCATAGAGTCTGCCTTCCGCTCAGGTCCTGATCCCCAGGTTCTGATCCAGGCTCACGTGGGGCTCCCTACTCTGTGGGGAGTCTGCTTCTCCCTCTGCTCCTCCCCCTGCTTGTGCTTGCTCTCTCTCTCAATAAATCAGTAAAATCTTTAAAAGAAAAAGAAATAAAGCAGGTAAGAGTAGAGCTTCTCTGGCTAAAGGATATGTGTGTAAGATGACCAGAGCTCATTCCATTCACACCTCTTCTTCTTCTACCCACAGTCCCTAAAGTTGAAATTCAGCATATTAGGCTGTTATGTTGCTTTTTGCAGTTTGGACTTTAAGAAGTTATGGTGGTATTAAAAAAAAAAGTATTGTGCTATGTACCAAAGTGGAAACTACATGTTTATAATTCTTTGAGCTTTTTTTTTTTTTTGCCTTTAAAGCAATTAACAATTGTCTTAAGTAATTGTCTCCGATTATTGCATCTCTAATTTGACCATTGGGAATCCTGTGTATAAGATAGATTTATTTAGAAACATACATATTTGAGGTTGCTAATATCTATCTAGTTAAGTTTAGTGAATAAAGTACAGTTCTGTATATACATTTACAAATTTTTTCTTTATTTCTCCATTTCTTCCAATTCCTTTCCATGTTCTGATAACTGAAAGATGCTGGAAGAGTTAATATCTGCATAATCACCTCAATCAGGAACTATGACTTTCTCCTAACAGGTTCAAAATTTAAAACTGTCATTTGTTCCTGTTATATAAGTGGGAGAAGGTAGAGAGCGATTTGCTTAATTTTATTACTGTTGATACCTATTTTTCTCTTCATTGGGTGTTTTGGCAGGTCAGCTGTACCCATGGAGGTATACTGCAAATGTTATATTCAGTGATAGCATTGCAGGTGATAACATCATGCTGGTTTTCAGTACAACAGTAATGATTTGGCCACTTAAATTGAATACCAATGATAATGAAGAGTTCACACTCTTTGATAGTAATTATCTTGATGATATATTATAAATAACAGATCTGGTATTAGAGTAAATATAAACATAGTTTAAAGGAACTAGCCATCTTATTAAGTGTGTGTTCAAGAAACTAGACTGAATTAAGTGGATCAATAGCACTTTGGTGAAAAAATAGTTGACTCACATATACTTAGGTTTATTTATTTTCTCTAAATCATGAAAGTCTCTTTGAAATGGTGATTCCCATTTTTTATGGTTTTCATTATGGAGTTTATCTGGCAGTCTTCAGTGATTTTGTTTTAGAATTGTCATCATGTTTTCTCAGAATGTTAGAGCCTTCAGTAGGCAACTCGGTTTTAATAACTTGGCTAGTTCAAAGAGGTATCATAAACTACAGAGAAGCAAAAAAGGGCAGGAAGCAACTTCAGATTGCGTTGCAGGTCTGACATCTGTGAAAGAACGGAGGGAAGAAAATACTGAGTAGGAAGCATGTTAGACAGCAGTGCAGTTCTAACAAATTTTAGCCAGGCCAATGGAGAGTCCTTGAGCCAAAGTCACCTGTTAGTGGAGTCCCTTGTCCTATAGAAATGGATCCATGCTAGAATTCCTGTTATGCTCAGTCAATTGTCTGGGAGCAGTCTGAGTGAAGCATGGCCTTGTTTTGAGCATGTTCTTGGGCTGTATATCAACCATGACTCCACATTTCCGTGTGTTGCACTTCATGTAGATTTGGGAGCAGTTTGTCAATGCATGGTGCCTGTGGTCCTGTATTCCTGAGGGGCAACTTAGAAGACAGAGGTTAGTTGGATGAGCCATGGTCTCCCCCCCCACACACCACAGAGTGATGAGTATTATGAAGAAAAATAAGAAATAGAGAATGATGGTTTTGCTTTTTTAGGTAGAATTATCAGAGCAGAATTCTCTGGAAAGATAACGTTTGAGCTGATACCTGAATGAAATGAGTGAGTGAGTGAGTGAGTGAGTGAACCAGGCATGTGCGTATATGGAAGTTGGGGCATTCCAGCCAGAGGCAACAGCAAGAGCAAAAGCCCCAAAGCTTAAACATGAACACTCTTTGACATGTTTGAGGCAGAACATGAGGTTAGACAATAGGACAGTGTAAGAAATAAGGTCAGAAAGGTAGGAGGGGTGTCAGGTATTGTGGTCTATGGAGAGGACTTTAGGGAATCCATGTGATTAAATCCAAATTTCATCTAAGCATATTTTGCCATTTTATCTGTGAGTATATTGTATTTGCCTTGCTGAAATTAAAGTCACTATGCTATCCCATTTCCCTTATCTAAAAACTATTCTTTTATCCATTTGTCCTATTAGCTTTTCTTAGTACCTGTAATTCTTCTCTTTTTAACAGTACTGAAAATTTTCCAATTTGAGTCATCTAAACATCTTAACTACTTTCCATACATTTAAAATTTTTCCTAACAGTGGTTATGAGAAAGTTTGCATTGGCTTAATGCATAATTTATTTGACCCTGGAAACATGAATATATTCAGCAGTTATGATGTTGCCTGCCCTTAAATAGGGTCTCAACACCTTTCTAGTTTGAAGACTACCTTTCTTGTTGGAGATGAAGAAAACCAAATGTTCCCCAAATACCAGACCAACCACTTCTCTGCTACTTCTGTTTTTCTAAGCATTTTTTTCCCTCTTGAGCTCTGGTTCCTTTTAGGTTTTTAGTTTTCTTGTGATTGCTCTTACATGTTTACATTACTTATTTGTGCTTGTCTTCATTTTGTTTTCCCCTTTATTCATCTTTCACATGTTTTAAAAGTCTGACTTAGTTGGAGTGTTCCCTGTGTTGTACCTCTGGTTTATTCACACATCTCTGTTTTCTTTCTTCTTGAGTTCTCATCCTTCTTTGATAGAATTTTACTTTTTAGAATTGCCCATAATCACTCTCCTATTAGAGTCTTTGGTCATGAAGTTGCAGTTATAATTTTGAACTTTCAAAAATTGACTTTTTAGTGTACAGGGTATGCAGTTGACTGTACTCAGCTTTCTCTTCCCTTACTATTAACAACCCCAATCTGACATTACAGTTTTTCATCCTTAGGTTCCTTTTACTGCCAAATGTCAATCAATTCAACTCTGCTCCTCAGGCTTAAAGTCCAGAGTGCTTTTGTTGGAAATAATCTGATTTCAGCCATCTTCTCAAGGCTATGAGTCTTCCCAATTTTTTAAAACACATTGGTTCTCAGCCCTGGGTGCACATTAGACTTAATTGGTCTGGACTGGGGACAAGACAGTCAGATTTAGGACTATTGTTGTAATGGAAAAGGAAGCTGTACAGAACTTTTTCTGTTATCCAAGTGATGAGAAGATTTATTTTTGTTTATTCATTACCATCTTCTTAATATCTCCTCTTATCATGAGATAGTTTTTTCCACCCACTCTTCATTATTCTTTTTTTTTTTGATTCTCTATCTTGGCTAAGAATGTTTTGTTCTCTAGAAGAATAACTCTTTGCACTTATAGCCCAAATATATTTTGTAAGAAACCATCACAATTGTCATTATTTTTGCTTTATAGATCAGCTTCATTCAATAAAAATGGCACAGCATGTCATGTATATCATTTTAAATTTTCTAGAAGTGACATTAAGAAAGCATAAAAACAGGTGAAATGAACTTTAGTAACGTGTTATTTAATCCAGTATATCTAAAATATTATCTTTCAACATGCTATATATAATAAATACATAATTTACTAATGAGATATTTATACTCTTTGGAAGCCAATGTGTATTTTACATTTACAGAACATCTTAATTTGGACTAGCCAAATTTCAAATGTTCAATAGACACGTGTGGCTAGTGGCTACTGTATTGGACAGAACAGGTCCAAATAAATAATGGTTCATATTATTTTCCTTTAATGTCTGCTATAGAAAATGCCTTTTGATTGTTCTTTTGTCATAATATCCTCCTAATTAGAATTAATTCTTGAGCTTTTATAGCACTTTATTTATACTTCCATCATAGTATTTATATTTCCTATTGCTTTTATTATATTATAATAATTGATTTGCTTTTTGTGTTTCTCCAACTAAATTGCCAGGTCTCTGAAGGCAGATTCTGTGTACCATATTCATCTTTGTGCCATCTTTCCCCATCCTCAGCAGTTCTCATTGCTTTTTGAGATAGTAAAGCATGTAATAAATGTTTACGGAATTGAGTTGCATACAACCCATCTGTTGATATGCCTATATACTGCAGAGGGTTAGTAACTAGGAATGTGGTCAGTTCTCCCTCAAGAATAAAGGGGCATTCCATTTTTAAAAAATCTAGCCACAAATCAAGATAGCGTACATTCTGTTTCAATTTTGTCTACTCACATATGTGTAGTTCTTATTCTACCAGATGTACCATTTGAATGTCCTTTTGTGATTTTCTGATATGCAGTATTTATTTCATTCTTTTTGTTTCAAATACAGTGTTGCCTTGAATTATGTTTGGATGACTAGCCTGGTAGACTTTGATTTTTAAAGTTATTTTTGATAGTTTATCTATGCTTCTTAAAGCTTTTCACCCAGCACTCTAGTATTCATTCACTAGAAATGGGCTGGTGATAGAACTCACAATCCCATGTTAACAAACTTGATTAAATAGGATTTTGCCAGGTTGTTGCTATTTTTATTAAAATAAAAGGTCATTGATGGACCCTATGTACGTAAGGTATATTTTGGACAGTTTCTGCCTGTAAAGGATTTTCTATCTTCATCTCCCAGATATATTTGTTAAATCTTCTCTTTCTCACCTATAGTCTCCCTAAGATGAGGCTAAATAAAGGCCAGATTTTTGTCATGACAAGAGCATAAAGTAACAATAAATTTTGAGTAGTATATAAATTGAAGCTGCTTTGGAAATAACTGCTCTATTTGAATGACAAATATTGAAAAAGTCCTGCCAGCTTTAATATTAAAGGAAGTTGTAAGTTTTCTAAATATTAACCTCACAATTACCAGACTATTGTATGGAGCTGGAGCTCTTATGATTTGGGAGGGGCTGTGGTGGTGATGGTTTACTATTTCCTGCTTTTGATAAGGGATTCTATGTAATCAGTGGCCCATAATCAGGAACATTATTAAGAAAGCATTGGGTTTTTTTTTTTTCCTGTTGATTATAAGTGAAATAGCCAGAGCTGAAGCATTCCTACTTTTTGTGATTATACTAAACTAGGGTTTTCTTGATTTCTGCCCATGTTGGAAAATACCGTGGAGGTTTTCATACAGAACACTTGCTTTACTGAAAGTAGTACCAGGGTTTCCTGCTTTGCTGCCTCTGAAATAAAGATCATATTAGTTCCTCCTACCATGAATACCAGCTGCTGAGAGATCAGCCAGTAATTCTGTTAGAACCGCACAGGAAATGTTGGTCTACTCAGTTTAAGGGCAAAAAACAATTTTTTCTTCTTACCTTCCCGCCAGCAGGGAGCAGGGAGGCCTAGGGCATGTTAGTGCATTTTTGCACTGGCATAGAGCCCTGGAGTTGGACTCACTGAGTCTTAAATGCACTTAGAACACAGGTTTTGACTGCTTATAAAGGATTCATTCTAGACATATTTATGCTCAGCACAACTCTGAAGTTTTTATTCTTATTATCGTGGTACTGTGGTCTTTTTGTTTGTTTCTTTTATCTGTCATGTTAGTACTTTTCCAAGGCCAAGTTAAAACAAATAACTACAGATAAGTTCAACTTGTGCTAATCTCTTTACATTTATGGAACTGCTTTACTGCAATCCTAAGAAAGATGTTGAAAGTCAGGATCTGTCTGTACAGGCCTGGTAGAATGGAAAGCCACAGTGCTCTTAGTAGCCAGTCCGTAAAAACCTTCTTGCCACAAAATCAGGGTTTATCATACTTCTCAGTTTTCTTTTCTCAGTGAAGCCATAGCTGTGGTTAACTCATTTAACTGAAAATAAATCATTTTAAATGGTGTTGGAAGTTTTCATAATACCCAGATATAAATTATAACTTAAAATCCAATGATTTTATTGTGTTACTCGTTTTTATCATCCCATCATTTTCTGGACCACTAATTTTTGGTTGGAAGTTTTGGATACTTTTCTTCTTGAGTTAGTAATGGAAAGAATGGCATTTAGAGGCAAAAGACAAAAATCTGAGTTCAAGTGTTAGCTTACTATGTGGTCCTAATTCAAGTCATTTTAGCTCTCTAAACCTCAATTTCTACATCTGAAAGCATAAATATACCTGGGTACATCACAGCATTATTACTGAGAGGATCAAATATGATATATGCTATATCATTTGTAAATTATAAAGAACTACACAAATGCTATTTTGCAGCCCTTTCACCCCAAATCTTTAATATATCTATGGCATACATATAATCCCTTAGTCGCAGGTTAGATATGATGGTATCACTTAAGAATGTATATTTCATTTTATTGATGATAATGTATATATCACCAGATTTTCTTACCAAAGATTTGTGTTGAAAACGAATAATCATTACAGCAGAAACCATTGATGTATAAAGCCCTACCCATCTCCCTATACCTCCAAAGTAAAATAACTACGTTCAATTTAAATATAGAAATTAAATGCTTCTTCTGCTGGTTATATCTTCTAAGAAACAATATTAAGTGATTTGTTGGGTTGATCTCATTTTAAGATGATTTTAATCTGTTACTTGCTTGAGTTCCCATTGTTGAATTTTCTTTGTAAGGGACTTAAGCAGGTTAAATCTTAGTACCATGGGCTGCCTTTTGAGTTCATCATCACTAGAGGTGTAAAATAGGTGAGACTGGATGGCTAGAAATGTTTTAGGTGGATATCCTAGATTGTGTAGAGCTGAGGACTGGAAGCCTTCTTATTCTTCTATATTGTGATACTTGTGTTTATTTTCAAATTTAGATAACTAACGTGTATATATACTTATTTTCTTCAAATACTGCTTATTCCACTTAAAAACTTTGGGAATTCTTGCTAGGGAAAATACTTGAGTTGCATGTGAAAAATGCATTTTGTGTTTTTTACCAGTTTTCTAAATATTTTTTTTCTCTTTTGAATACTTTATGTTCATCTTATGTCATTTATCTCATTCTGTCGAATAAATACTATTTGCTTATTTCTCTATTTGCTTATTTTTCTAATTCCCCTTTTTAGATTATTAAATTTTCCAGGGAGATAAGATATTTAACAATCTCCATATATCCCATATTAATTTGTACAGAGCCAGACTCAATAAAAACTTCTCAAATTTAATTTTGATTACTGGTGCCTAAAATTGGGGAGAAATTGCTCCTAATTAGTGTAGTTTATACTTGGTTTCTTTCTTATCTGCCAATCATGGAAACAACTCTTAACAAATGCCATTCGGCAACTAATCTTTGATAAAGCAGGAAAAAACATCCAGTGGAAAAAAGACAGTCTCTTCAATAAATGGTGCTGGGAAAATTGGACAGCTACATGCAAAAGAATGAAACTTGACCACTCTCTCACACCATACACAAAAATAAACTCCAAATGGATGAAAGACCTCAATGTGAGACAGGAATCCATCAAAATCCTAGAGGAGAACATAGGCAGCAACCTCTACGACATCGGCCAAAGCAACCTTTTTCATGACACATCTCCAAAGGCAAGAGAAACAAAAGATAAAATGAACTTGTGGGATTTCATCAAGATAAAAAGCTTCTGCACAGCCAAGGAAACAGTCAAAAAAAACTAAGAGGCAGCCCACAGAATGGGAGAATATATTTGCAAATGACACTACAGATAAAAGACTGATATCCAAGATCTACAAAGAACTTCTCAAACTCAATACGCGAGAAACAAATAAACAAATTATAAAATGGGCAGAAGATATGAACAGACACTTTTCCCATGAAGACATACAAATGGCTAACAGACACATGAAAAAATGTTCAACATCATTAGCCATCAGGGAAATTCAAATCAAAACCACACTAAGATACCACTTATGCAGTTAGAATGGCAAAAATAGACAAGGCAAGAAACAAACAATTGTTGGAGAGGATGTGGAGAAAAGGGATCCCTCCTACATTGTTGGTGGGAATCAGTTGGTACAGCCACTCTGGAAAACAGTGTGGAGGTCCCTTAAAAGTTAAAAATTGAGCTACCCTATGATCCAGCCATTCCATTTCGGGTGTTTACCCCAAAGATACAGACGTAGTGTGAAGAGAAGGGCCATATGCACCCCAATGTTCATAGCAGCATTGTCCACAATAGCCAAATCGTGAAGGAACCGAGATGCCCTTCAACAGATGACTGGATTAAGAAGTTGTGGTCCATATATACAATGGAATAACTTCCGCCTATCAGAAAGAACGAGCTTCAACATTTGCTACAACATGGACGGCAACGGAGGAGATAATGCTAAGTGAAATAAGTCAAGCAGAGAAAGACAACTATCATATGATTTCTCTCATCTATGGAACATAAGAACTAGGAAGATCGGTAGGGGAAGAAAGGGATAAAGAAAGGGGGGGTAATCAGAAGGGGGAATGAAGCATGAGAGACTATGGACTCTGAGAAACAAACTGAGGGCTTCAGATGGGAGGGGGGTGGAGGAATGGGATAGGCTGGTGATGGGTAGTAAGGAGGGCACGTATTGCATGGTGCACTGGGTGTTATACGCAACTAATGAATCATCGAACCTTACATCAAAAACCAGGGATGTACTGTATGGTGACTAACATAATATAATAAAAAAATATTATAATAAAAAAATGCCATTCTGATTTAGGGTAACTTTCTAATGTAAAAATCCCAATTACACTAATGCCATTAAAATCATCTAGTAATCCAATTATTTAAGAAGATCTCCATTTCACATATTTTCAAATGATATCCAAAAGTACTCAGAAATAAAGAATTTACCCAAGATAGGCATTGCTTCCTTATCCTAAAAATGTAAAATCACTATGGCTAATCAGTGTTACTTGTTTATGGATTTTTAAGGTTACAGTACTTCTGATAATGGCATGTTTGTTAATTTGTCCAAATTAGATACCAGTGTCTGATAACTGATGACTTTAAATCTTTGTACTCATTTTGAACAATGTTAGTTTATAAGCATAAACTTACATACAGTCCAGCATGCATCTGTCACCTCCTGTCCCCAACCTTCTATCCCCATTGGGAAAAAAAAAAAGATTCTTGAAAACTAAATGAGTGTATCTTTATTCTTTAGTTATCTTAAAAACTGTTATGTTTTTAATCAAGGAAAATCATTAACTTTAAATGTTAAATAATAACATGTTGTAGTCATCATATTTTATTGAATTTCCTCATACTTTAAGTTCTGGGTTTGTAGAAAGTGGCAGCTGCTGCTTTGGTTACAAGGCTTTCAAACTGATTAATGTGTTCATCTATAATTTGATTTTTTAAAGAAATACTTTTATGATAGAAGAAAATGTTTTCTCCTCATAGAAAATCTGGCAGAATATCTTGGCTTTTGCTCAGATTTGGAAAGTGAACAGGAATCAGTTTGAAGTATTGGAAAAGTCAAGGAACTCATTCTGGCTCTGGCTCTGTCATCGACTGGCCCTCTATTTCTTGTTTAAAATGAGGGGAATTGATTAGATAATTTCTAAGACCTCTTTCAACTCTGCTAACATTCTTTTATTGTTAGCATTTATTAGGAAGAAATAGCATGATCTGTTTATGGATTGTTGTAGGATATCAAAGGGTGTAACAAAACATATGTAAAATTTTTAACCTTGGACTGTTAAAGGATGATGAATTCATGCCCTCCAAAACAGAGGTTCTGTGTTAAGAGTTGGCAGGTTAAAGATGACTTCTGTTTTGAAATGTTAAATTTAAATTAGTATCTTCCAAGAGTTTGTGAGAATCATGAGAGTAGCCATTGTGTAATAATATGACATAGTATTATATAGTGTGCATAGGGCTTAAAAAGTACAACTCATAGTAAAAAACATGTTGCTTTCCTCATCCATTTTGACTGTAGATCAGTTCCTTACAAACAAAAACTTGCAAATAAGTTTTTCTTTATCAACACATTAGCTACTTACTTATGTATTAGGACAGACGAAGTGCTCTTTGTGCTACCACCCTTATCTCTCCTACCTTCTCTTAGTATGCCATGCTGTTTTCAGTTAAATCAGTCAGCAATGTTTACAGTATTTAGAAAATGTGAATATTATGAATATGTTGCTTACTATAGAGCCTGATAAAAACTCTGTGATTACATTTCTTTTTCTTTTGCTTTTTTGGTGTTGATCTTTCCCCAGAGTCTCTAATTACATTTCACCTATTCTTAACATGCATTTCTCATACACTTTTTTTTTTCACATGCTCATCATGTGGTCCCTTACGTTTTTTTTTCCCCTGGGAGACTGCACTAGGGACACCATTATCTCTTTTTAAAATTTAAAAAAAAATTTTTATTTATTTGAGAGAGAGAGCACAAGCAGGGTGAGGGGCCGAGGGAGAAGCAGGCTCTCTGCTGAGCCCGATCCCAGGACCCAGAGATCATGACTTGGACCGAAGGCAGACGGTGAACTGACTGAGCCACCCAGGTGCCCCTCTTTTTCTTAATTTTTATTTTTGATTCTCTGATGGTATATAAAAATGTAATTCACTTTAATATATCAGATTCATACCCAGCAACTTTGCTAAACTTTATTTCTAATTTCTATGTATATTCTTTTAAATTGTCTTTCTATGCAATCATATCATATGTGAATGACATTTTTGTTTCATTATTCAAGCCTTTTCTTTCCTTTCAACAATGGCTAGGGCCTAGGTTAAATCCAACTCTGTCACATTTTATTTTAGAATTTTTGCACTTACATTCATTGGTAAGATTGACCTCTGATTTTTCATTCTTACTCAGTTCCATTTCGGTTTGGTATCATGNTTATGTTAGTTTTATTCCTCCTCTTCTGTTCTCTGGAAGAGTTTGCTTATATTTAAATTATTTGTTCTAACTTAATTGCATTATGGTCAGAGATCATGTTCTGCATGAATTCTGTCCTTTGAGATTTTCTTGGAGTAACCATAAAGCCCAGTGTATGTACGGTCAGTTTTTATAAATATCTAGGGTGTGCCTGATCTAAAAGTGTGTTCTTCATTTGATGGGTACACTGTTTTATGTATGTTCACTAGAACAAGTTTGTAATCATGTTTAAATCTTTCTACATCTTTACAGATTATTTTGTCATGTTTAAATCTTTCTACATCTTTACAGATTATTTTGTCTCCATGTTCTATCAGTAATCAGAGATCTGTTTAAAATTTGCAACTATGATTGTGGATTTGTCTGTTTCTCCTTGTAGATCTGTTGCTTTTAACTGTGTATACTGGAGAATGTTACTAGTGCATACAACTTTAGGTGTTTTTAAAGTGTATTTCTTGGGGCACCTGGGTGGCTCAGTTGGTTAAGCGTCTGCCTTCGGCTCAGGTCATGATCCCGGAATCCTGGGAGTCCAGGGAGTCTGGGCATTCAGCCCCCTGTCAGGCTCCCTGCTTAGCAGGGAGTCTGCTTCTCCCTCTCTCTCTGCCCCTCCCCCTGCTCTATTTCTCTCTGGCACTCTCTCTCTCAAATAAATAAAACCTCTTTAAAAAGTGTATTTCTTGTGAACCAAACCTTTTATCATTTTGAAGTGACCCTATTTTATCTTTTATAATGCTTTTTGCCTTGAAGTCTATTTTATCTAAAACTAATATAGTGAAACCAGTATTCTTTGTCTATTATGAGTATGATACAACTTTTTTCATCTTTCATTTGAACCTTTGCATCTAACCTTATGTTTTTGATGTCTCTGGTAAATAACATGCATGTTGCAATTTGCCCTTTTTTGCAGTCTGAGGATACTTGCCTCTTAAACACTTTCATCAATATACTTACCTCCCTAGCTTTTAGTGACAATATTTTGAAAAATTGAAAGAAGATATCATGAATACCACTGTATTGTCCCTCTAGATTCAACACTTGCTAGCATTTTACCATATTTGCTTTATATTTTTAAGTCTTTTGCTCTCCAGTGTCTGTGTGTATGCAAGTTTAATGATTATATGTGTATATACACTTTTTTGCTAAGCCATTTAAAAGTAATTTGCAGACATCATGTATGTTAAATGCCTAAATACCCCAGAAGGCATCATGCCTCACCAAAAGAAAAGGACATTATACTATGTAAACATATCATTATCATACTTGAAAAAATTAACAATGATTTTATTTATTTTTATTTTAAGATTTATTTATTTGAGAGAGAGCACTCAAGTGAGCACGAGTGGGAGGAGGGGCAGAAGGAGAGGGAGAAGCAGACTCCCCAGTGAGCAGGGAGCCCAACATGGGGCTTGATCCCAGGACCCTGGGATCATGACTTGAGCCGAAGGCAGACACTTAACTGACTGAGCCACCCAGGCACCCTAACAGTAGTTTTAAGGTATAACCTAATATTTAAGTCATATTCAGATGTCCCTAATGCTCCTTAAAAAGTCTTTTATAAGATGTTCATATACTACATTTGTTTTGCTTTCTTAAATTTTTAAAAATCTGGAATGTGTTGGAAGAAAATTTACTATAGATCTCTCATGTCTCTGTATGTCTTGAGAGGAGTGGAATGGCTCTTTGGTCTGGACTACCTTTTAAATGTTATTTGTGTAGTGAACAAGCTGGAAAATAGAAATAGTATTTCTATTTGGAGGAAAAACCAGGTTTGTTTACTGTCCAGTATAATAAAGATAACATCTCAGAGCAAAGATCAAGCAAGCTTACTGCCCATTATAAAATATGTGGGTTTTCTAATTCAGTTTATCTACTGTAACAATAATGTGTATGTGAAGGCATTACCTTGTCCTCTTTATGTCACCCTGTGGAAACTGTGGATCAGGGAAGCCAGGGCTATTGCTGTGAATCATAAATTATTGTCTGGTCAAAACATTTTGTATTTTCTGCCGGTATCCATGAAACTATGGCAGGCTAACTTGTTAGCTTCCAACCAGGGAAAAATCTCAGAACCTTGATTGTTCTTGACAGAATGGTCTTCCCACATTTTTTTTATGACACTGATTTTTTAACAGCTTCATTGAGATATAATTTACATACAATTCACCCACTTGAAGTTCACAATTCAATACTTTCTAGAATATTTATGGAGTTGTGAAACCATCACCAATATCAATTTTTGAACATTTTAATCAGCCCCCAAAGGAAACCCTTAGCTGTCACTCCCTATGTCCCCCCAACACCCCAGCCCTAGGCGACCACCAGTCTAGTTGCTTTCTCTGCAAGTTTGACTATTCTGAACATTTCTTGTAAATAGAATCATTCAACATGGCGTATTTTGCATCTGTTTTTTAGCACTTATCATAATGTTTTCAGGGTTCATCCATGGTATAGTGTGAATTGGTACTTCATTCCTCTTTATTGGTGAATAATATTCCATTGCAAGCATATACTACATTTTGTTTGCCAGCCTATCAGTTGATGGACATTTGGGTTGTTTTATACTTTTTAGGCTACTCTGGATAATACTATGAACATTTGTGTATATGTTTTTGTGTGGATATATGTTTCTATTTTGCTTATGTATATAACTAGGTATGGAATTGTAGAGTTACTGGGTCATATGCTTGAGAAACTCCCAAATTATTTTCTATAGCAGTTGTACCATTTTGCATCCCCATTGGCAATATATGAGGGTTCTAATTGCTTTGGAATCCTTGTTAACACTTGATATTGTCTATTTTTTATTATAGCTATTCTACTGTGTGTGAAGTTATAGCTCATTGTAGTTTTGATCTGTATTTCCCTGATTGCTGATGATCTTGAGCATCTTTTTATGTGTTTAATGGACATTTGTGTATCTTTTTTGGAGAAATGTCAATTCATATTCCTTTGCCCATTTTTATTTTTATTTTTTTAAGGTAAAAGGATTCCTATGTTACTGTCCTGCATTCTCCTCCTGCCAATTTCTCTCATCTATGTTGTTATTTTGCCATCAGAGATTATAACTCTTACATGCTGTTCTATCTATCATCTATGATAATTAATTCTCCTAGGATTTGCCTTTAGAGTTAATCTAAAATTTGATAAAAATGGATAGCAATATAATTATGTAAGTATCAGTCACACTTAGAACTTCATATTATGATTGGACTCAGAGACAAAAATTTTATAATTATAAGCCACAAAGCCTGTGAGCTCAAAGAAGAATTATAGTCAAACGTAGTCTTATAGATTCATTTGGTTTGTTTCCTGTTTGGACCATGACTTTCTTTTATAGATTTTTTTCTGAAGATTTTATCTTTATTTTTCTTGTTATCATTTAAAAAAAAACCTTCTTCATCACATCATTAATTTTTAACCCAGTTTCTTAAATAACTTCCTCATTGGATATAAGTATTAAAATATTTCCAAATTTACACATAAAGATATGCAAATTCATTTTCCTAAGACCAACATATGACATTGCCTTGTCTTTCCTACCCTACCACTAGGTTTTTTTCATCTTTGCCATTCTTTATTTATTTAAGAAATATTTCAATATTGAATTGATTTAATTACCAATAATTCTAAACATTTTTTTATTTTTCCATTTTTTTTCTGTTCTCTCTTGTTTGTTTATGTAGAAGTATAATTAACATATAGTATTGTATCAATTTCAGGTGTACACATAATGATTCAACAATTCTGTACATTATACAGTGCTCCCCACATTAAATATAGTCATCATCTGTCACCAAACAGTGTTTGCTACTATAAATTTCCTCTAAGCAATGCTTAAATGCATCCCATTTGTTTTGGTATTTTGTGGGTTTAGTTTCATTTTTTTCTCAAAGAACTTCTAATATACCTTGTAATTTCTCCTTTGACCCAAAGGTTAATTAGGAGCTAATTGTTTATTTTCTACATACTTGTGAATATCCAGAATTTCTTCCTCTTAATGATTTCTAATTTCATTTCATTGTCATAGGAAAACATACTTTGTATTATTTTAATCCTGCTTAAGTTTATTAAGGTTTACTTTATGGCCTAACATATGATCTATCCTGTTTAATGTTCTATACAATCTTGAGAAGAATGTATATTATGCAGTTTTTGGGTAAAGTGTTAAATAGATGTCTGTTAGGTCTAGTTGGTTTATACTGTGGTTCAAGTCCTCTATTCCCTTGTTGATCTTCTGCCTTGCTGTTCTACTCATTGTTGAAAGTGGGGTATTGAAGTCATCAGCTATTGTTGTTGAACTATTTCTCACTTCAGTTCAGTCAGTTTTTGTTTCTTGTATTTTGTGGCTCTCTTGTTAAGTATGTCTCTGTTTATACTTGTTATGTCTTCCTGGTGATTTGACTCTGTTATCATTGTAAAATGTCCTCCTTTATGTCTAGTAATACTTTTATTTTGAATGTATTTTGTCAGCTCTTAGTATATCTGCTCTGGCTTTCTTATGGTTGCTATCTTGGTCAGTTTACACTGCTATCACAAAATACCACAAATTTGATATTTCCATTTATATACAATGGAAATGTATTTCTCACAATTCTGGAGACTGAAATTCTAATATCACGCTGCCAGCATGGTCAGGTTCTGGTGGGGGCCCTTTTCCTGGCTTGCAGACTGCTGATTTCTTTTATTTTCACATGCCAGAAAGAGCACTAGGTAACTTTTTGGCCTTTTCTCATAAGGACACTAATCCTACTCTGAGGGCCATACCATCATGATCTAATTACCTCCCAAAGGCTCCACTTCCAAATACCATAAAATTGGGATTAAGATTATGAATTTGGCAGGAGTAAGGGGAGGTGTTAGGGGATGAACAAACATTTAGTCCATTGCTGTTTGCTTGACTGTATTATTTCCATTCTTTATTTTCAAGCTTTTTGTATATTTTATTATTTTTTAATAATAATTTTTTATTATATTATGTTAATCACCATACAGTACATTCCTAGTTTTTGATGTAAAGTTCCATGATTCATTACTTGCGTATAACACCCAGTGCACCATGCAATATGTGCCCTCCTTACTACCCATCACCAGCCTATCCCAGTCCCCCACCCCTCTCCCCTCTGAAGCCCTCAATTTGTTTCCCAGAGTCCATAGTCTCTCATGGTTCATTCCCCCTTCTGTTTACCCCCCCTTTCTTCTTCCCTTTCTTCTCCTACCGATCTTCCTACTTCTTATGTTCCATAAATGAGTGAAACCATATGATAATTGTCTTTCTCTGTCAAGCTTTTTGTATATTTTAAACTAATATGTTCTCCTATAGACATCATTTGATCTTGCTTTTTTATATAGTCCGACAACTTCTGAATTTTGATTGGCTTGTTTAATGCAGTCACATTCAGTGTTATTATTGATATAATTAGATTTTTGTCTGCCTTTTTTGTTTTCTGTATTTCTCATACTTTTTTTGTTCTTCTGTTCCTCCTTTACAGTCTCCTTTTTTATTAAGTGAATATTTTCTAGTTAAATATTATAATTCCTTTAATGATTTTCTCCACGGTATTTTTTGAGTTGTTTTCCTAGTGGTTGCTCTAGTGCTTACCATGGACATCATAATCTGTGAGAATCTACTTAAGATTTATAGCAACTTAATTCCATAAGGTATAGAAATATTACTCCTATGAAGCTCTGTTCCCTTTTTCTCCTTTTTATGCTATTATTGTTATACATATTATATCTATATATGTTACAAACACAGAAATACATTGTTATAATTAGAATGTCCCAAGTAAACTCAGGTCCCTTAGGGAGAGCTTCAGAGCTCTCTGGTGTGGTTCCTCCTGCCCACCAGCACCCAAGAAAAACTTCTGTGACAGTGTTCCAGAGTCAGGGGAGGGGGGCAGGAGCAGTGACCTGCTTCTCTTGAAGTGATACTCTGCTTTATGAACAGGGGCACAAGGAAGGACAGCAACATTTGGTCTTCTCAGCTTGCTTCTACTAGCATCAACCCTGAGCTCTGTGGGTGAGCTATGGTTGGGGCAGTTGAATACAGTACTCTCAGTCTGCCATGCCTGGGGTAGAGCTTTTGTCTATGAGTTAAGGTTGCATGGAAAACAAAAGCCGTAGAATTCTCAGCTGTTTTAGGTTGGAATAGAGCTTCTGCAACTTGGAACTGGGCAAGAGGGAGAATGAGAAATACCGATGACCTGTTGCAGTGAGATGCTCTAGTGCTCAGTTGGGAGCTGGAGGGAGAAGGAGCTCTGGATTCATGTCTGCTTCTACCTTGTGTGGAGCTTTTGTCAAGCTGAACAGGGAAGGGAGAGAGGAAGGAAGTGGATCATGGCTAAAATGCCATAGGTATTTGCTGTTCATACTGAGATTTAGTAAATTTTGTTAAATGGTGTTTCTTCATTTGCTGTTGGTTCTTAGGGCAATATCCAGAGACATAAATTTTGTTTTTTCTAAATGTCACCAGCTATTGTTGTTTTGCTAGGGAGATGATCTGCAGAGGTCCTGAAGCCATCATTCACAAAGCCTTGGCATGGCATTGACTTTTGAAGAGTCCATGGTAGTTGTCCTTCATATGCAACACATTCCACATTTGTCTGAATATTTCCTTATATCATGTCATTTTACACTTATACTTGACATAATTACTGATATATTTCTTTTATTTTTCCTATCTATTCTAAGATAGCACTTTCTTTCTCTCTTTTGCCTTTTTTGAATTTATTGAGTATTATCCCCGTCCACTTCTTTGGAATGAACACCTCATTTACTTTCTTTTAAGGTTTACCCTAGGAATTAGAATACCTAAGATGAGTGCTTACCTTATCAAAGTCTAAAGTAATCAATACCCATGCCCGTTCTCTATACAATTACAACGACCTTAGAATACTTTAACTTCACTCATCCTCCCCTGACTTACATTGTATTATCACTGTGTTTTTCTTTTAGTTCTGTATTTTTAAACCCCACAGCTCTTTTATAATTGTGTTTTATAGTTAATATTTGTTTAAATTCACCCACAAATTTACCACCTTTTCCTCCATTACTTTTGGTATTTTAGACCTTCTATTTCAATTTCATTTCCTTTCATATAAAGGCAAAAGATACTCAAAAGGTTTGAATTTCCTTTTGTGTAGTCCTGCTGGGAGCATACTTTTCTGAGTTTTTATTTGTCTAAAAATGTCTGTATTTTTACCTTGTTGAAAGGTGTTTTTACTGGGTAAAAAATATAATTTGACAGTTTTCTTTCAGTATATTAAAAATGTCATTCTAGTCTGGCTTCCATTGTACTTCTGAGAACTAATCTGTAAATTAATAATTGCCACTCCTTTGAAGGCAATCTGTCTTGTCTTTCTTGATACTTTTAAAGTCTTGTCTTTGGTTTTATGTTCTGAGGTTATACTATTTTGTGTCTAGTGTGGGGTTTGATTTTTCTTCCATTGGATCTGTTACTTCTTCAATTACAGATATCATTATTTCTTGAAAAGTCTTTGCTATTATCTCTAACTCTTGTCCCTGTCCCATTCCCTCTTTCACCTTTTCTTTTGTAAACCTAATTACCTGTATGCTATACACTTCCTTACTTTTTCTTCTATGCGTCTTAACTATTATTTCACATTTTCCATGTTTTATCTCTGTAATATATTATAGACAATTTCTGTTAACTTTGTCATGTTTTAAACTTTACTGTCTCTTTAGCTATATGTAGTCTGTTGTAAAGCTCATCCACTGAGTTTTAAATTTCATAGTTTTTACTTCCAAAATTTATATTTTATTTCAGTTTAGTCATGTTACCTTTTTTCTGTTTTGGTTTTTTTTTTTCAGTTTCTTGATTCATTTATTATTTTAATGTTTTTAAAATATCTTTCATAATTGTAAAAATAGTTATATATTTTGTGTCTAGTAATTCTAATATCTGAAATTTTTGCCAAGCAGTTTCTGCTGTCAGATGTTTCTCCTGGATTTGCTTATGGTATTTTGCTTCCTTGTATGCTTAGTGATTTTTGAGTAGAATACCTTATTTTCCTTTCAAAATTTTTTTTTTTAGAATTCTTTGAAGTTCACTCTGAAGGTAAATTCTTCTACATAAGCTTTGTGTGTATTTCTGCCCAGCCTCTGGGAGGTCAAAGCAATTTGAGGCTCCTCTAAGCAAATTTGCAGTGGAGGTTACTGGGTCACCCAGCTAAATGCTAACTTGGATTGTAAATCTGTATGTAGGCCAGTTTGTGGTTATACTTTCTCAGAGATGTTTTTCCCTTCTACTTCTCTGCTGAGTGCCAAGATCTCTTTCTTAAAAGTTCCTGGGGATGAGATCATGGGGTACTTTTTTTATGTATGAAACACCTTTAACCTGAAGAAGTTGTGAAACAAGAATCTCAAATTCTCCCAAGTTGGGTAAATGCCCTCAGGGCAAAAGTAGTTTCATTGGTCAGTTTACTGGGGGTTTTTTCCCCTCTAGATTTTGGCCTGATAAATCCTATTGTGTTTGTTTTTGATGCTTTAGCATATTTTTACATTTTAAAAGCATTTTTAGGTTTTTTTTTTTTAAGCAGTCATATCAGTCGGGATACTTAATTATTCACATATTGGAATATTTCTTATTTTTCTATGCCATTATTTTGTAGTGTATATAACTTGAATCACTGAATCAGAATTACCTAGATATGTTTATTAAAATTTCAGAATCTGGTAGCCAATTTTAAGGTTACTGAAATAGCATCTCTAAGATGGGGTCCTGTACCTAAATTTTTGTGAGGTTCTTTAAGTGATCCTAATGCATATAGAAGTTTGCTTTTATTCGTACTTTTAATTCTCATATCTGTTTTTTTTAATTGTAGGAACCTGAGGTCTAAATTTATTGTTTTCTGTAATTGTCCTAGTACCATATATTGAACAATCCATTATTTTCACATTTATTTGATATGCCAACATTAATCATACAGTAAATGTGTGTGTTTCTGGCCTTTCTCTTAAGGCTCACCCAGCTGCCCATTCTTTGAATGATACCATACTGTTTTAATTATTGTACTTTTATGGTGTGTTTTACTATGTGATAATAAAAAATCTCCCATACTTTTTATTATTTTCTCTTTAAAACATTTAAAACATTACTATAGTTGCATCATTTTCTTGCTTTAACAGTGTTCAATGACTTTGCGGAATTAGTTTTTCCAGTTTTTAAAAAAACTTTCTTTTTTTGGCCTTATCTCCTACTATACTTTTTTCATATGGACTTAAGAAGTCCTTAGACTGAGGTACTTAATGTTTATTTTACCCGGCTCTTTGCCCACAAAAATTTTGTGTTTTAATCTTAGTACTTGCCATGGCCATTTTTCTTCTAGATATCTTTCTGCCCATCCTTCAAAATTGAAGTCAAGTTATTTACCTTCTTTATCTATAGAGCTGTTATGAACACTCCCAGGCTCAAAAGAACTCCCTTTCTTAATTTCGACAGCAATTATTGACTATACCACTCATTTTTATTTGGTAAATCCTGCTGAATTACAGACTGCAAAATCTGGAAGCTTCCTAAAGAGATTATATTGTCCATCTTTGTCATTTTACCAAAGAGAAAAAACTGAGTCCTAGGGCATGGGAATGACTTGTTTATAGTCTCCTAATGATTCAATTGTTGAGGTAAACTCAGAATGTATTTCTTATATTTTAGAGCTCATTCTATTACCATTGTCTCCTACATCATTATTCCATTGTATTTAAATTTTATTTTATTTATTTAGGCATAGGTTTTTTTAAAAACTAGATTGGAAGATTCTTAAAGGCAGCACTCATGTCTACACATTTTTTGGTATGACTCATAACCCTAATATTGTGCTTTGTACTTATTGGGCACCTAATTAGTATTAGTGGCTGTTGGTAAAAAACAAGTTACTCCATTAACCAAATGTCAAATGGGGCTAGTTCCTTATGGGCATCACTATTATAACTGTATGGAAAGTGGCATCTAGTGGTCGGTGTTTGTATTACAATGCCTTTAAACACTCCCCTCCCACCAGCACTAGTGTCATTATCATAATGTGGGTGGAATAAATAGAATATAAATTAAATTTTTAAATTCAAACAAATATCAAGTGTTTCAAGTAGCGACCTCGCTAAAGTATAGCTACATGTTAAGTAATAAAGAAGTGCAAAAAGATGAAATTATTAATTTTAAAGAAAAATACTATATAAAATTACTTCCAAAATAACATGCACACATATTTAAAGTTATATTGCTTGTTTACAAATTATATTAGGATTTGGAGGATTTTGTTGGATACTGAGAATCCAGAAATACAACTCTAAAGAAAATTCACATAATATCTTCTCCATATTAACAAAATCCTCTCTGTCTATTGCTTTGCATTTTCCTCAGGAACTTAATTTATATTTTAAAAAGAAAGATTTCTTAGTGAAAGATGAAAATGGAAAGTTACACCATCTTTTACTTGTAACACCAGAAAACGATGCTCATAAATTTACATTTAAAGTGCAGACATACATTCCAAAGTCAAATGTTATTTTTAGATATACAGCCATTTTT
>NW_024423319.1:39608739-39611312 GCF_017311325.1 Ursus maritimus | reverse complement strand
TCAAATTCTCCCAAGTTGGGTAAATGCCCTCAGGGCAAAAGTAGTTTCATTGGTCAGTTTACTGGGGGTTTTTTCCCCTCTAGATTTTGGCCTGATAAATCCTATTGTGTTTGTTTTTGATGCTTTAGCATATTTTTACATTTTAAAAGCATTTTTAGGTTTTTTTTTTTTAAGCAGTCATATCAGTCGGGATACTTAATTATTCACATATTGGAATATTTCTTATTTTTCTATGCCATTATTTTGTAGTGTATATAACTTGAATCACTGAATCAGAATTACCTAGATATGTTTATTAAAATTTCAGAATCTGGTAGCCAATTTTAAGGTTACTGAAATAGCATCTCTAAGATGGGGTCCTGTACCTAAATTTTTGTGAGGTTCTTTAAGTGATCCTAATGCATATAGAAGTTTGCTTTTATTCGTACTTTTAATTCTCATATCTGTTTTTTTTAATTGTAGGAACCTGAGGTCTAAATTTATTGTTTTCTGTAATTGTCCTAGTACCATATATTGAACAATCCATTATTTTCACATTTATTTGATATGCCAACATTAATCATACAGTAAATGTGTGTGTTTCTGGCCTTTCTCTTAAGGCTCACCCAGCTGCCCATTCTTTGAATGATACCATACTGTTTTAATTATTGTACTTTTATGGTGTGTTTTACTATGTGATAATAAAAAATCTCCCATACTTTTTATTATTTTCTCTTTAAAACATTTAAAACATTACTATAGTTGCATCATTTTCTTGCTTTAACAGTGTTCAATGACTTTGCGGAATTAGTTTTTCCAGTTTTTAAAAAAACTTTCTTTTTTTGGCCTTATCTCCTACTATACTTTTTTCATATGGACTTAAGAAGTCCTTAGACTGAGGTACTTAATGTTTATTTTACCCGGCTCTTTGCCCACAAAAATTTTGTGTTTTAATCTTAGTACTTGCCATGGCCATTTTTCTTCTAGATATCTTTCTGCCCATCCTTCAAAATTGAAGTCAAGTTATTTACCTTCTTTATCTATAGAGCTGTTATGAACACTCCCAGGCTCAAAAGAACTCCCTTTCTTAATTTCGACAGCAATTATTGACTATACCACTCATTTTTATTTGGTAAATCCTGCTGAATTACAGACTGCAAAATCTGGAAGCTTCCTAAAGAGATTATATTGTCCATCTTTGTCATTTTACCAAAGAGAAAAAACTGAGTCCTAGGGCATGGGAATGACTTGTTTATAGTCTCCTAATGATTCAATTGTTGAGGTAAACTCAGAATGTATTTCTTATATTTTAGAGCTCATTCTATTACCATTGTCTCCTACATCATTATTCCATTGTATTTAAATTTTATTTTATTTATTTAGGCATAGGTTTTTTTAAAAACTAGATTGGAAGATTCTTAAAGGCAGCACTCATGTCTACACATTTTTTGGTATGACTCATAACCCTAATATTGTGCTTTGTACTTATTGGGCACCTAATTAGTATTAGTGGCTGTTGGTAAAAAACAAGTTACTCCATTAACCAAATGTCAAATGGGGCTAGTTCCTTATGGGCATCACTATTATAACTGTATGGAAAGTGGCATCTAGTGGTCGGTGTTTGTATTACAATGCCTTTAAACACTCCCCTCCCACCAGCACTAGTGTCATTATCATAATGTGGGTGGAATAAATAGAATATAAATTAAATTTTTAAATTCAAACAAATATCAAGTGTTTCAAGTAGCGACCTCGCTAAAGTATAGCTACATGTTAAGTAATAAAGAAGTGCAAAAAGATGAAATTATTAATTTTAAAGAAAAATACTATATAAAATTACTTCCAAAATAACATGCACACATATTTAAAGTTATATTGCTTGTTTACAAATTATATTAGGATTTGGAGGATTTTGTTGGATACTGAGAATCCAGAAATACAACTCTAAAGAAAATTCACATAATATCTTCTCCATATTAACAAAATCCTCTCTGTCTATTGCTTTGCATTTTCCTCAGGAACTTAATTTATATTTTAAAAAGAAAGATTTCTTAGTGAAAGATGAAAATGGAAAGTTACACCATCTTTTACTTGTAACACCAGAAAACGATGCTCATAAATTTACATTTAAAGTGCAGACATACATTCCAAAGTCAAATGTTATTTTTAGATATACAGCCATTTTTGGATTATCATTATCCTTTACTCCTCCATTAATGCATGTAACTGATTATTGATAATATGCACAATCTAATTCAGTGAATATGACCATTAGCAGTTTTTATCTTGTGAATCAGTAGCTTCTAGAATTTGTAAGTTTGTACTTTGAAATCTAGAATTCATGTTTGCACAAAACAATATTATATTATCTTAAATTAACCTCCGTTCCTGATACACTGTAATTTTTCTATATGGAATTATCCTTTCTGTTAGAGAGCAATATGTACTGTCTCTGCATCTTCCACCTGCAC
Source organism: Ursus maritimus (assembly GCF_017311325.1). NCBI lineage: Eukaryota > Metazoa > Chordata > Mammalia > Carnivora > Ursidae > Ursus > Ursus maritimus. The sequence continues at coordinate 39,608,862 of NW_024423319.1, read as the reverse complement.
CTAATATAACATAGTGGCTGGCACATAACAGGTGATCAATAAGTATTTGTTGAGTTAGTTTTATATGTTGGAAGGAGCTGCGTCTTATTTGTCTTTAGTGTCTAACAAGTTTTCTGGCCTCTA
>NW_024423319.1:39596379-39608729 GCF_017311325.1 Ursus maritimus | reverse complement strand
TCATATCTGTTTTTTTTAATTGTAGGAACCTGAGGTCTAAATTTATTGTTTTCTGTAATTGTCCTAGTACCATATATTGAACAATCCATTATTTTCACATTTATTTGATATGCCAACATTAATCATACAGTAAATGTGTGTGTTTCTGGCCTTTCTCTTAAGGCTCACCCAGCTGCCCATTCTTTGAATGATACCATACTGTTTTAATTATTGTACTTTTATGGTGTGTTTTACTATGTGATAATAAAAAATCTCCCATACTTTTTATTATTTTCTCTTTAAAACATTTAAAACATTACTATAGTTGCATCATTTTCTTGCTTTAACAGTGTTCAATGACTTTGCGGAATTAGTTTTTCCAGTTTTTAAAAAAACTTTCTTTTTTTGGCCTTATCTCCTACTATACTTTTTTCATATGGACTTAAGAAGTCCTTAGACTGAGGTACTTAATGTTTATTTTACCCGGCTCTTTGCCCACAAAAATTTTGTGTTTTAATCTTAGTACTTGCCATGGCCATTTTTCTTCTAGATATCTTTCTGCCCATCCTTCAAAATTGAAGTCAAGTTATTTACCTTCTTTATCTATAGAGCTGTTATGAACACTCCCAGGCTCAAAAGAACTCCCTTTCTTAATTTCGACAGCAATTATTGACTATACCACTCATTTTTATTTGGTAAATCCTGCTGAATTACAGACTGCAAAATCTGGAAGCTTCCTAAAGAGATTATATTGTCCATCTTTGTCATTTTACCAAAGAGAAAAAACTGAGTCCTAGGGCATGGGAATGACTTGTTTATAGTCTCCTAATGATTCAATTGTTGAGGTAAACTCAGAATGTATTTCTTATATTTTAGAGCTCATTCTATTACCATTGTCTCCTACATCATTATTCCATTGTATTTAAATTTTATTTTATTTATTTAGGCATAGGTTTTTTTAAAAACTAGATTGGAAGATTCTTAAAGGCAGCACTCATGTCTACACATTTTTTGGTATGACTCATAACCCTAATATTGTGCTTTGTACTTATTGGGCACCTAATTAGTATTAGTGGCTGTTGGTAAAAAACAAGTTACTCCATTAACCAAATGTCAAATGGGGCTAGTTCCTTATGGGCATCACTATTATAACTGTATGGAAAGTGGCATCTAGTGGTCGGTGTTTGTATTACAATGCCTTTAAACACTCCCCTCCCACCAGCACTAGTGTCATTATCATAATGTGGGTGGAATAAATAGAATATAAATTAAATTTTTAAATTCAAACAAATATCAAGTGTTTCAAGTAGCGACCTCGCTAAAGTATAGCTACATGTTAAGTAATAAAGAAGTGCAAAAAGATGAAATTATTAATTTTAAAGAAAAATACTATATAAAATTACTTCCAAAATAACATGCACACATATTTAAAGTTATATTGCTTGTTTACAAATTATATTAGGATTTGGAGGATTTTGTTGGATACTGAGAATCCAGAAATACAACTCTAAAGAAAATTCACATAATATCTTCTCCATATTAACAAAATCCTCTCTGTCTATTGCTTTGCATTTTCCTCAGGAACTTAATTTATATTTTAAAAAGAAAGATTTCTTAGTGAAAGATGAAAATGGAAAGTTACACCATCTTTTACTTGTAACACCAGAAAACGATGCTCATAAATTTACATTTAAAGTGCAGACATACATTCCAAAGTCAAATGTTATTTTTAGATATACAGCCATTTTTGGATTATCATTATCCTTTACTCCTCCATTAATGCATGTAACTGATTATTGATAATATGCACAATCTAATTCAGTGAATATGACCATTAGCAGTTTTTATCTTGTGAATCAGTAGCTTCTAGAATTTGTAAGTTTGTACTTTGAAATCTAGAATTCATGTTTGCACAAAACAATATTATATTATCTTAAATTAACCTCCGTTCCTGATACACTGTAATTTTTCTATATGGAATTATCCTTTCTGTTAGAGAGCAATATGTACTGTCTCTGCATCTTCCACCTGCACCTAATATAACATAGTGGCTGGCACATAACAGGTGATCAATAAGTATTTGTTGAGTTAGTTTTATATGTTGGAAGGAGCTGCGTCTTATTTGTCTTTAGTGTCTAACAAGTTTTCTGGCCTCTAATCATGCCTAATTCATGTTTGATGAGTAAATCTGTATAAGTCCATTTAACTTGTAATATAGTTGATGTATAATACTAAAACCAGTGTATAACCTAATCACGTATGTATGACAAATAATAGCTGCATAACAGACTTTCGATTAGAGATGTCAGGAACATTTTTTACTGGAACAACATCTTGCAATGTGAGTAAGAGATTAACTCCCAACATCAAGCCATTGTTGTTTGCTTTTTATCAGGAAAAAAAGGAGTTCAAACATGTGGCTGGCTTCTAGTTGCAGCTGAGTGGGTTAGGAGTTATAAGTAGAAGGATGAGGTCAGTAGTTTGATAATGAATTCGGAAAGTATTCTGGTAGTGGTTGGAGTAAAGGAACACATGGAATGTTGGGAAGGAGGCTAAGGTACTTTTTAAGTCACAGTCTTTCAAGGCTGAGCATTGATACACATTACTGGGTATTTACAACACATAAAAGTTTCTCTTATTTAATGAGAAGCATACCACCATATTGTATATAAATGGTGAGCTATCTACATATATTAAACTAATTATGATTTGTTTTTCTAAGCAGTTCAGCTTTATGCCAGAGTACAGGGTAGATCTGGATGGCAGAAGTCATCTACTGTCTTTTTCTCTTATGGGTTCTTATTTTATTATTTTATTTTATTTTTTAAAGATTATTATTTTTTAAAGTAATTTCTACCCCCAATGTGGGGCTGAAACTCACAACCCCAAGATCAAGAGTTGCTCCACTTACTGAGCCACCCAGATGCCCCTCTTATGGGTTCTTACTTTAGAGAAGGGTATTTTTCTGGCTTCAAGACCTCAATTCTTAATATGAGTTAATGAACTTATTAGTAGTGGCTCTTTAGAACATCTAGGCTGTGGGAACATTTGTAGTAAAACTGTTGGAATCATTACAGACTGAGATACTAGTGATGAGAGAGTGGAAGCAAATTTTAAGAAGTTGGTAAAAGATAGCATTATGTATTTTATGGTCCGTGATTGCTCATGAATGCCAAGATATAAGCAACTTCAACCAGCAGACATCTTTGGCTAGTTGCCAATGTCATTGCTAATATAGATTGAAAGGTCATTTCTTGCTTGTGATGTTAGGACAAAAAAAGGAGTTCCTAAGAGCTTGGACAAGTGGCAAATCATATTACAGGAAAGTTGTTTGAATTCTTTTAAATTTTTAATATCTTTTTAAAAAGATATTTTTCACTTTAAAATTATAAAAATTACATCTGCTCATTGTGAAAAGATCAAATGGAAATGTGTACCATAAATGGTGAAAGCTTCCACAGAGGTAACCATTGTTTGCAATTTGGTCTGTATTCTTTCAGGTATTTTTCTGCTATTTGGTTTATAGTTTTGGATTGTTGAATTTAGTTGAGGGGTAAGTCAGAGACTGGTTTTCAGGTTCGTATTTAATAATTTTCCTCCCTTTTTTTCTTCCTTACAGGCTTGCTATGGGTGTTCTCCAGGATCAAAATGTGACTGTACTGGTGTAAAAGGAGAAAAGGTAAGATTTGAAATGAGCCTTTTAAAACTTAGTGAAACCAGTAAAATAGTGTTTAAATATGTTTAAAAAAAAACAGTTCTTCTACCTCAGCATCTAAGTAGATAAAATGAATTCTACCATACTGCTTATTTTAGATAGCTGTAAGGATTAGACTATATCTCAAGGATTAGCAAACATTTTCTATAAAAGACCATGGAGTAAATATTTTGGGCTTTGTGGGCCACATAAGGCTTGTGTCACATATTTTTCTCTCATTTTTAAAAATAGCCCTTTAAGAGTGTAAAAAAATTTCTCAGATCTTGGACTATACAAAACAGACTTCTTACTACATTTGATCTGAGAGTTGTATTCTGCCAACCTATGATCAGTCTTGTTGAACTCACTAACTTAAGAGGCAAAAGAAGGGAAAAACACTTAAGAAGGAACCTAAAACCGGGGCGCCTGGGTGGCACAGCGGTTAAGCGTCTGCCTTCGGCTCAGGGTGTGATCCCGGCGTTATGGGATCGAGCCCCACATCGGGCTCCTCCGCTAGGAGCCTGCTTCTTCCTCTCCCACTCTCCCTGCTTGTGTTCCCTCTCTCGCTGGCTGTCTCTATCTCTGTCAAATAAATAAATAAAATCTTTAAAAAAAAAAAAAAGAAGGAACCTAAAACCTAACAACAGGCTACTAATCTGTGTCGGGTATCATGCTAGGCGATTTCATATATTTTTATCTAGTCTGTGTAAGTTAATGGTTGGTGAATCTCTATTTTTATCTCACTTTTCCCATAGCAGCACCCTTATTGTAAACGTGTGATAATTACAAAGTAAGTATTCGTAAGGATTAAATAGCATAAACCCAGCCACTCTGTCAGTGACTGACAGTGAAATTAAAAGATTAAAAAGGGATAACAAATTGTGGCCTAAAGAGAATTATGCTGGGAGAAAGGGGTTCATACTCTAGTCTCCACTGTCTGGGGCTCAAATATTTTTGAATGAATCAGTGAATATTACTAATTATATATGAAAAAGTTTAGGATAGTATCTCAAGAGCATATTCCGTTTAGGAATATAGAAGGTCTACTAGCACATTAAAGATGTTTAAAAGTCTGTACTAAACAACAAAAGTTCAGTACACTTCAGAGGAAGATAAAGAATCTAGGATGACTATAATATACAATGTGTAATTTGCTATTAAAACTTAGTAGGCATAAGAAGTAACAGGTAAAAGTGATCCATAGTCAAGAAGACTCCTGAATGAAAACTAATTCTGAAATAACACAGATGTTAGAATTTGTAGATAACTCTGAAATAACACAGATGTTAGAATCTGTAGAAAAAGATTAAAAACAATAGGATAAATATATTTGTTGATTTAAAGGGAAATGTGCTCCTATGAGTGAATGAATAGAGAATCACAACAGAGCACTAGAAACTAAAAAAAAAAAAAAAAAAAAAAAAAGGAAAATCTAGATTTGAAATACAAAATATGAGAAAGAACAATTCACCAGTTAGGCTTTTAACAACAGAATCATGATGATGGAAGAAAGGGTCAGTGAACTTAAAGATGAATCAGAGGAAAGATACAATCTGAAGAAAAAAAGAAAACAAAAGCATAGGGCCTGGCCCGCCTGTGGGATAATATCACATGGTTTAATGCAAATGTAAATGGAGCCCTATAACAATGGGGAGAGAAGAAAAAGGTAATTAATGGGGCAGTAGTAATGACAAGAATTTCACACACTTGGTGAAAAATAATAAATTTACAGATAATAAGAAATTAAGTGCACCACAGGCAGAATAAAAATAAAACTGTACCTAGGCACATCATAATGAATCTACTGAAAAAACAGATTAAAAGAAAATCTTGAAAGAAGCTAGAGAAAAAATTACACATTACGTACAGGGGCACAATGATATGAATGATGACAGACTTCTCATCCAAGAGAATGGATATCCAAGAGAATGGATACTGTACAACAATGTAAAAACATTAGAGAATTGAAAAATCTGCCAACACAATTGTTCTATACAATGAAAATATACATAAAAATAAAGAGAAACAAACAAACAAAAACCAGACTCTTAAATACAGAGAACGAACTGCTGGTTGCCAGAGGGGAGGTTGTGGGGGGATGGGTTAAATAAGTGAAGGGGATGAAGATGTACAAATGTCCAGTTATAAAATAAGCAAGTCATGGAGATGGAAAGTACAGCATAGTCAACAAAAATGTAATGAAGTTGTGTGGTGACAGGTGGTGACTACACTTAGGGTGAACATTGAGTAATGTATAGAATAGTTGAATCAGGGGTGCCTGGGTGGCATAGCAGTTAAGCGTCTGCCTTCAGCTCAGGGCGTGATCCCAGCATTCTGGGATCGAACCCTGCATCAGGCTCCTCCGCTATGAGCCTGCTTCTTCCTCTCCCACTCCCCCTGCTTGTGTTCCCTCTCTCGCTGGCTGTCTCTATCTCTGTCAAATGAATAAATAAAAAATCTTTAAAAAAAAAAGAATAGTTGAATCAATATATTGTACATTTGAAACTACTATGACATTGTATGTCAACTATACTTCAATAATAAATTCTAAAAATAAAATAAAATAAAATTTAAGACATTAATAAAATAATTTTTCATCATCGTATCTGCACTAAAAGAAATTTCCCCAGGCTAAAGGGAAATGTTACTAGATGGAAATGTGGATTTCTAGGAAGGTATTAAAAGTACTATAAATGGTATATATGTGGACAAATATAAAAGATGATATCTCTTTCCTTCTCTAAATTTATTTACAAGACATAAGACTGTTCATTTTATTTTTTTTTAGTAATTGTACTGAATATTTTATTTCATTTTTTAAAGTTTTTATTTTAATTCCATTTAGTTAGCATACAGTGTTATATTAGTTTCTGATGTACAATATAGTGATTCAACACTCCATACATCACCCAGTGCTCATCATGACAATCGTACTCCTTAATCCACATCACCTATTTCACCCCATCCCCCCACATACCTCCCTTCTGGTAACCATCAGTTTGTTCTCTAAATTAAGAATCTGTTTCTTGATTTGTCTCTCTCTCTCTCTGTCTATTCCCTGTGTTCATTTGTCTTGTTTCTTAAATTCGACATATAAGTGAAATCATATGGTATTTGTCTTTCCCTGACTTATTTTACTTAGCATTATACTCTCTAGCTTTATGTGTATCATTGCAAATGGCAAGATTTCATTCTTTTTTATGGCTGAGTAATATTCCATTCTATATATATATATATACCACCTCTTCTTTATCCATTCATGAACTGGTGGACACATGGGCTGCTTCCATATCTTGGCTGTTATAAATTATGCTACTCTAACATAGGCGTACATGTATCCCTTTGAATTAGTATTTTTGTATTCCTTCGGTAAGTACTCAGTAGTGTGATTGCTGGATCATAGGGTAGTTCTCTATTTAACTTTTTGAGGAACCTCCATACTGTTTTCCAGAGTGGCTGCACCAGTCTGCATTCCCAAAGGGTTCCTTTTTCTCCACATCTTTGTCAACACCTGTTGTTTTGTGTGCTGTTGATTTTAACCATTCTGACAGAGGTGAGGTGATAGCTCATTGTAGTTTTGATTTGCATTTCTCTGATGGTAAATAATGATGAACATCTTATCACGTGTCTTTTGGGCATCTGGATATCTTTGGAGAAAGTCTGTTCATGTATTCTGACCATTTAAAAAAAAAACAACTAATTTTATTTATTTTATTTTATTTTATCCCCACAAGTGTCCTCTTTAATACCCATCACCAGCAACTCTCAGTTTGTTCTCTTAACTATACAGTCCCTTATGGTTTGCCTCCCTCTCTGTTTTTTCCCTTATTTTATTTTTCCTTCCCTTCCCCTAGTCATCTGTTTTGTTTCTTAAATTCCACATATGAGTGAAATCATATATTTGTCTTTCTCTGACTTATTTCACTTAGCATAATACCGTCTAGTTCTATCCATGTCATTGCAAATGACAAGATCTCATTTTTTTGATGGTTGAGTAATATTCCATTGTATGTATGCCATATCTGCTTTATCCATTCATCAGTTGATGGACATTTGCGCTCTTTCATATGCGCTCTTCAGCCATAATTGGGCTATTGTTGATAATGAGGCTATAAACATTGGAGTGCATGTGCCCCCTTCAAATCAGTACTTTTGTATATTTGGGCAAATACCTAGTAGTGCAATTCCTGGGTCATAGGGTAGCTCTATTTTTAACTTGTTGAGGAACTTCCATACTGTCTTGCAGAGTAACTACACCAGTTTGCATTCCCACCAACAGTGAAAGAGGTCCCCTTTCTCCTCATCCTCACCAACATCTGTTGTTTCCTGAGTTGTTAATTTTAGCCATTCTGACTGCTGTGAGGTGGTACCTCACTGTGGTTTTGATTTGTATTTCTCTGATGTTGAGTGATGTTGAGCATTTTTTCATGTGTCTGTTGGCCATTTGTATGTCTTCTTTGGAGAAATGCCTATTCATGTTTTCTGCCCATTTCTTCACTAGATTATTTATTTTTTGGGTGTTGATTTTGATAAGTTCTTTATAGATTCTAGATACTAGCCCTTTATCCAATATGTCATTTGCAGATATCTTCTCCCATCCATCAATTACCTTTTAGTTTTATTGATTGTTGTCTTCTGTGTATAGAAGCTTTTTATCTTGATGAAATCCCAATAGTTCATTTTTGCTTTTGTTTCCCTTGCCTCTGGAGATGAGTCTAGCAAGATATTGCTGCTACTGAGATCACAGAGGTTGCTGCCTGTGTTCTCCTCTAGGATTTTGATAGTTTCCTGTCTTACATTTAGGCCTTTCATCCATTTTGAATTTATTTTTGTGTATGGTATAAGGAAGTGGTCCAGTTTCATTCTTCTGTATGTCACTGTCCAGTTTTCCCAACACCATTTGCTTGAAGAGACTGTCCTTTTCCAATTGGATATTCTTTCCTGTTTTGTCAAAGGTTAATTGGCTGTATAGTTGTGGGTTTATTTCTGAGTTTTCTTTTCTCTTCTATTCATCTATGTATCTGTTTTTGTGCCAGTATCATACTGTTTTGATTACTGCCGCTTTGTAAAATAACTTGAAGTCTGGAATTGTGATGCCTCCAGGTTTGTTTTTCTTTTTCAAGATTACTTTGTCTATTTGGGATCTTGTGTGATGGACAGAAGACTATTTAAAGCATAACAACAGAGCTTCAAAATACATGAAGCAAAAGTGACAGAATTAAAAGGACAAACAGGCAAATCCACAATCATAGTTGTTAATTCCTAACACACCTATTTTAGTCATTGACAGAACTAGAAAAAAATCAATAAAGTCATAGATGATTTGAATTCCGTTATTAACAACCTAGACCTAATTGACATATATGGAGTCCTACATCCAATTATAGAATGTGTTTTTTTTCAAAGGCAGATGAAATTATCTCCAAGGTAGACCATATGGTGTGCCATAAAATGAGGCCCTATAAATACCAAAAGATGGGAAACATCAGTATATGTTCTCTGACCACATGGAATGAGTATGAAATCAATAATAATAAGATATGTAGAAAATTTCCAACTATATGGAAGTTAGAACACACTGTTCTAAATAACTGATAGACCAGAGAAGAAATCACAGGGAAAATTAGAAAATACATCAAGTTGCATAATGATTAAACTGCAGCATACTGAGAATTGTAGGATGGAGTTAAAGCAGAGCTTAGTGGGAAATAGCTTTAAATACCTATGTTAGAAAAGAAGAAGATTTAAAATCAGTGATATACGTTTTCCACTTAAGAAGATAGAAAGGGACAAATAAATCAAATTTAAAATAAGAAAAAGAAGGAAATACACAATATAGCACACAATTCTAAGACAGTAAAACTGTAGTAAACATGATAGTGTGTTAATAGCAAAAAAATAGACATATATATGAATGAAACAGAATAGACAGTCCATAAATAGACCCACAGATAAATAATGAATTGATTTTTTTTGACAAAAGTGCAAAGGCAGTTAAGTGGAGAAAAGATCATCTTTCAACAAATAGTCCTGGAACAATTAGATGTGCATATGCACAAAAATAGACTTTGACTAATTGCTTGCACTGTTTACAAAAATTAACTCACAATCAACTATAGACCTAAATATAAAACCTAAATCTAGAAATCTTTTAGAAGAAAACATTGGAGAAAATCCTTTTGATCTTGGGTTAGGCAGATATTTCTTAGATAGGAAAGCAAAAACATAATCCATAAAAGAAAAGGTTGATAAATTATATTTCATCAAAATTAAGAACTTATTCTTTTCTGAAGACATTGTTCAGAGAATGAAAAGACAACCCACAGTCTAGGAAAAATATTTGCAAATCACATATTTCATAAAAAGTTTTATATATAGAATATATTTAAAAAATTTTAAACTCGTTAATAAAACAAACATCCCAAAATAAAATTAAACTAGAAACAAAGTGGCAAAAGATTTTAAGGTACCTCACAAAATAAGATATGGAGATGGCAAATAAACATATGAAAAGTTACTCAACATTATTAACCAGGGAAATACATAATAAAACCATAAGATACCACTATAAACCTACTAGAATGTCTTAATATTAAAATATATCCATACTAAGTGTAGGTAAGGATGGGGAGCAACTGGAACTAGTATAGATTGCTGATGCAAATATAAAATGATGCAAACCCTTACAAAAAAATTTTGACAGTTTCTTTAAAAAGTAAGCATAGACCTATCAGATGACCGTCCTTTCCTAGGCATTTACCTATGAGAATTGAAAGCATATGTCTATACATAAGTAGTACATGAGTTCATGATAGCTTTATTTGTAATAACCAGAAACAGGAAACAACTCAATTACTATTAACAGGTGGGTGAATCAACAAATTGTAATGTATTTATACAGTAGAATACTACTCAGCAATAAAAAGGAAAGAACTATTGACATATACCACAACATGTCTAAATCTCAAATAATTATGCTGAATGAAAAGTTAAACAAAAGAATACATTCTGTATAATTCCATATATATATAATTCTAGAAAAATAAAATTAATTTATAATGACAGAAAGTAAGGCAGTCATCACCTCAGGGAGATGAGTAGAGGCATGAGGAAAATATTATAAAAAGGAACACAAAAAACTCTTATATTTATGATGTTCACCTCAATATTGTTTTTAATTAAAGACTTAATTTTTTAGAGCAGTTTTAGGTTCACAGCAAAATTGAAAGAAAGATACAGAGATTTTTGCATATAACCCCTGGGCCCACACATGTATGCATGCATGGCTTCCCCTAGCTATCAACATCACCCACCAGAGTGGTACGTTTGTTGCAATTGATGAACCTACATGGATACATCATTATCACCCGAAGTTCATAGTTTACCTTAGAGTTCACTCTTGTTGTTGTACATTCTGTGGATTTGGGCAAATGTATAATGAATGATATGTATCCATCATTGTATTATCATATGAGTATTTTCACTGCCCTAAAAACCTTTTATGTTCCACCTGTTCATCTACCACTCCCATCCCTGGCAACCACTCATCTTTTTACTGTCTCCATAATTTTGTCTTTTACAGAATATCATATAGTTAGCATCAGAGTGTGTAGCCTTTTCAGACTGGCTTTTTTCCAAGTTTTGGCAATGATGAATAAAGCTGCTATAAACGTCCATTTGCAGTGTGTGTGTGTGTGTGTGTGTGTGTGTGTGTATAAATTTTAAATTCCTTTGGGTAAATACCAAGAAACATTGCTGGATCATATGAGTATATTTAGTTTTGTAAGAACCTGCCAAACTGTCTTCCAAAGTAGCTGTATCATTTTGCCCCTCCGCCAGCAATGAATGAGGGTTCCTGTTGCTCCACATCTTTGCCCGCATTTGGTGTTGTCGGGGTTTTAGATTTTGGCCATTCTAATGGGTGTGTAGTGGTATGTAATTATTGTTTTGGCTTGCATTTCCCTGATGACATATTACATGGAGCATCTTTTCATATGCTTATTTGCCATCTGTATATCTTCTTTGGTGAGGTATCTGTTAAAGACTTTGGCCCATTTTTAAATCAGGTTGTTTGTTTTCTTATTGTTGAGTTTTAAGAGCTCTTTATATATTTCAGATAATAGTTCTTTATCAGATGTGTCTTTTGCGAATATTTTCTCCCAGTCTGTGGCTTGTCTTCTCATTCCCATTAACACTGTCTTTCACAGAGCAGAAGCTTTTAATTTGAACAAAGTCCAGCTCTCAGTTATTTCTTTCATGAATTGTGCCCTTGCTGTATCTGAAAAATTATCATCATACCCAAGGTCATCTATTTTTTCTCCTATGCTGTCTTCTAGGAGTTTTATAGTTTTGTATTACGTTCTATGATCCATTTTGAGTTGATTTTTACGAGGAGTGTGCAGTCTCTATCTATATTCTTTTTTATATAATAATTTTTTTTTTTATGTTATGTTAGTCACCATACAGTATATCCCTAGTTTTTGATGTAAAGCTCCATGATTCATTACTTGGGTACAACACCCAGTGCACCATGCAGTACGTGCCCTTCTTAATACCCATCACCGGCCTATCCCATTCCCCCACCCCCCTCCCCTCTGAAGCCCTTGGTTTGTTTCCCGGAGTCCATAGTCTCTCATGGTTCATTCCCCCTTCTGTTTACCCCCCCTTTCTTCTTCCC
>NW_024423319.1:39572292-39596372 GCF_017311325.1 Ursus maritimus | reverse complement strand
TCTTCTCCTACCAATCTTCCTACTTCTTATGTTCCATAAATGAGTGAAACCATATGATAATTGTCTTTTTCTGCTTGACTTATTTTGCCTAGCATTATCTCCTCCAGTCCCGTCCATGTTGCAGCAAATGTTGAGAAATTGTTCTTTTTGATGGCTGAGTAATGTTCCATTGTATATATGGACCACATCTTCTTAATCCAGTCATCTGTTGAAGGGCATCTCAGCTCCTAAATCCTTTTTTTTAACATATGAATGTCTAGTTGTTTGAGCAACATTTGTTGAAAAGACAAGGGTTTTTTGTCTGAGTTATGGATATATGTTCATTATTTTGATTGTTACATATGTGAAAAAAATTCAAATTGTATACTTTAAATATGTGCAGTTTATTGTATGTTAATTGTACCTCAATAAAACTGCTTTTAAAAAGTAAGTTTAACACACAAATAATAAAATGTGTCAATTCTGCCAAAGAAATGTGTCCAAGTGCACACTGCTAATAACAAAACTTGCTAGACTCCTGATGACAAGAAACATATCAGATAAAGGGCTAGTATCCAAGATTTATAAGGAACTTCTTAAACTCAACACCCAAAAAACAAGTAATCCAGTCAAGAAATGGGCAGAAGACATGAACAGACATTTCTCCAAAGAAGACATCCAAATGGCCAACTGATGCATGAAAGGACGCTCCATATCACTCGGCATTGGGGAAATACAAATCAAAACCACAATGAGATACCACCTCATACCAGTCAGAGTGGCTAAAATTAACAACTCAAGAGACAACAAATGTTGGTGAGGATGCAGAAAAAAGGGAACCTTCTTAACACTGTTGGTGGGAATGCAAACTGGTACAGCCACTCTGGAAAACAGTGTGGAAGTTCCTCAAGTTAAAAATAGGAGTACACTAGGGGCGCCTGGGTGGCACAGCGGTTGGGCATCTGCCCTCGGCTCAGGGCGTGATCCCGGTGCTGTGGGATCGAGCCCCACATCAGGCTCCTCCGCTATGAGCCTGCTTCTTCCTCTCCCACTCCCCCTGCTTGTGTTCCCTCTCTCGCTGGCTGTCTCTATCTCTGTCAAATAAATAAATAAAATCTTTAAAAAAAAATAAGACTACACTATGACCCGACAATTGCACTACTAGGTATTTACCCCAAAGATACGAATGTAGTGATCCATTGGGGTGCACCTGCACCCCAATGTTTATAGCAGCAATGTTCACAATAGCCAAACTGTGGAAACAGCTGAGATGTTCATCAACAGATGAATGGATAAATTATGCTGAGTGAAATAAGTCAATCAGAGAAAGACAATTATCATATGGTTTGTTTCCACTCATATGTGGAATATAAGAAATAGGGCAGAGGATCATAGGGGAAGGGAGGGAAAAGTGAATGGGAAGTCATCAAAGAGGGAGAAAAACCACGAGAGACTCTTAACTGTAGGAAACAAACTGAGGGTTGCTGGAGGGGAGGTGGGTGGGGGATGGGGTAATTGGGTGATGAGCGTTAAGGAGGGCATGTGATGTGATGAGCACTGGGTTTTATACGCAACTGATGAATTATTGAACACTGCATTTGGAACTAATAATTGTACTCTATGTTGGCTAATTGAGTTTAAATAAAAAAATAATAAAAAAGAAAAAAAGAAACTAACCAGCTGACAACCTATAAAATTCATGTCAAATAGATAGTAACTATGCTTATCATGGTGAATATAGCTTAATGTATAGAATGTCAAATCACTATGCTGTACACCTGAAACTAGTATAACATTGTATGTCAACTATACTTCCATAAAAATTATAAAGTAAAATAGAATTCATGTCACACTCAAACATTACCTAAACAAGGTTTTCCCCTCTACCAGTGGCGTCGGCATTTACTGGGAGCTTGTTAGAAATGCCGGTTTCCTAGGCTCCAGAGCAGACCTACTGAATCTAACTCTAACCAGGTAATCTGTGTTTTAACAAGTTGTCCAAGCAGTTTTGATGTAAGCTAAAGTTTGAGATCATCTGACCTACATTATCTCCATTTGGCAGTTGTCAAAGGTCCGTATTCTTCTTCTCCTAATTATATTACATCAAATATTTCTTTGTAGTATATAATTATAAAAACAACATAGAAATTACTCAAAAAGAAGACAAAATTGCCCATAATTGCATTTTTTAGTTAATCATTGTTTTCATTTGTCCATTAATGGTATTGTCTTGCCCATATATTACATTTTTGCAATATTATGATCCAAAAATAATTTAATCTCAGTGGTCATTATAGCAGTTTGTCCCACTTTTTATTTTCTCTATCCTCAGAAATCCAGTGTTTTTCCTGCTAATTTTGTATTTTTCTTGAGAAACTATTCTTTTTTTTAAATAATTTTTATTTTGTTATATTTGTCACCATACAGTACATCCCCAGTTTTTTGTTTGTTTGTTTTGTTTTAAAGATTTATTTATTTATTTATTTATTAGAGAGAGACAGCCAGCGACAGAGGGAACACAAGCAGGGGGAGTGGGAGAGGAAGAAGTAGGCTCCTAGTGGAGGAGCCTGATGTGGGGCTCGATCCCGGAATGCCAGAATCACGCCCTGAGCCGAAGTCAGACGCCCAACGACTGCACCACCCAGGCGCCCCACATCCCCAGTTTTTGATGCAATGTTCCATGATTCATTATTTGCATGTAACACCCAGTGCACCATGCAATATGTGCCCTCCTTAATACCCATCACCGGCCTATCCCAATCCCCCACCCCCCTCCCCTCTGAAGCCCTCAGTTTGTTTCTCAGAGTTGAGAAACTATTCTTAAAATATTTTTTCATTCCCATGATCATGTAATTTTCTTATTGTGATTATAAAGTATGACTCCTGTAAAACTGAAACACTTTTATGGGCACCTTTGACTCATAAAGTACATTTTCCTTTTAAGTAAATCAGTCTGTTATTCTCTTTAATACTAGCTTGTGGTATATCAAAGAGCTTTATCATAAAAAGTTATCCTTTGTATAATTTCTCCTAACCCTAACTTATGTTTTTTCTGTATTTGGGGCAAAAACATGTGCCATAAGTGTTATATAATCCATTAAGGAAATTCATTCATTGATTGGATATTTTCTGAGTATTCATTCTGTTGGGTACTAAGAATGCAATGACGGAGATAGCATGATTGATTAGATGAAGGGGTAATGGAAAGAGTAGATTATTACAAATTTGTGGTCTACCTTGTGCTATTTCCTGGAATAGGGAAGATGGTAGAAAGATAATGAACTCAGTGTTTTCTGTATTAAATTTACTCTTGGGAAAATTACACAATTTCTCTGTGTCCCAATTCTTCATTTGTAGAATGGAAATAATAGTAGTATTTACCTCATGTTGTCATTGGGAGAATTAAATAAATAAAACATGGGACGATTTTAGAATAGCTCGATACATGTTTGTTATTATTATTGTTGTTGTTGAGTTTTAGGTTCCTGTGAGATACTCAAGTGGAGATGTTTAAGACAGGTGACCTTGTGAGCTTAACTTTTAGGGGGAAAAAAGTATGGATATTTGAGATCTCCCAGGGAAAGAGAGAGAAGGGTCAAAAAGAAAATCCAGAGTAATATCAATATATAAGGGACAGGCAGAGAGAAGATTACTCAACAATGAAAAGTAAGCATGGTTTTTTATTCAAATATGGGCAGGCAGCATAAGCCAGTTTTTAAAAATAAGTTTGGCCTTCACAAATAGATGCACTGTGCCATTTTCTATGTGAGTGTTAGCAAATTACAGTAAAGTGTAGGTTAGTTTTAAGGATTGAATGATTGCCTTGCCACCAGTAGCAAAGGTAGGCAAACAACAAATGTCAACCTTTTGTACCATATGTGGGAATTAGGTAGAAGACCCTCCCTTCATTCCACCTCATGGCAGGCTTCTATAGCTTCTACTGCAGGAAACTTTGTACCTTTTAAAGGCTGGAGATTGTTCTTGCAATTCTTTTTTGCTACTTTCCAGTAGGTGCCCTTCTCTCTTCCTTGGTATAATATTGCTCAGTCACCCTGATAGGACCACAATATTATTTGACTATAGTATGAGGAGATTTCAGTATATGTAATTTATAGTATATAGTTATATTAATACAAACACAAGGTTTTTAGCACTCTCTACTTTCAATTTCTGGTTTATTCCTCTCTTACCTATAGCCCAAATAGCAGTTTTGCTTCTGAGAAAATATAGCTCTCTTCAAACATTATCCACAACTTTTGGCAGAGAGATATTCTAAATACCAGGGGAGATCCCAGAATGTAGCTATGTTTTCCACTGATGGAAATCTACTTGAACTAGATTTTTTTCCCTTTTAGCTTCCTTTCTGACTTGTCCTTTCAATCAGATTTCTACTACCAACTCTGCCAGAAATGAACTATGTAACGATTTGAGACAATCCAGCTCTAGAAATTTTGAACCTTTTATTTTCCCCCTCTTGCTCTATTTCCTTCAAAATAATTGATGAGGTTGATTAATACTAAATTATCATAATTATATGGCTAATTAAAATAACAAAGAAATATATTTATAGAACATAAAGAGAAAACATGTTAACATGTCAATAGTAATTATTGCCAAAACTACAGGAATGTTTAGACCTACCATTAATTGGCTAGCATTTGCTTCATTGGCTCTGAAGTAATGAGTGGAAACTGACCAGAATTAGCCTTTTCAAAATACTTATATTTATTATAAGATGATTCAACATAACAAAGAATTATTTAATACAAAATTATCTAAGCTATCTAGACTAAACTCGGTACTTACCACACACACATTGCTTTCTCTTTCTCAGGTGCTGCCTAGGCTGTCACTGTGGATAGGATCTGGTGAAAGGGTTCCTAGAATGAGGGCCAGAGCTGCTGACCACAGTCTCAGCCTTCAAGCCTTAGAAAAGTAGAGGGACTGTTTGCAAACTCTGCAGTTGGGAGCACAAGCCATGGCACTGTGAGCCCTCAGGGTTCTTAAACTTGAAAGTGGTGAATTTGCTTTCTGTGATTGGATCTCCTAGGGGTTTCAGGGCTCACACTCTTTCTATAATTGGCTATATGCAAGTTAACTAACCCTAACATGTTGATATAATGATATATTAGTATAGATGGCTGTTCTGCATGCCCACCTATCTGTGCAGATATGCACATCAGACAACCTTATTGTATAGATGCTGATAAAATGTAGGAAACCTCACTAGTACGTTGGCAGCCCTTCTGTGCTGGTGTTGGTAAGTGCTGTGGTCAGAACTGGGACTTGAGTTACAGTTCAATAAATAATTCTGAGTAGAGGAATTGCTGGTGGTTTTTTCTTTATATGTTTTTGTTCTTCTACAATAACATGTATTCCTTTTTGTATTAATTTTACAGTAAGAAAAATATAAAATTTTTTATGTTCTAGAGCCCTTTTCTGACTAATTTATCTAGTCAGCTAATGAGTTTCCATTCTGGATAATCCTGCAACTGTCCTACTCTGGGACAAATCTGAAAACTTCTCAGATGGTTTCCTTTTTTTTTTTTTTTAAAGATTTTACTTATTTATTCGACAGAGAGAGAGACAGCCAGCGAGAGAGGGAACACAAGCAGGGGGAGTGGGAGAGGAAGAAGCAGGCTCATAGCGGAGGAGCCTGATGTGGGGCTCGATCCCATAACGCCGGGATCACACCCTGAGCCGAAGGCAGACGCTTAACCGCTGTGCCACCCAGGCGCCCCTCAGATGGTTTCCTTTTACACTTCTTCAGCCCTGCACCATACTTACTTTATGTAACCCCTACAGACCTGGTTTCCTGGATTTACTGCCATCTTCCCTGTTAAACTCTTGATGTCAATATGTTTATCACTTCATTTCTGATATGCTTTTTACTTTTATAAGAAAGCAAGAGACTACATTACCATATATGATATAAATTCAGAATGGTTTGTGGTTTTCCACTTATATCTTATAGATTTTCTCATGTTAGTGGATATTATGAATTTAGTATCATTAAATTAATGTTCTCTAGATAGTCTTTTGATCTTTTTGAATCTCAGCCATACCCATGCTTGAAAATTCATGAATAACTTCATCACAAATAATGTTCACTCTTGTTCAATTGCAGGGGGAGAGAGGATTTCCAGGTTTGGAAGGCCATCCAGGTTTGCCTGGATTTCCAGGTCCAGAAGGGCCTCCAGGGCCTCGGGGACAAAAGGTATGTGCCAGGTTGCTAACCAGTAACACTAGAGGCATGAAGCCATCTTAAATGTGGGACTAGGTGTCAAATCAGCTAAGAAGTTAGTGACTTACAGCCAGAAATTAATATCTAAATAAAACAATAGAATAGCTAAGAGTCTGTATTTTATTGTTGGTTTAAAAAAAAACCTGAATGTTACTGCCATATTCAAATGTTTTTGGAAGATGCTGTTAATTGGATGTGGTTGTTGGGATCCTTAACAAAAATTAAATTTTGTCAGGAGTTCAGCTGAGCTGGAGAGAGCTAAACTGCCGGGTGTCAGAGTAGCTGAATAAGAAAACAAGCCAAAATGAAAGGAACTATCAAACCTTTTACTGTGACAGTGTAATAAGCAAAATGTTTAACCAGAAAAAAGCACCAGCTTCCTCACTGTTCCATTTTTCCCCATGCAACAGTGCCAGTGAGGACCTCACCTTGGTTGGCCAGCAGGAAGTTAAGGGCTGTGCTGTTATCCAGCACTATTTGGGCCAAGGAATTGAGGCTAGTCCGTTCTGTTTCTAAAACTGAAGTAGTGTCATTATTGAGTTAAGTAAAGTTCAAAGACAGGTTGCATACAACTTTTTGGAATTGAATAACCCTGAGTGGGAAAAGTTGCCTGGAGCATACATGTGAGTAGAATCAGTAATACCACATGACAGTTCTCCTAGTAACCAGAGTACCTGGTTTTGGAATTCTCCTCTTACCCTGTTTAGTTTGATATACTCAATAGGAGGGGCTGTCTTGAATATGTGCAGTCTCTTATCAATGCCCCATATGTACATGTTACATTGGTAAGAATGTTGAAGGCCTGGCTTTTACAAAAGAAATAATACCCCAGGGGAGACACACACAGTGCTAACAGTATAAAAGCCATTAATTACCATGGGGTTCAACGAGCCAGAAGTCCCTTCTGGTGTATAGAGTACTTGAGTAGAATTGGAAAATTTGTGTAAGGTGGGCACAGGTATGAGGGGTAGGAGACCACCACTCTTGAGGTCAAAATAGGCCCAGTGACAGATCCCATTTCCCTTTTCCCAGATGCCTCAGTTAATCCTGTTTCAGACAGAAGCAATATGATCTGTGAGGAGGCATTTTATTTCTGTAGTCTCAGAGTCCAACTGTGGGAACATCAGGTCCAGCATAATAAGGTTGGGCTATCTGAGGTACTAAAAAGTTCCATGTTTAGAGAAATGTCCATTGTTGTATTCAGTGGTACAGGAGTCAGGTATTTATCTGTGGGGTTGAATGGTGGGTAACGTATTCAGCAATTTGTTAAATTCGGAGTGGTGGCAATTTCCTGTGACAGGTATAGCAGTGAATTTGGTGAGGTAGAAGTCACATAGGCTGTTTTATGGGAGAGAAAGATGAGAGGATAGATCCATACAGCCTTTCTTTCCTGTACCCAGGCTTATAGATCCAAAGGTGCTGTTGTCCTATCAGTTGGGAAGACTTTTCCCCATTGACTGCAGCGCAGGCAGTCTCTCCTCTACCATAAGCAAAGATACCATCTTATATGCATGTTAAGATAGGGAGTGGGAAGAGATAATAGTGAATATTAAGATTCAGAGAAGTTTCTGGGTTTTCCAAAAATAGTTCTTCTGGTTGATTGCCCTTTACCATCTGTATTAGGTAGACTGGTGAACTGATAATGAAAGGGTCAGTTCTGTTCATTTGCCTGGCAAAAAACCCACTTTTTTTCCTAATCTTTTTTTTATTTATTTAAAAGATTTTATTTATTTAAGAGAGAGAGAGAGAGAGAGCACAAGCAGGGGGAGGGGCAGAGGAAGAGGGAGAAGCAGACTCCCTGCTGAGCAGGGAGCCCCATGTCAACTGAGCAATCCAGGTGCCCCAAATTTATTTATTTTTAAGTGATCTCTACAGTTGCCTCGAACTCATGACCTAGAGATCAAGAGTCACATGCTCTCCCAACTAAGTCAGCCAGGCACCCTGTATTGAGGCCTAGATTTAGTAAATAGCAGCCCATCTGAGTTCTAGTAGAGAAAGCAAATGAGGAACTCAACAGTTATTGATTTATGTGAGGAACTGAGTCCTGAAGATAAAAATAATTAAAATAAAATCTTTTCTAAAGATTATTTTTAAACAGTCTAATGGACACCCCTTTTCAAGTAATAATTTCCCTAATCTTATTTCACGTAATAGTGGTACATTATATTATTAGAGTATTAAAGAGTTCAAATAGATACTACTCATCAGGTAGTCTTTCCAATAAAGGAGGAAATTAATTTAAATGCATAAGTACTTTTAAACAGTTAACTATATCAGAGCAGAGATTGGGGGAGTGTGCTTGGGCATGATGTCTGAGGAGGTGACAGTACATAACGGTAGTTTTGTTAGATTCAAGAGCAGAAGGGACCTGTGCTAAATTTCCTGAGTAGAACTTTATGCCAAGGAAAAAGCAAGACTTTAAATGATTGCATAGAAGCTAAGTAGATGGGACATTTAACAGAATTTCTTAGGGCTAACGAGGTGTAAAAACAGCAGAATGTTTCTTGTGCACCCAGGAGTGGCACAGAAATAGCAGAGAGATCTGAAAGAGTCAAGTGGATGGAATTGAGCACCAAGTCAGCAGTAATCCATGCATACTACTGGCGTGGGACATCTCAGTGAATTCCAGCTTGGACAGGACTGTCCCACCCTTCAACAACTTGGAACTCCGTAAGCTCTCCATAATTTAGGCACAGCCTTATGAAAATGAGGTGGGGACTCCAATCGACTGAGGTTAAATTTAAGTCATGTTAGTGAAGTGGGTGCTTTGAAATAGAAATTAAGCTGAACCATAGGAAAATAAAGTGACATTTCTTGCAGCTGAGTTTACCTAGGATTAGGGGCTGAGTTTCTTGTGCACCATGCTTACTGAGAGGTGGCACTTTTAATAGATTTGTGGCAGCTTAAAAAAAGGTAACTACACCTCAATCCCTTTGGAATAATTTAGCATTAACTAGAACTATTGTACAATAGTATGATAAGTTTTAAAGGTGTGGTGGTATGCGTTTTAGATTTAGAAAGTAGTCCAATCTTTTGCTGTGATTCCATTTTAGTATCTGTATAATGAGAAGGCTACACTGCTTTCTAAACTTTTCGGAGTCTAAATTTGAAGCACTTTGTGCCTCTATCTGCAGTATGACTTCATGCTTCCCAGCATGGCCGAATTTATACTTTTTATGTGATTGGGTGTTCTAGTATGTGCATATATATGTTAATGTATATACTCAGTCAAAAATTTTGTAGGATTGTTCTTTAATCTTTATATTCTTATATATGAAAGTAAAGATATATAAAACAAATACATATGTAAGAACACATATATAAAATTTTCCAAAGAATTTCTTTATTCTTAAAAGTAAAATTTAATTAATTTTTGATAAATAATATGTTCACTTTATTGAAAATAAATTAACATAAGAAGGTATAGAGTGAAAAATATATCCTTTCCACCTGTGAACATGAGCCACTAAGTTCTATATATCCCTAATAGGTACCAATTTCTAATACTTTCTTGTGAATATCTCAATAGTTTTTATGGATATGCGCATAGATACAAATGTACATGTGCACATACATGCTTATATACGCACACACTTTTACCTCCCTTTGTTTATAAAGTGGTAGTATATTCAACATGTTTGACCTCTGTTTTTCACATAATACACATTGTAGATATATCAGTATACACAGAACCTCCTCATTATCTTTTATAACTACATCGTATTCCATTGTGTGTATAAACCATAATTTTTTATGCCAGTCCCCTGTTGGTGATCAGTTAGGTAATTTTCAATTTTTTTCTTCTACAAACAGCGCTGCTAGGATGTGCAATTTTAATAGATTTCCTTTCCCCAATAAGGGGTTATCTCTGTAAGATTACTAGAAGTGATATTGCTAGCTCAGAGGGTACATGTGTTTATGTATTTTTATGGATATTGCCAAATTGCCCCCCAAGAAGTTGTATGATTTATCCTTGTTTCATCTATATACAAGAGCAATTTCCCTATAGCTTCACCAACCCTATTATGAAATTTGGCTTTTTGTCAATCTGATAGATGAAAAATGGTCTCTCAATGCTTTTAGTTTGCATTTCTCTTATTAAGAGTGAGGTTAAGCACCTTTTCATAGGTCAAAGAATCAGTTGTGTTTTCTATGAACTGTCTTCTATAACATTTCATTTGCCCATTTTTCTACATTATTGTTGGTGGTTTTATATGTTAATGAGCTATTTGTATATTAGGGTGATTACCCTTTGTGTTATGAGTTGCAGTTATTTCCCCTAATTTGTCACGTCTTTGCTGATTATGTGCATGTGTGTATGTGTATATGTGTGTTTATGTGTCTGTGTGTTTTTCAGGGGTCCTTTATGGCTTTTGGATTTTGAGTAGGAAATGCCTTCCCCAGTGTAAGATTATAATTTTCCCATTTTTTCTTCTAGTATTTTAATAGTTTCATTTCTTCATGTAAATATCTTTTCTATTTCTAATTCATCCTGGTGTGTGGTTTGTTTGTAAGTAAGTTCCACCTTTATTTTTTTTCCAGATGTCCTCACAAATGTGTCCCAATGTAAATTTCCCATTGATTTGCAGTGCCGCTTTCAGTATAAACCAAATTCACGCAAATATATGGACTTGGTTTTAGACCTTGCATACTCTTTCAGTGATACACTTATTCAAATATCAGAACAAAACTATTTTAATTATTGATGTATTATGCTGTAATTTTGTATCTGGCAGGGCTAGTTTCCCCTCACTGTTCTTTTTTTTTTTTTTTTTCAGAATGTTCCTCAGTGTTCTTGCTTGTTTATTTTTCCATATGAACTTTATAGTCGCCTTATCCAATTTAAAAAAAAATTCATGTTATTTCTGTTTTTATTGTGTCAAATTTTAACTAAATTTGTTGAGAATTGACTGTTTTTTATGTTGACTATTATTGAAGAACATGGAGTGCCTTTCCATTTGTTCTCATCTTCCTTTTGAACTTCAGAAATGTTTTAAACTTTTCTTCTTATGAATCTTGTACATTTCTTATTAAGTTTATTCCTAAATATTTTATCTTTTTTGCTATTGTAAATTGCATATTTTCTTCCATTATGTTTTCTAACTGGTAGTTGGTATTTAAGAAAGCTACTGATTTTCTCATATTAATTTTATATACAGTTTTACAGTTATCTTTCTGAATTACCTTACTGATTATAGTAATTTTTCATGTAATTTTCTTTGCTTTCCTTGCATACAATCATATTATTTGCAAATAGTGTTAGTTTTGTCTCATCCTTTCCAAATTTTATACCTCTATTTTCCACTTATTTAACTATGTTGGTTAGGACAACCAGTTAAATATTAAGGAATCTTTGTCTTATTTCTGCCTTTAGTGGAAAGATGCAAAAAGATTAATTAAGCAAACAGCCTTCTGGTTGTTTTAAAAATAGAATTAGATTTACTTTAATCTCCTTAAAGATGCATCTGTTGTGGAAAGAGTAGATTATTAAACTTTTTAAAAGCAAGGTGTAGTAGGCAGAATAATGTCTTCCACCTAATGATGTCCATGATGTAATCCTCAGGACTTGTGAATATGTTAGGTTATAGAAACAAGCAAAATTAAGATTGTAGATGGAATTAAATTTGCTAATCAGCTGGTCTTAAAGTAAAGAGATTATTCTGGAATATCTGGATGGGGCTGTATAATCACAAGAGTCCTTTAAATGTGGAAGAGGGAGGCAGAAGAGACAGTGTCAGATCGAAGCAATGTTAGAAAGATTCATTCAACCATTGCTGGCTTTGAAGATTGAAGAGGGCCATGAGTTGAGGAATGCTAGCTGCTCCAGAAGCTGGAAAAAAGGAAATGGATTCTCTTCCTAGAACCTCCAAAAACAAGGTTCTGCTACTGAGACTACTGCCATACTTCTGACTTCCAGAACTGTAAGATTGTGTTGTTTTAAGCCACTAAGTTTGTAGTAATTGATAACAGCAGCATAAGAAACGAATATACCAGGTAACCCTTATTCCAAATGAAAATTTGTATGGAAGCCCCACATAAAACGTAAAAATAGAGCTGTGCTGATGGAAGGAAGGCTGTGACATAGGCTTCAAGGAACCTCCAGTGGAACCTCTAAGGTTATGAGTTGTGTAATTTAGAAACCACTTGTGTAAAGCAAGATGTCCCAGATTAATAAAACCTATCTAAAGCCTCAGGTGGTGGTCTACTAGCTGTATGGTCCACTGAAATTCCCGTCTTGTGGAGCAGAATTAGGTTTTCTTTATTCCGTTTTTAAAAAACTAGTTAATAAAAACTTAGTGAGGCAAAACTTAAAATTCTCAGCAATGCAATTTGTTAGCTTAGAAATGGGTACATAGATTAACTTACATGTGAGCAGCCTCTTTTGCATGAAGTCTACAGAAGCAGCTTAGAAAATCTATGGTTCTTTCTTTTCTTTCCTGAGCTCTGCTAGTACAAAGTACCTTATAAAACAAAGCAAAGGTTTAAAACAGCAAACTCAAGAGCAGCATATATTTGGGTTCAAAAATGATGCTATTTATTACCAGCATGACAAGGAGATTGACACAATATAGAACCTGCCCAGACTTTCAGCTTTTATTTAGCTTATGCATGATTTTGAGGAGTATCAGTACCACTATTTCATCTGTGTTTTGTATGATTTTCATAGTTCACTTCACAAGTACAAAGTTTCTGCTACATGTCAGCACTTTTCTTCTCAGTAAATAAAGACCTTTCTTATTTTTTTTTATCATATAACTTACCTCAGTGCTTTCAATCTTAATGATAAATGCTTCTTCCTTGGGTATGTAAGTTTCTCACTTTCACAAAGATTCACAAAAATTTAAGTCTCTTATTGTTATAACATAAAATTGGTTATTTGAGGACTATTTTTGGAGGAACAAGAACTAAATGTGTTGTATTTTTCAGGGTGATGATGGAATTCCAGGGCCACCAGGACCAAAAGGGATCAGAGTAAGTGATATTTGCTGTATATCAAATGTTTTGTTGGTCAAAACAGAGAAAAAGCAAATGAAGTGTTATGAGACAACTGAAAAAGACTCATATTAAAATGCAAAAAGAAAAATACAGTCTTTAAAAAGTTAAATGTAAGAGTTAGTATATATCTACAATTAGCATTTCTTTAGTATTTTGGTAGTTATGTTTATATATCCAGACGTCTATTTAACCTATTGTAAGAAGATTCTAAATCAGTTTATGGAAATACAAACATGCTAAATTCCAACGATTTGTCAATTTATTAAAAATATGTATCATACAGATGATTTAAACCAGAACTTCCCAACCATGTGATCAACTCAGTCCTCTGGGTTCAGAGGGCCAATCACCTCAGGCTATATACCCTTCCCAGTGTACCATATACAAATATTATAATTTTCTTTGTGTATCTTAAAGAGAGTCAGTTTGGGAAGCACTAATTTAAACCACTGTGTTAAAAAGTAACTACTTTAGAAGTATACAACATTTTCTCAATTCTAAGATGTATAATTTTTCATTTTAATGTTCTGAAAACCAAGATTTGTCTCAAAATGGAAGTGCACATTTAGTGTAATATTTCTAAAAAGCTTTTAGGTTGACATACATCTTTCAGTGTGTCTTAGAATTGGGGAAACTAGTTTAAAAATAGTCCTGGCTTTCAGAAAATCATATTTAACTTTTCTGAGCCTCAGTTTCTTCATTCGTTAAATTAGAGTGTTGAACAATACAATCTCCAAGGTGCCTTTTAGCTCTAAAATTGTGCGTTCATAGACTGACAAGGCCCCTTAATACGAGTATAAAGTACATGAGTGATGACATAACATGTTTATTTATGTGACAAAGACAGTTAAGCATTCTGATCCTTTGATCTCCAAAAATTAAGTAGATGTACAAATTTTACATAAACATTAAATACATCCTGTTTGCTATATACTTCTTAACAACATATAGCTTGTCTTATGTGCTACTCATACCTGGTGTTTTTTAGGGAACTGGAGAAGTAGGAAAGAAACTCAAAACCCTTGGTTTTATTAGCAGATATGTCTCTATGTTATTTTGTAATAAATGGATTTACATATATTATTAAAGCTCTTCATAAGAATCATAATATATCTCATAATAGCTATAGCTACCATTAACTATGTCATAAGCACTGCTGAGACTTAAAACAAAACAAAACAAACCTGTCCATTCTCTCAATTCCTATTTGCAAGAGTCTGATAGTGCCTGAGTAGACTATGTCCCTCAACTAGAACTTCAGAAGTGTAGCCTGATAGTTCCTGCATCCTTGTGTCTCAGCCCAGAGGCAATCTTGACATGCAAATTTTAAAAGACTTATTATTATGGAAAATTTTGAGCATACCCGAATGTACAGAGAATATAGTACAGTGAACCCCCATGTGCCCATCACTCAGCTTCAAAAGTTAGCAACATTTTGACAAGTTTGTTTCATCCATATCCCATCACTATTTGGGGGGAATATTTTTAGGTAAATCCCTCATATCATCCATTCCACCAATGAATACTTCAATATGTCTCTCTAACTGATAACCACATAACCAGTATACCGTTATTACTCCTCAAAAAATTAGCAATAATTTTTCAAATATACTTTAAAACTCAGTCCTTATTCAGATTTCCACAGTGGATGTCCTTTAATAATTGGTTTGTTTGAACCAGGATCCAAGCAATTTCCACATACTGCGTTTGGTTGCTATGTTTCTTAAGCCTCTTTTATTATGCTTTTGGAGAAACTGGGTCATTTGTATTGTACTTCATTCTACGTTCTGGATCTGACTGTTTCTTCATGATGTCATTTAAATTGTTCATCTGTCCCCATATTTCCTGCAGACTGGAGATTGCCTTATGTGAAGCACTAGAGAACTTTCTGGGGATATAGAAAGAGCTGTACACTTAAGATTTGTGCATTTTCTATATATAAGTTATACTGCAAAATATTAAAGAAAATAGAAAAAGAATACTATATACATAGTGCTGCATACTTACTATTGAATTACATCTTATGGCACAAACATCTATTACCCCACTTTTCTGATGTTAGGTTTGATCAGCGGTCTCAGGTATATGAGCCTGATTTTGCCCTCAAAATTTCCCCATCAGCTTTTATTTAATGGTTTAGTATTCATTGATGATTATTGCCTAGATGCGTTTTTTGTTCAGAGTTGCAGAATGGTGATTTTTAAAACTGTATAAATCCTTCATTTATTAACTAGAATTCTAATTTATCAGCTGGAATTCTAATAGGGTAATGAGTTACTACACCAACAACTTTGAATAATGGTCAGGAAGGTTTTAAGAATTTGTTATCATTATAAACACAATGGAATTTATGTGATCTGACCAGTTGTACTCATTATTCTTTTTGAAGCCAAAATTATCCTATCCTTGGCTTGGTGGAGCCCCTTTAAATTGGCCCCTGTCCTGTGTCCTTTTGAAAAAAAAATATTGATCTTTGATAACTTTCTTGCTTTCTGATACAAGACTCCTCAGGCTCATTTTGTACATTTCCTTTCCAGATCTGAAATTGGGTATGTATCTGACTCTAGGTTCTTTTTAGTGAAATATGTGATGTAGATACCGCAGGCTAATGTTAGGGGTTTTCTTTGCTACTGGTAGTCATTTATTTTGATGTCTTTTCAGTTGACAGAATGAGGAAAAACATATTTTCTAAAGAGAAAAAATATGAGTTTATATTATTACTTCTAATTGAAAGTTAAAATGAAAAGAATTCTGTATACTTACTCTCTCCCCTGCCACCTTCCCTTCCCTATGGTAAAAATCTTGATTCCTAATGACATTAATATAATTTGTTATTTTCTTTATCCTATAACATACCTATGATAGCTTCAAAATAGCAATTTACAAGTGAACAAAATAACAATTTCAATTTTAATAGTAATAATAGAATTCTTAAATGCTGTTATTTCTTTGCTGTTCTTTTTTTTCTCTTTGAATTGACCAATTTCACTAAGAAAGTGCAGCCAAAATATCCGTTTTAAAGGCACTTGAAGTAATTTTTTTCTTTGTATGGTTTATGTCAACAACCAGATATATATTAAGTTCATTGGTTCCAGTTTTTAATTTTTAATAATTTTCTCTTTTTACCTCTTATTAATTTTTATTTTTAATTATTTAAAATATTTACATTGTTCTTTAACAATGGTATAGTCAGAGATGCTTCCCATCCATTCTTGCCATCCCCCATTCTTTTTCCTCTTTCCCCCTACCTCTTTCCTCCAGACATATTTATTTTTATTATTTTTTATTTATCTTTTCATTGTTTTGTATCACCACCCTTCTTATGAAAGTGTAGCATATTATATATGCTACTTACACTTGGTTTCTTTTACTTAAAATTATATCCTGGAGATTACTACATATTTCAGTGCACAGAGAGAGATCTTTCTCATTCTCGTTAAGGGCTACATAGGTTTACATTATGTGGATGTACCATAATTTATTTAGTCATGCCCCTGTTGTTTCTAGTGTTTAGCTGTAATTGTGGTTATATGGTCATTTCTAAACTTTAGTTATAACAGTGCTGTAATCAGTAACCTTGAAATTCAGATTTTGTTTCATAATTTCTAGTGTACCTTTGGGTTTAGGTTCTTAGAAATGGGTTGCTTCAAAGGGTAAAAATGTGTAATTTTGCTAGATATTTCAAATTTCTCTCCATGATGTTTGAATCCCAATTGCTGTGTATAAGAGTAGGATGGGGAATGGGATAGACTGGTGATGGGTAGTAAGGAGGGCACTTATTGCATGGTGCACTGGGTGTTATACGCAACTAATGAATCATCGAACTTTACATCAGAAACCAGGGATGTACTGTACGGTGACTAACATAATATAATTAAAAAACATTTTAAAAAAAGAGTACCTCTTTCCCAGAGTCTCACCTACAGAGAATATTGCCAAACTTGTATTTTTGCCAATTCTGACAGGGAAATTTGATTGAAGAATTTTTGGAGTGATCACATTGATGTTCTCAGGAGCAGATACATTTGCCACTTACCCATCCCCTGCTAAATTCAGTATTCATCACAAACCTGGGAGAACCACTTTATCTTTTAGGAAAGACATTTCTTCCACTAATTTGCCTACTCCTGCTAAGTGCAATGAAGACAATGCTCCCTCAAATAGGAGTTTCTTCTATAGTTGCCTATAAAAGAGACTTTGAAACATGTGTAAGAGTTTTTTTTCTATAGAGAAAACAAATGGTAATAATCAATGAGACACATTTGTCCATTGCTATTCTAAATGTAATTTTCATAATTCCCTTAGGTAGGATATAATTTTATTCTTACTGGTTATTGTTTGGTTCAAGGAATTTATTTCTTATTATAGGGTCCTCCTGGACTTCCTGGATTTCCAGGGACACCAGGTCTTCCTGTAAGTAGAATTTGGCTTTTTAATTGAAAATTCCTTTAAAAGTAATCTAAGAAATATTATACATGTGTTATATCCCTTTTAAAGGGAATGCCAGGCCATGATGGGGCCCCGGGACCTCAAGGTATCCCTGGATGCAATGGAACCAAGGTAAGATTTTTTTCAACTTAATTTTAGGCAATATGCTTAATAATAATAGATTTTAAAGTTTAAGGAAATCAATATGAAGAATGTTAGAGATATAGTAGCTTCATGTCTAAGACATATATAGGGTATGTTCTGAGTTAACATTTTCAATATATTGAAATATCAATAATTCTTTAGACATTTATAATCAACTGAGATATTGCATTGGATTGAAGGTTATTTACTGAATCCTATTTTTACTTTAGTGTAAAGTAGGATGAGAGTTAAAAAGGAATTAGGATATATAAGTTTCAAATATTATATTATTTGTTAAGAGTAATACTTAATGAATGTCATCCATTAGCTTTGCCTTTTTTAAAACTAAGTACAATGTAAATTTTCAAAAATTCATGTTTTTGAAAAATTTTTTACCTTGTCTAATAACTTCCTTAAGAAAAATCCTAAAAGTCTACCTGTAATACAGGACATTAATTTTTACTATAAACTATAAGTATGAAAACGGAAACTCTTCTCCATCAGCTAAAATGATGAATTTAACAATTTAAAAAGAAAAATAAAACTTTATGTATGAAAAACATTTTTTCCTGACCCACTTTTCTTGTCTTTCGTCAACTGTTTGGGTTTATTATAAAGTGATAGCAAGGATAAAAAATGAGGAAATTTTGCTTTTTTGACAGTTTGTTTATCATAGCCTCTGTTCTTATTCCCTCACTTTTCTCCTTTTCCTATCTATTAATGCAATATGTTATTATTTTCTGTTTATCCTTTTGGCATTTTCCATTCTGCACATGGTATTCTGTGTAATTGTTCATGAAATATCCTTGATCCTTCTAACTTAATGGCATGTGTCAGATTTTGTATTAGGGTACATATTTAAAATAACTTGAACAAACTATTTTGTATTATGAAGGCTGTATTTTGTGTTAATTATTGTAGTATATACTTGAAGGCAATAAAATTATTTTTACCTCCAATATTTCTCCAGGTCAGTGTGACCCTTGCCAATAACAACAACAAAAATTATATATATATGTATGTATACACACACACACACACACACACACACACACACACACACACACACGTATCTATTTTATTTGTGAGGCTTACCTGAGTTCTTCATTTCAGCTGGGGCAGCCTTATAGTGATAGGACAAATGTGGAGTAGTTTGCATGGAACATTGCTTTTAAAGTAGGCTACATTCTTGTGCCTATTCTGGTTATTTGTTTGTTTGTTTGCCAGCATGCCTTGAGAACAAAAAGACCACTAGCCAATGTTTTAAATTTGAAGATCAGTGTATCCACAATGAGTATAGTATGCTATATGACAAAAGGGATCTTTTTCTTTCTTTTTATAAAGCAGCACCTTAGGAGATCTCATGATTAGTTTATGTGTGAAGCCCCCAATTATGTTTTTTAAATGAGATTTAAATTTTTTAAATGGGATTTATTATGTATACTATCAGATAAATTTTTGAAATATTTTACTATGTAACTAATAGAATGAGCCTTAGAGATGGAATCAGACTATATGGGTTCTTTTGTTTTCTGTCTTCTAAACTTGATGTAAAGGCCATTTCCCTTCTCTCTGGGCCTATTTTTTCCATATGTAAAAAGTGATGGAGAGAAGAGTACTGGACAAAGTAACTCAAAGGCCCACAGCTGTAATAATCTTACTCTTTTAAGCCTCTGAGAAGGATGTCTCTAGGATTACCGTGGCATGTGGGTATTAGAAAGGAGGTTGCATTGGGGTTCTTCTACAGCAATTTTACTTTTGTTTTCCAAACCAAATGTCCATATTAGTACTTTACAATAGTGAGTGAGAAAAATTGGGTGCCTAGAAAACATAATGACCTGCAATTGCTAGAACTATTGCTATTATTGTCCTCTTGGTGATATTAATGGCATTCTTTTTTTACCATCTTTTCCTCTTTACAAAAATAATTTGAAATAGTTTACAATAGAAAAATGCAATAGGGCAGTTAAAATAAGAATCTATATAATGCATGGGCAGGAAATTGAGACAAATCATTAACTATTAAATGTGATGATGGCTAGGAATCTGTGGTATGCTTGTCTCAAAATGGATTTGTCAGAAGAAAATGACTGGGGTAGAAGATATTTTCTTTATTTCTGATTAGGATTGATGAGTAGGGATAAAAGTATCTTAGAAGGCTGAACTGATATAGGCAGTTGATATTGAAATAATTGGAAAGGGAATGCTAATGAGTTTTTGGCAATCTGGCATGTTTCAGAATGGCTTTTACAGAAATCTTTTCAACAAGTTATTGTTTGTTGGTACAGTTATGCTTTTTTTCTTGTTCTTCCATATTCTTTTATTTTTAACTCCTAGGGAGAACGTGGATTTCCAGGCAGTCCCGGTTTTCCTGGTTTACAGGGTCCTCCAGTAAGTTATACAATTTGGGACTATAATGAACACAGGAATTGACAGAAGAAGCAGAAATGTAGAAAGTGAGCTCAGTGCATTCATGTGGAACAAAGTAGTACATTTGAACCTAGTAAACCATAAAAAGATTTTTTAAAAAAAAAAAGAAGTTGGTAGTATAGCTCTGTGCTGAGTAAAAGCAAGGATTCTGTTGTATTTAATATAAATGTCATCTCTAAGTATCCTAAAATACTGTTTACTTAGAATGACCCTACAGTAGTCTATTTAATTGACTCTATTTGGAAAGCATTGTGTTCTTTTGCTCTCACCCCTCTCGTATATATAAAATAATCCTTTTCTTTTTAATAATAGGGACCTCCAGGGATCCCAGGTTTGAAGGTAAGCATCTCATGCTAGCAAAGTAAACATTTTGAATAAGAAATTCAGAAAGCTTGCAACTTCAATCAGATAATGTCTCTTGATGTCTGCCTTAAAATAGATGTTTCTAGAAGTTGTGCAGGTACCCACAAGCCCTCCTTAAGTAATCTCCTTTGTTCCATGGAAGTATCTTCTGTGTGCTGACAGACTCAAATTTCTTTTCTTTTTTTTCTTTTTTTTTTATTTGAGATTTTATTTATTTATTTGAGAGAGAGAGAGAAAGAGCATGAGCATGGGGAGGTGCAGAGGGAGAAGGAGAAGCAGACTCTCCACTGAGCAGGGAGAACATGCTGGGCTCAATCCCTCAACCCAGAGATCATGACCTGAGCTGAAATCAGATGCTTAACCGACTAAGCTACCCAAGCACCCCTCAACTTTCTTTTCTGATACTTTTAGTTCCCATTACATTTTGATACAGTTTGACCCTCTGCTCCCTCTCGAATACTCCTTTTCCCTGACTTCTGTGACACTACCCTTTCATGATTATCTTCTGTATCTCTCTGGTCATCACACAGTCTTCTATACAAATTCATTCTATTCTATGCATCAGGTATCAGGACACAGTTCTGACCCCTTTTCCTCTTCTATGCCTAGCAATATTGTGAAATCTCATGATATTGTTTACTATCCAGCTACTAAATACCTACATTTATATCTCTAAAATAGACTTTTCTTCTGAGTTGGATGCGTTTATTGAACTGCCTCTCTGACATCTCTACTCGGATATCTCCGAGACATTCAAATTAACACGTTCAAAGTTAACCCAGACCCCTAAAACCTGAGACTTAGTATTTGCATCTTCTACTCTTTCACATACCTCCTCATTCTATTCTATCACTAAATTCTGTTAATTTTGCCTATAAAATATATCTTAAATTCATCTACCTTTCTCCATCTCCACTGCCATCACACCAACCATAATGTCTCATCTGGACTATTGTAATAGCTTCTTCTTAGTCTTTTTTTTTTTTTTCATTAATATCCCCTCACCTCCCAGCCTGACTTATTCTAGATTGAATAGTCAAGAATGATCTTTTAAAAAACATAAATCAGTAATTTAATTTCACCGCTTATAAACTTTCAAGGGCTTCCCGCTGCATCTGAGATAAAGTCCACATTCTTTTTCAAGACCTGTAACACCTGCATGTTCTGGTCCCTGCCTACATTTCCAGACTTCTTTTTAAACCACCTTTCCCTTGGCTTGCTGATCACACTGGTCTGCATTAAGTTATTTGAATGTACCAAGCTCTTCATTTTTGGAGTCCTTTGTAGATGATACTTCAACTGCCTAATACTCTTAAACCATTTTTACCTGGCTGACTCTTGATTATCCTTTAGATCTCAGCCTGAATGTTGCCTTCAAGGATTGCCCTTTTTTGACTACCCAAATTAATTCCTCCACTATTTCTTTTTTTGAAATTGAAATATATTTGACGTATAACACTATATAAATTTAAGGTATGTAATGTTAATTTGATACATTTATATATTATGATTGTCATTATAACAATAATTAGCACCTCTATCATATTACATAATTATCACTTCTTTTTAGTCCTCCACTATTTCTTTATCATGCACCATGTTGTTTTCTCCATAACCTTTAACTGAACCTTTTGTCGTCTTATTTGTTTACATGTTATGATCTGCATTTTAAAACCAGTACATTGTTAGCACCATGAAGACAGAGGTCTTGTTTATCTCCTTCACTACTTAGTATCCAGAGCTAACACAGTTCTTGGAAAATAGTAATAATTGATAAATGTTTTTTAATGAATGAGTAACTGAAGGTACTACAGGCTCATAATAAGTCAATTGTACTTCAGTGTTTTCTGGCCACTTCCCCATTTCCCTTTAAAAGGTAAATTTATTCATGTTAATTACTGAGAATACCTAATCTTCAGAACATTTATATGACAGATTTAATTCTGAGATCGTTTTTTGTGCTCTTGCCTGTTTTTGTGTGTCATAACTGTTACTTACAACTTCCACTGATGATTTCTTTCAGGGAGAACCAGGCAGTATAATTATGTCATCACTGCCAGGACCAAAGGGTAATCCAGGATATCCAGGTCCTCCTGGAATACAAGTAAGCATCCAGTGATTTTCATCTTTACTATATTAATTAAATCAGATCACAGCATCACATTTTTCTCTTCAGCCTTTAATTTCCTCTATTTTAGTTACAGAAATTATCTGAAGTTTGATAGACACTGCATGTACTTCATACCTGGAAATAAAAGCAATCTGGACCAGGGAGAATTTTGTAAAGGACTGCTTTGTTCTTTCAACTTTCTATCCAGTTTCCATGGAAATTTTTGTTTTGGGATTTGGCAGTGGAAATACGCTTCTGTATTCTTATTCTTGTGCTGTGAGGATCAGTAGGTGGTAGGAGTAGTCCTGATAATTGTAAATGGTCTGGTTAAAAATAAAAATTGTAGGTCTCCCATCTAAGATATTAGAAGACATCATTTGTAACACTGTTAGTTATGCATAAGTGAACATATTTTGAAGGCTGAAGGAATAAAATTTATGCATGGTGAACTTCAAGTACAATCTTAAGAAAAAAGTTATGTTAACCTATAGATAACATGCATGGAGACAGCAATATCTTTTGAGTATAGATCAGGTAGTCAATTTCTTGAGGTTTATATTTCATAAAGTTGATCTCTTTGCCAAAAAAAATCAGTACTTTCTAATATTTGATTACTAAGATACAATGTTGGGAAAATTTTTCATTAACTACTAACTCATTCCATGCTTGACAACACCCATCCATGTGATCTTAAGTACCGTCAATCTTGCCCTTTATCCCTTATAATTTTTTGTTATGTAATATTTGAAAATGCAGCCAAATACATGCAAGATATATGTATGCTATGAAGCATTAACTACCAAATGAACACATATGAATCCAAAATAACATTTAAGAACTAGAACATTTCAAATAATTTTGAATCAACCTGGGGTTTCCTTGGCAGTCACATCCTTGTGCATTCTACCAAGATATAAGTACCATTTTGAGTTTTCTATTGCTTCTTAAAGATAGTTTTGTTATAAATATATCTCTAAACAAGAGTGTTTAATTTTGCTTTTAAAATAATATAACATTTATATAGTTTTCTATAGTTTTCTGCAACTTTTTCCACTTGATATGTTAAGATGCCTCCATGTAACTGTAGTTCATTCAGTTTCACTTCCATGTAACATTCCAGTGTGTGTACATACTACAATTTATTTCTCTGATCTCCTATTATTGAATATTTGGTTGTTTGGGAATTTTTTTAATTACAAAATAATCCAGGATTTATACCTAGATATAGAGTTGCTGGATTTCACTGAAGTCAAATTTTCAGCTTTTTAAGATGCCAAATTGAGTTCCACAAAAGTTGCATCATTCCCTTACATCGAAAACCGGGGATGTACTGTATGGTGACTAACATAATATAATAAAAAATCATTATTAATAAAAAAAAAAAAA
>NW_024423319.1:39570145-39572282 GCF_017311325.1 Ursus maritimus | reverse complement strand
GCCTGAATGTTGCCTTCAAGGATTGCCCTTTTTTGACTACCCAAATTAATTCCTCCACTATTTCTTTTTTTGAAATTGAAATATATTTGACGTATAACACTATATAAATTTAAGGTATGTAATGTTAATTTGATACATTTATATATTATGATTGTCATTATAACAATAATTAGCACCTCTATCATATTACATAATTATCACTTCTTTTTAGTCCTCCACTATTTCTTTATCATGCACCATGTTGTTTTCTCCATAACCTTTAACTGAACCTTTTGTCGTCTTATTTGTTTACATGTTATGATCTGCATTTTAAAACCAGTACATTGTTAGCACCATGAAGACAGAGGTCTTGTTTATCTCCTTCACTACTTAGTATCCAGAGCTAACACAGTTCTTGGAAAATAGTAATAATTGATAAATGTTTTTTAATGAATGAGTAACTGAAGGTACTACAGGCTCATAATAAGTCAATTGTACTTCAGTGTTTTCTGGCCACTTCCCCATTTCCCTTTAAAAGGTAAATTTATTCATGTTAATTACTGAGAATACCTAATCTTCAGAACATTTATATGACAGATTTAATTCTGAGATCGTTTTTTGTGCTCTTGCCTGTTTTTGTGTGTCATAACTGTTACTTACAACTTCCACTGATGATTTCTTTCAGGGAGAACCAGGCAGTATAATTATGTCATCACTGCCAGGACCAAAGGGTAATCCAGGATATCCAGGTCCTCCTGGAATACAAGTAAGCATCCAGTGATTTTCATCTTTACTATATTAATTAAATCAGATCACAGCATCACATTTTTCTCTTCAGCCTTTAATTTCCTCTATTTTAGTTACAGAAATTATCTGAAGTTTGATAGACACTGCATGTACTTCATACCTGGAAATAAAAGCAATCTGGACCAGGGAGAATTTTGTAAAGGACTGCTTTGTTCTTTCAACTTTCTATCCAGTTTCCATGGAAATTTTTGTTTTGGGATTTGGCAGTGGAAATACGCTTCTGTATTCTTATTCTTGTGCTGTGAGGATCAGTAGGTGGTAGGAGTAGTCCTGATAATTGTAAATGGTCTGGTTAAAAATAAAAATTGTAGGTCTCCCATCTAAGATATTAGAAGACATCATTTGTAACACTGTTAGTTATGCATAAGTGAACATATTTTGAAGGCTGAAGGAATAAAATTTATGCATGGTGAACTTCAAGTACAATCTTAAGAAAAAAGTTATGTTAACCTATAGATAACATGCATGGAGACAGCAATATCTTTTGAGTATAGATCAGGTAGTCAATTTCTTGAGGTTTATATTTCATAAAGTTGATCTCTTTGCCAAAAAAAATCAGTACTTTCTAATATTTGATTACTAAGATACAATGTTGGGAAAATTTTTCATTAACTACTAACTCATTCCATGCTTGACAACACCCATCCATGTGATCTTAAGTACCGTCAATCTTGCCCTTTATCCCTTATAATTTTTTGTTATGTAATATTTGAAAATGCAGCCAAATACATGCAAGATATATGTATGCTATGAAGCATTAACTACCAAATGAACACATATGAATCCAAAATAACATTTAAGAACTAGAACATTTCAAATAATTTTGAATCAACCTGGGGTTTCCTTGGCAGTCACATCCTTGTGCATTCTACCAAGATATAAGTACCATTTTGAGTTTTCTATTGCTTCTTAAAGATAGTTTTGTTATAAATATATCTCTAAACAAGAGTGTTTAATTTTGCTTTTAAAATAATATAACATTTATATAGTTTTCTATAGTTTTCTGCAACTTTTTCCACTTGATATGTTAAGATGCCTCCATGTAACTGTAGTTCATTCAGTTTCACTTCCATGTAACATTCCAGTGTGTGTACATACTACAATTTATTTCTCTGATCTCCTATTATTGAATATTTGGTTGTTTGGGAATTTTTTTAATTACAAAATAATCCAGGATTTATACCTAGATATAGAGTTGCTGGATTTCACTGAAGTCAAATTTTCAGCTTTTTAAGATGCCAAATTGAGTTCCACAAAAGTTGCATCATTCCCTTACATCGAAAACCGGGGATGTACTGTATGGTGACTAACATAATATAATAAAAAATCATTATTAATAAAAAAAAAAAAA